>NC_041381.1:367232591-367383481 GCF_002162155.2 Triticum dicoccoides | reverse complement strand
TCCGTTTCGCCTAAGTATCTAAAAATCCTACCGAGTGACGAGCAAGCCTCTCACTCGGAGGTTTAGCTGTGAATCCGTTTCGCCTAAGTATCTAAAAATCCTACTGAGTGACGAGCAAGCCTCTCACTCGGAGTTTTAGCTGCGAATCCGTTTTGCCTAAGTATCTAAAAATCCTACCAAGTGACGAGCAAGCCTCTCACTCGGAGGTTTAGCTGTGAATCCGTTTCGCCTAAGTATTTGAAAACCCTACCGAGTGGAGAGCAAACCTCCCACTCGGGGGCTTAGCTGCAGTCCAGTACTCGCCTAAGTATTTGAAAATCCTACCGAGTGGAGAGCAAACCTCCCACTCGGGGGCTTAGCTGCAGTCCAGTACTCGCCTAAGTATTTGAAAATCCTACCGAGTGGAGAGCAAACCTCCCACTCGGGGGCTTAGCTGCAGTCCCGTACTCGCCTAAGTATTTGAAAATCCTACTGAGTGGAGAGAAAACCTCCCACTCGGGGGCTTAGCTGCAGTCCGGTACTCACCTAAGTATTTGGAAATCCTACTAAGTGGGGAGCAAACCTCCCACTCGGGGTCTTAGCTGCAGTCCAGTACTCGCCTAAGTATTTGAAAATCCTACCGAGTGGAGGGCAACCCTCCCACTCAGGGGCTTAGCTGCAGTCCAGTACTCGCCTAAGTATGAAATCCATTCCGCTCTACAAGGACGACGAGGTGTAGGTCGACTGCTGCCTTCTCCTTCGGAGCTACGCCACAAACACAACGTGCACTCTGCAAGGACGACGAGGTGCAGGTTGACTGCTGGCTTCTCCTTCGGAGCTACGCCACAAATACAACGTGCGCTCTGCAAGGACGACGAGGTGCAGGTCGACTGCTGCCTTCTCCTTTGGAGCTATGCCACAAATACAACATGCGCTCTGCAAGGACGACGAGGTGCAGGTCGACTGCTGCCTTCTTCTTCGGAGCTACGCCACAAATACAACATGCGCTCCATCCCGATCCGCAAGGACGCAGGTCGACTGCAATCTGTGCTCCATCCCTACCTGCAAGAGCGATGAGGTGCAGGTCGACTGGATTTTCGACCTCAGAGCTGCGTCACAAGCACTAAAGTATATTCCAAGTGAAGAACAAAGTTCGCTCGAAGGCAAATGCAAGCATATTCAATGATAAGCCAAGTTCAGATAATATCCTACGGGTTTGAAAGTGCTCAGGCATCAAGCCTGTAAAAGTTTATCGGTTACAGAACCACTCGGCATTCCGAGGCAAATTTAAGGCGAAGCATAGAAGTTTTTTACTCCTCAGGTGGAGGACTGGAGGGCGCGACAAACTGGTCCAAGTCGATTCCGTCAGCAATCCGAGTGGCAGCAGCAATGAAGGTCTCCATGAAAGATTGGAAGTCGTGCTTCTTGGTATTGGCAACTTTGATGGATGCCAGCTTTTCCTCTCGCGCATCCTTGCAATGAACACGGACCAGGGACAGAGCAACGTCAGCGCCGCACCTGGCAGAAGATTTCTTCCATTCTTGCACTCGACCTGGAACTTCATTTAGCCGAGTCATTAGAGACTCGAGGTCATTTTGAAGCATCGCTCCTGGCCAGAGTGTCGTGTCGATTCGCGACGCCGCAATCTTCAGTCGAGCAAGGTAGTCAACCACACCAACAACACGAGATTCCAGTCGGAGCATGTTCATAGCAGCTTCATCCTTCACAAGAGAGTTAACGGGGTCCAAGCCTGTCTCCACTCGACTGGTCTCCTCCTCGAAGTTTTGGCAGAATTCTGTAAACACAGCTCAAAGATAAACCAGCAGTTCTATGATATGTCCAGGATTACAAGTCAGTCGGGTAGGAGAGATTACCCTCAAGCATGATGTATAACTTCTTGGAGCCCTCCCAGATAAGCCTCCAGATCGTTCTTCTTCCCCACAAGTTCACCAGCCTTGTCATTCAGAGCTATCTTATCATTCTTCAGACGACTGACTTCCTTGTTGGCCGCGTCAAGAGCAGCTTTCAGATTGGCGTTCTCCTCTTCAAGTTTACCGACTGAAGCCAGTTTTTCTTCCGCAAGCTTCGTTTTGTCCAAAGCCGCCTTCTGCGCCTCGGGAAGGTTGTGGTCCTTCTTCTTCAGAGCCTCCTTCATTTTATCTGCAAAATGACAATGATATCAGAATTAGGAATGGGCAGAAAGATAAAGACAGTTGTCAAGTTCTCACCAATCATACCTTTTGCTTCGTCCTTCGCCTTCTGAAAGTTCTACTGAACAAGCTTCAAGTCAATGTCAAGCTGGATATGTTTGTTTTCCAACTCAGTATAGTGAGCCACAAGCTCGCAAGATTTCTACGAAGGGTCAGTCGACAGACATCAAAGATAGGTTACTTCCGAGTGACTAAGAGAAAAACCGTAACATTTCTAAGACTACAGCTGAATCAAAATATTCAACAGTAGTCTCGGGGACTACACCCGGTGGGCGCACTCAGCGTGCCCCCACTGGTTCTACCGACTTGGTCCGATCAGTCGGTCGAAAGAGACAAAGAGGTTATGATCCTAAAACTATAGCTCTATAGCTAACTGCCAGCAGTCAGCCTTGGTCTCATCATGATCTGCCAAAAAAACTGGTTCTTCAGACTACAGTCGACTGCTAGTAGTCTACCATAGTCTCGGGGACTACACCCAGTGGGTGCACTCAGCGTGTCCCCACCGGTTCCAAGATTCCATTCGACATGGTCCGACCAGACCGAGTGAAGAAGTTAGAGTGAAGAAATTCAAAATACAAAGACTACAGTCGACTGCCAGCAGTCCACCATAGTCTCGGGGACTACACCTAGTGGGTGCACTCAGCGTGCCCCCACCAATCCAAAAATTCAATCGACACACGCAGTGGGTGTACAGGTACAAAGATCTTCAGAAAGAAAGTCTTCAGATAGCATATCCTAACAGAACAAGCGGTGACCAACTAACCTGGACGTTGCTCTGAAGGGCTGAGCTAGCATCATAGGCCGCTTGGCTGGCTTCCCAGATCGCCTTCACCTGCTCCATCATGATCCCCGGCTGGCGTATAGCCTCCTTAGCAGCACCCGCTTGGTCCTCTAGGACGTGGTGTGTGGCCAAAAGGGAGGGTGGGTCAGCCGTCGACGATGAAGGCCGGGCAGTCGTCAGCGGCACAGCGAAGGACACGAAATTCCGAGTGATGTTGCCACCCTCTTGAACCAATATCTCAGGCACTGATGCAGTCTGAGTAGTCTTGCCAGGCGGCGCCCTTCTATTCCTCCTCGACCTCAGTGGCGCCTCGTCGTCATCATCAGGGAGATCGATGACATGAGGAGGAACTACAGGAAAAATCCAAAGTTAAAATCAAAAATCCAATCGACCAAAAGTGAACTACAGAGAGCGTACCAAGGTTGGAGGTGGCAGCGTCTTCCATTTCCTGGTCTTTGTTCTTGGCGGAGGCCTCGGAGGTAGCAGCACTGCAGATTTCAGAAACCAGTCGGTTAGTCAATGAGTCGACCAAGAGTTCGTCCGTGCTAAATGAGAAAACACAAGTTCTGTTGTTACCCGGAGATAGTGGGAATGGCCATTCTCATCTTGGGCAAGGCCTTCGGCGGCTTTGATGGCGCCACTCGTGGATGCTTCAGTGCTTTCTCAGTCGGCGCCGGAGAAGCCGCTCGAGGGCGCTTTGACAATTGCCCAACAGGCACATTCGCTTTGCCACGCTTGCTCGCGGGGTTGTGGGTGAGCTTGGATCGCCTTTTGCAAGGAGGGTCGACTTCCTCCTCCTCCTCTTCACTGGAGCCGTCGTCATCCTCTTCCCCCTCACCATCAGATTGCCACTCCTCCTCACTTTCACCTCCGCTCGCCTCTCCCTCCTCGGCCTGTTCTTGCGCCCCGTTGGGCATCGAGTACATCTCAGCAGTGGCCTAGAAGACAACAAACAAGACAATAGTCAGTCGACTGATTTCAAGCAAACAGAATGAAGAAAGCAAGACCACCGTCAGAGATGCAGAATTGGACCTTATCTACTTCATACGATTGGTCGAGTGGAGGAATCCTCCTGGCTCCTTGGGGGTTGTCTTTGTTCCCTGTGATACTTGACAACAACCCCTCCAAAGTAGCCTCATCGACCTCCTCCGGGTGAATCCGAGTGGTGTCATCGAGACCCGAATACATCCACATCGGATGGTCACGAGCTTGGAGCGGCTGGATACGCCTCCTGAGGAAGACCTCTAACAAATCCATACCAGTCACCCCGTCGTGGATAAGCTAAACCACTCGACCAACCAACACTTTGACTTGTGCCTTCTCTTCCGGTGTCACTTTCAGAGAAGAAGGTTTTTGCAGTAGGGAGAAAGGGGGAACACCCGTCGCCTGTCCAGGAGTCGGCTGGTCTTTGCAGTAGAACCAGGTTGACTGCCACCCATGGACTGAGTCAGGAAGAGTCATAGCTGGAAAACAACTTTTGCTTCTCATCTGGATCCCAAGGCCCCCGCACATCTCAATCACTTGCGTCCTATCGTCACTCGACTTTGCTTTCTTAACCGACTGAGAACAACAAGTGAAAATGTGCTTGAAGAGGCCCCAATGAGGACGACAACCCAAGAAATTCTCGCAAAAGACACGAAGGCAGCAAGGTACACGATGGAATTCGGAGTGAAGTGATGGAGTTGCACTCCGAAAAAGTTCAAGAAACTCCGGAAAAAGGATGAGGGGGCAGGGAGAATCTGCGGTCGACATGAGTGGCGATAAGGACACACTCACCCTCGAGAGGCTGCGGCTCGATCTCGTTCCTCGGGAGGCGCGCAGATCTGTGAGGGATGAATCCCCCCTCAGCCAAGTCATTGAGATCTTCCTGACGAATCGCCGAGGGCATCCAGTCGCCCTGGATCCAGCCCCGCGGCAAGGCAGACCTCGAGGAAGCATGGACTTCTTCGCCTTCGCCTGCACCATCGCCTTCTTCGTGCACTCCAGGGCTGCCGTCTTCTCCTTCACCATTGCCGCAAGCGAAGCTCGAACAGACCGACGGCACTGAGACGAGAGCAGAGGTGGCGGAGGAATTCGAGAAGGAAGGGGGAAAATGAAGGCGCACTATTCAAAAACCATGGGCCAGCGGCTTATATGGAGTTGCCTCCAAGTGACTGACCTGTAGGCCCAGAGGATCCTGTCAAATCCCGCAACAGTCACGCGCGCGATATGTGGCGAAAAAGGTGGCACGGAGATCGAGGCGTCTCCGCCCTATCCTGTCCGATTACTGCGGCCTCCTCCGCCCCGCGCACTTCCCAAAATTCGAATCCCGCAAAATCCGCGAGCAGCAGAACAACTTGTCAGACGGAGGATCCCCTCCACGCCGTCACTCGGAGCTTTTCAAGTAAAGAAATTCACTCGACTGAAACCAAGAACGGACCAAGGCGACCGAAGAAGAAGTTAGTGTCATTATTTAGGTTCATGGACCCATAGCAAGATACACTCATATCACACAAAATGGGTCGGAAGAGTTCTCAACTCCGTCCCCACTCAAACCTCGATCCATTCGGGGGCTAATGATGAAGCTATGTACCTAGAGTAGGGTCATGGACCTGTCCAAACTACCCTCCCCAAGAACATCTCTAGAAGAAACCACCTGTCAATCGACTCAGAAGCGTTCCACTCGACGGACTCGAAGACACTCAATCGTGAAGCCGACCACTCGACAGCCAGGAGATCTAAAGTCACTCTGCACACAAACGTTCGGTCACTAAGTAGCTTTTATGGTCATCATGGCACTTTATCTGTGGCGTTACTAGTAACGCCCGATCTTAATGTACTTTAAACCCTACATAACTGAGTGCCGGAGGGGTCTGGCGAACTCTATATAAGCCACCCCCTCCTCAGTGTAAAGGGTTCGCACCCCTGTAAATCATACGCACATAATCCAGTCGACCACCTCCGGGCTCCGAGACGTAGGGCTGTTACTTCCCCCAAGAAGGGCCTGAACTCATAAATCTCTTGCGTATACAACTACTCTATAGCTAGGATCTTGCCTCTCCATACCTACCCCCTACATTGCTGTCAGACTTAGAACCACGACATTTGGCGCCCACCGTGGGGCCGGTGTCTTAGCGACTTATTGGAGAAGTTGCGATTTTTCCGATCTCCTTCATCATGGTTTCAGGCGGAGCTCTGGTTGAGGGCCGCGTGATCCATCTCGGCGCGCTCACGTTCATCGCCGACGACTCCGCTTGGCGGAGGCTCCGCTCGACATCGATGCACTCCTTGTCCGCGGGGCGACGCACTTTCGCGCGTGCGTCCGTGGCGTCCTCCTGCGGAAACAGTCGTCCCAGTATCGGTCGGCACCTGTGTCGGCACCTGCGGTCGGTCGAGGCTTTAGCGGTGGGTGAGGCATGCGGTGGCTCGCCAGTCGGCCACCCCCAAGTTGCGGCAATCAAGCCTGACGAATCTCTCTACGGCATGTTCGACCTGTCGACTGGTACCGCAGAGACTGCATCCGAGTGCGACAGCAGTGATCCAGCTGCGGAGGTTCTTATGGTCGATGGAACATGCAGTCCTCCCAGTTTTCCCTGCACCGACGGAGGCGACGGCGGAGGCGATCCGTCGCATGCCCATGAAGAATATCTCCCCGAGCCCTTCACTTCGCTGCAGAGGGAAGATCTTCGCCGCCGGAACATGGATGCACTGCACACTCCTATCATTGGAGAAACCCCCAAGGCTCGTGCCTTAGAGGACGCGCGCTTGGCTAACTTGTCTGAGCGCACTCGACTGGAGAACCTTTAGCGAGCAGTCGACGAGCGTGCGCGGCAATGGGTTCCAGAATCCAGTCGACGTCAACTCTTTCCACCACCGACTCGGGTATATCGAACTCCAATCCAGAATTTAGCAGCTGCAGCCCATATAGTAGAGTCGATTCAGCCTTCCCAGTCAGAGGCTGGCAGAGGCTTGTTACAGATCAGAGATCTACTCCGGGCATTTTTCACTACATACCTCAAAGCCTTTGAGCAGGCTCGTAAATGCTTCATTCAAACCGCTTGTAGCAGATGAAATCTTCGTGAGCACCGTGCTCATTAACGAGTGGTGCTCCTCCGAGAGCGCAGCTCGCCCCAGAAGGCCTGTCAGTATGTCCGGCCGGACATCGAACTGTGTCGGATGATGAAGCTATGTACCTAGGGTAGGGTCATGGACCTGTCCAAACTACCCTCCCCAAGGACATCTCTAGAAGAAACCACCTGTCAATCGACTCAGAAGCATTCCACTCGACGGACTCGAAGACACTCGACCGTGAAGCTAACCACTCGACAACCAGGAGATCTAAAGTCACTCTGCATGCAAACGGTCGGTCACTAAGTAGCTTTTATGGTCATCATGGCACTTTATTTGTGGCGTTACCAGTAATGCCCGATCTTAATGTACTTTAAACTCTACATAACTGAGGGCCGGAGGGGTCTGGCAAACTCTATATAAGCCACCCCCCTCCTCAGTGTAAAGGGTTCGCACCCCTGTAACTCATACGCACATAATCCAGTCGACCGCCTCCGGGCTCCGAGACGTAGGGCTGTTACTTCCTTCGAGAAGGGACTGAACTCGTAAATCTCTTGCGTATACAACTACTCCATAGCTAGGATCTTGCCTCTCCATACCTACCCCCCTACATTACTGTCAGACTTAGAACCACGACACCGGACCCTTCTCATCACCACCCATGGGAGCCAAATGCTCCGGGCTCAGGGCGGCTGACGTATTAGCTTCCGGCTTCGGCAAATTCGGACTCCTCCGTGATGACACCTCAGTGTCGCCCGCTTCATGAGGCGGAGAGGTGGGTGGGGTCTCGCTCTCCATCATCTCCGGAGGAAGATCCCCCGAAGACGAACTCTGTTGAGAAGAGCTGCTAGCCGGAGTGCAAAAGACGAATCCTCGTTATTGATCTCGGAGAAACGTAGTACCTTCGAATTAGCGATTAACTTATAGCTCGGTTGAGGGCTGGCCCATTGGCGGGCATGACATGGTGAGGACACCCGTCGGGACAGAGCCCCCCGGGGACACTTTTCCCCCTCTTTGGGCATCTCCGTCTCCAAGTCTTCGGAGGCGGTCCTTTTCTTCCTGCACGGGGAGGAGGCCTCGGATTCTCCTTCCCGACTATCCTCCTTTGGGGAGGAATCAATTCCCCCGGTCTGGATGTGAAGTGTGTGAAGTTCGGCTTCACTGTCCTTTCCTTCGTCTTTCCCTGAGGGCATTTTGCTGAGCACCCGGCCAAGCATCTTGGCAACGGTTGGACCAGGAAAGCCTTCAGGAAGTGGCGCCGGACACCTGATTCTCTCTGCCTTGTTGAGCCATTCCTGGCCACGGAGGGTTTTCAGAATAATGGTTATGACAAATATAAACAAAGTGTCCGGCTTTAAGGTTACTTACTTGGGCATCTAGGCGATTGCAGCTTAGCCCCGCATCCTCGGTGGTGTCCGGACATTTTACTTGTGGTCCAAAGAACAATTTACACATCCCTTCGAGCTTCAGGCTGAAGAAGTGCTTAATAGTCCGCGGACCCTCCGGATTGAACTCCCACATCCGGAGAGGCTGACGTTTGCACGACAACATCCGTCGGATTAGCATTACTTGAATTATGCTGACGAGGTTAATGTCATTCTCAAGAAGCTCCCGGATACGGCTCTGCAGTATTGGAACATCACTGGCGGGCCCCCAATTCTGTACGTCGGTCCATGACTCCAATTGTGACGAAGGGCCCGAGCCGAACTCGGGGGCGGCTACCCACTTTGTGCCTCTAGGAGCCGTAACATAAAACCACCTCCCTTGCCATACATCAGATACTTCCGAGAAAGAACCCTATGGCCATGGGGCATCGGTGTTTCTGCTTATTTTGGCACCTACACACTCCACACGTCGCCCCTCGATCATCTTCGGCTTCACATTGAAGGTCTTGAGCCATAAGCCTAAGTGTGGAGTGACGTGGAGAAAAGCCTCGCACACAATGATGAACGACAAGATATGGAGGATAGCGTCCAGAGCTAGATCATGAAAATCCAACCCATAATAGAACATGAGGCCCCTCACAAAGGGATCGAGGGTGAGGCCCAAGCCGTGGAGGAAGTGAGGAACAAACACGACGCTCTCATTGGGCTCCGGTGTAGGGATAACCTGCCCTGGAGCAGGAAACCTGTGCTGGATATCGGCGATCAGATATCCGACCTCCCTAAGCCTCGTGATGTCCTCCTCTTTGATCGAGGAGGCCACCCACCGACCTTTAGGGTCGGATCCGGACATATTGGAGGATCTGGGGTGTTGGAGCTTAGGTCTCGGGTGTTAGAATTCGAGGTGCGAGAAGGTGCAAGGGAGGTGGAAAAGAGGCATAGGCCTCGACCCCTTTATAAAGGGGGTGAATATCAAGAGTCCTCAACGAAAAAGCTTGAGGCTTATCTAAAAACACACGGAGTCATACCAACGGTTGTCGTGGGGTCATGCACGCCCATATTGATGAAAGATCCCATAATAAGAGGAACACGATCTCTGCTTTGGCAGGACGTGCTAATAAAACTGCCTTGCAACGCGAGTCGAGGTGGGGCGAGAAACATCGATTCGTGTTGGACCAGGCCACGATGCAAGGGCACGACGTACGAAGATTGCCAGCAGATTAGATTTATGCTATGTTCCCTACAATGGTATGTGAAGATCATCTCGCAGATCCGGACACGGTCTAAGTGTTCGATAATTACTTTGGAGTATTCGGAGAAGGAACCCGCCTTGCAATGTCGAAGACAAGACTGCGCGCCGGACTGATCGTCATTGAAGCCTGGTTCAGGGGCTACTGAGGGAGTCCTAGATTAGGGGTTATCCGGACAACCGGACTATATACATCATCCGGACTATTGAAGCGCGAAGATGCAAGACTCAAGACTCCGTCCCGTGTCCGGATGGGACTCTCCTTTGCGTGGAAGACAAGCTTAGCGATCTTGATATTGAGTTTCCTTCCTTGTAACCGACTCCATGTAAACCGTAGCCCTCTCCGGTGTCTATATAAACCGGAGAGGTTGGTCCTTAGAAGGCCGATCACAATCACAATCATAATCATCATAGGCTAGCTCCTAGGGTTTAGCCTCTACGATCTCGTGGTATATCTACTCTTGTACTACTCATATCGTCAATATTAATCAAGCAGGAAGTAGGGTTTTACCTCCATCAAGTGGGCCTGAACCTGGGTAAACATTGTGTCACTTGCTTCCTATTACCATCAGCCTAAGACGCACAGATCGGGACCCCCTACCCGAGATCCGCCGGTTTTGACACCGACAACGCCCCCCCCTTTCCTTTCTCCCTTGAGGAGGGGAAGGAAGGAGGGACTTGCCCTCCCCCATTCTTTTCCCTAGGCTAGCCGGCGTGGTGGAGCGGTGCACCAGCCCCTTGTGGGCTGGTCTGTCCCTCCCTTGGCCCATTAAGCCCATATCTTTGCCAGGGGTGCCCGAAACCCCTTCCAGTGACCCTATATGTACCCGGTACCCTCCAGAACACTTCCGGTGTCCGAATACCATCGCCCTATATATCAATCTTTACCTCTCGACCATTTTGAGACTCCTAGTCATGTCCGTGATCTCATCCGGGACTCCAAACACCATTCGGTCACCAAATCACATAACTCATATAATACTAAATCGTCATCGAATGTTAAGCGTGCGGACCCTACGGGTTCGAGAACTATGTAGACATGACCGAAACACCTCTCCGGTCAATAACCAATAGCGGAATCTGGATGCTCATATTGGTGCCTACAAATTCTACGAAGATCTTTTTCGGCCGAACCTCTATGACAACATACATTATTCCCTTTGTCATCGGTATGTTACTTGCCCGAGATTCGATCGTTGGTATCCACATACCTAGTTCAATCTCGTTACCGGCAAGTCTCTTTACTTGTTCTGTAATACATCATCTTGTAACTAACTCATTAGTCACTTTGCTTGCAAGGCTTCTTATGATGTGCATTACCGAGAGGGCCCAGAGATACCTCTCTGATACTCGGAGTGACAAATCCTAATCTCGATCTATGCCAACCCAACAAACACCTTCGGAGATACCTGTAGAGCATCTTTATAATCACCCAGTTACATTGTGACGTTTAATAGCACACAAGGCATTCCTCCGGTATTCTGGAGTTGCATAATCTCATAGTCGAAGGAATATGTATTTGACATGAAGAAAGCAATAGCAATAAAACTGAACGACCATAATGCTAACCTAACGGATGGGTCTTGTCCATGAAATCATTCTCCTAATGATGTGATCCCGTTATCAAATGACAACACATGTCTATGGTTACGTGTAACGCCCCGGATCCGATGCGCCAGTTGTCTGCCAGTTATTCGTCGTCGTTGCCATGTCATTTGCCTGCGTGTTGCATTTTATCATGTCATCATGTGCATTTCATTTTGCATACGTGTTCGTCTCATGCATCCGAGCCTTTTCCCCGTTGTCCGTTTTGCAATCCGGCGCTCCTATGCTCTCCGGCGTTCCCCTTTCATCTCTTGTTGTGAGCGGGTGTTAAACATTCTCGGAATGAACCGAGGCTTGCCAAGTGGCCTTGGTACATCACCAGTAGACCGCCTGTCAAGTTTCGTGCCATTTGGAGGTCGTTTGGTACTCCAACGGTTAACCGCGTAGCCCGAAACCCCTCTTTCTCCTTGCAGCCCAACACCCATTCCAAAGTGGCCCAAAACCCATCTAACTCCCCTCCATGCTGTCGGTCGTTCGATCACGATCGTGTGGCCGAAAACCGCTCCTCATTTGGACTCTCCTAGCTCCCTCTACCTATAAAAACGTCCTCCCCATCCAAATTCACGGACGAAATCCCCCTAACCCTAGTTTTTTCCCTCTCCGCCGCCGGACGCGTCCAGCCGCGGCCGGACATGTCCGCCGCCATCGCGCCCAGCCAATCCCGCTCCGCCACATCATCCCCGCCGGCTCCCTCCTCTCTCCTCCCGCGCGCCGCCGCCCGGGGCCCGGATCCGGCCCGCCCCGGGTCGAACCGGGCCGCGACCAGGCCCGTTTGTCGCCGCCGCCGAAGTCCGCTCCAGGCCCCGCCGCCGTCCGCCTCCCGAGCCGGCGCCGTTCCCTGCCGGTGGCCTCGCTGCCGCGCCACTCCGGCGGCCCCCGCTCCCGGCCTTCGCCACCGGCGCCCGTCCGCTCGCCGGCGCGCCGCCCCTCGTCAGCCCGTCCCCGGCCGCGCCCAGCGCGCCGCGCCTCCGCCAGCACCGCCCCTGGCCGGCGCCGCCCTTGCTGCGTCGCGCTGCCGCGCGTCCCTGCCGGCCGGCGCCGCGCCCCGAGCGCCCGGCCCCGCCCCGGTGTCCCTCCGGTCGCCGCCCTCCGTGCCGGTGCCCGTCCCCGCCGCCTCGGACTCCCTTCGGCCAGATCTGGCCACCTTGGCCCCAACTCCGGCGTGCTCCGGCCACCACCACGTCCAACTCCGGCGAGATCCGGTGGATCGGGATGAGATCCACCGGGAGCCCACCCAAACGCCTCTGCCTCGTCCCGGATCCCCTCGTCCCGCACGCCTCTGTCCCGGGTTGACTTTTCCCGGAGGTAAAAACTGCCAAGTCCCCAGAAACGCTTAAAAATGTTGCATACTTTGACCTTCCGTATCTCTGCATCTGTAGCTCCGTTTTGCGCATGTAATATGTCAAATTGTTCATCTCAAAGTGTACATCATTTCATCCCATTGCATCATTTTCATTTGAGGTCATCTAGATGCCTGAATCATCGTTGTAAGAGTGCTTCATGATGTTTTCTGCTGTCTGTTATCAGAACGAGCTCTTTTGTCATTTTTGCCATGATTGATGTGTGCATCCTATGAACTTGGTCCCTAAATGTGTTTTGAACTATGCCATGCCATCTTTACAGGGGTGTATGCCATGTATTTTTGTGATCAATGTGGTGACTAGCACAAGCATGTAAACTAGGCTTCGTGTTAATGCTGATTTTAGTCCCTGTTCTGCTGTAATTTCGATGCCATGTAAACATGTTGTTACAGAGAGATCCATGCATAATTTGCGATACTTCAGTAAGGGCGTTTTGAACAATAGGTTTTTCTCTATCCATTCATGCCCTTGCTTGCAATTATGGAGTAGTCTAGCATGTTATTTTTGTGCTCTACTTTTGCTTCACACTGTTTCCTGGCAGATTGTTTACATGTTATTCAATTTGGCCAAGGTTGCTATAGTTGATCCTTGCATGCTATGGACTTGTTCTTGTCTTGGTTTGTTTCACAAACATGCCTTCTTACTGTTGGGTGCCTTGCCATGCCATGTATTGCTCTGTAGTGACTTGCACAAGCTCATAAACATGCCTTCATAATTATGCTCCTGCCATGTATGAATCTGTATTAAAAACTTGCTATGTTTACATGGGCGCCTTTATATTTTATGATCCTTTTTGGCTTATGGTCAGTAAGGGACTTTTGATCTATGCATTTAGTAGATTCATGTCATGTCTTTTCTTGCCATGATAAGTTCTTGTAACATGTTGTTTGATAGCTCTAAACATTGCATCGTGATGTTATTTCCTGCAAAGTCTGGAATTGTTATAACTTGCAATCTTACCATGTGTGTTTGAGCATGTTCTAGTGATTTCTAGAGATAGCTCAGTGTTCATGTTTTGTTGTGCTTTACCTGTACATCATGCCCATGCCTTTTGTTATTATGTTGGGGTGCTGTAGCATGTTGTTTTGATGCTTGCAATATGCCTAGTCGCTGTTTTGGACAGCTTGTCCTTTAAACTTGTTTCATGTGTGTGATGAACCGTTGCTCCGTTTCGAGTGTGCTCTATATGAAACTTGCTTAGAATTGCATGTAGCTTCATATTATCATGTTGCATCTTTGTTTTGAGGTGTTTGCTTGATGTTTGGGTGCATTTTGCATCAATGCCATGTTTAACTTGTGTTGCTCATATCTTCTAGGCCGTAGCTCCGAACTAAATGAACTTTATATGTAACTTGACTAGAATCTCGTGTAGATCATCTTTGTGCATCTTAAATTGATGTTTAACTACTTGAACATAAGGTTTATTCAGATCTGGACTAATTTCGAAATATGCATATGAGGACTTACCGTAATTGTTATATGTTGTTCCCGGCCTCATTTAAGCTTGCCATGATATGTTGCCCTTGTTTGCATCAACTCTTGCCATGAGTAGCTTCATGTAGCCTTGTCATGCATCATGCTTGTTTGTGCATCATGCCTTGTTCATGTGTGGTGTGTTTACTATGTTGTGTGCTTCTTCTCGATAGTTCCCGTTTCGTTGCGATCGTGAGGATTCGTTCGTCTACGCTTGGTTCGTCTTCGTGGCTTCATCCATTCGTCTTCTTCATGGACTCGTTCTTCTTCCTTGCGGGATTTCAGGCAAGATGACCGCTACCCTGGATCTCACTACTATCATTGCTATGCTAGTGGCTTCGTTCTATCGCTTTGCTGCGCTACCTATCACATGTTTATCAAGCCATCCCATATTGCCATGAACCTCTAACTTTTGACACCTTTCCTATGCAAACCATTGTTTGGCTATGTTACCGCTTTTGCTCAACCCTCTTATAGCGTTGCTAGTTGCAGGTGAAGTTGAAGATTGCTCCATGGCGGACAAGATTTTGGTTGGGATATCACAATATCTCTTATATTATTAATGCATCTATATACTTGGTAAAGGGTGGAAGACTCGGCCTTTTGCCTAGTGTTTTGTTCCACTCTTGCCGCCCTAGTTTCCATCATACCGGTGTTATGTTCCTGGATTTTGCATTCCTTACGCGGTCGGGTGATTTATGGGACCCCCTTGACAGTTCGCTTTGAATAAAACTCCTCCAGCAAGGCCCAACCTTGGTTTTACCATTTGCCTCACCTAGCCCTTTTTCCCTTGAGAGTCGCGCTCTCGAGGGTCATCTTTATTTTATCCCCCTCCCCGGGCCAGTGCTCGTTGTGAGTGTTGGTCCAAACTGTCGGCCGCTGGTGGCCACCAGGGGCAACTCTGGGCTGGCCTACCGGAAGTCTGGACAATCCGGTGTGCCCTGAGAACGAGATATGTGCAGCTCCTATTGGGATTTGTCGGCACATCCGGGCGGCTTTGCTGGTCTTGTTTTACCATTGTTGAAATGTCTTGTAAACCGGGATTCCGAGTCTGATCGGGTCTTCCTGGGAGAAGGTCTATTCCTTCGTTGATCGTGAGAGCTTGTCATGGGCTAAGTTGGGACACCCCTGCAGGGTATAATCTTTCGAAAGCCGTGCCTGCAGTTATAGGCAGATGGGAATTTGTTAATGTCCGGTTGTAGACAACTTGACACCAGATCCGAATTAAAACGCATCAACCGTGTGTGTAGCCGTGATGGTCTCTTCTCGGCAGAGTCCGGGAAGTGAACACGGTTTCTAGGTTATGTTTGACATAAGTAGGAGTTCAGGATCACTTCTTGATCATTACTAGTTGACGAACGTTCTGCTTGCTCTCTTCTCGCTCTTATTTGCGTATGTTAGCCACCAGATATGCTTAGTCGCTGCTGCAGCCTCACCACTTTACCCCTTCCTTTCCTATTTAAGATTTGCTAGTCTTGATACCCATGGTAATGGGATTGCTGAGTCCTCGTGGCTCACAGATTACTACAACAACAGTTGCAGGTGCAGGTTATGCGATGATCATGACGCGAGAGCGATGCTTGCTTGCGTTGAGTTCTTCTTCTGCTTCTTCGATCAGGGATAGGTTCCAGGTCGGCAGCCTGGGCTAGCAGGGTGGATGTCGTTTGAGTTTCCGTTTGTGTTTCATCCGTAGTCGGATGATGCTCTTATGTATTGTGATGTTGTATTCAGGTGGCATTGTATGCCTTATGTATGTATCCCCATCTATTATGTAATGTTGATGTAATGATATCCACCTTGCAAAAGCGTTTCAATATGCGGGTCTATCCTTGGTGGGACCTTGGAGTTCCTTTTGGATAGGGTCGCATATTGGGCGTGACATTAGGAAACCTTAACCATCTTTGATCAACGATCTAGTCTAGTAGAGGCTCACTAGGGACACGATGTTTGTTTATGTATTCACACATGTATTAAGGTTTCCAATTAATACAATTCTAGCATGAATAAGGAAATATGAAATAACAACTTTATTATTGCCTCCAGGGCATATTTCCTTCAGTCTCCCACTTGCACTAGAGTCAATAATCTAGTTCACATCGCCATTTGATTAACACCAATAGTTCACAACGCCATGTGACCAACACCCAAAGGGTTTACTAGAGTCAATAATTTAGTTCACATCACCTTGTGATTAATACCCAAAGAGTACTAAGGTGTGATCATGTTTTGCTTGTGAGACAGGTTTAGTCAACGGGTCTGCCACATTCAGATCTGTATGTATTTTGCAAATTTCTATGTCTACAATGCTCTCCATGGAGCTACTCTAGCTAATTGCTCCCACTTTCAATATTATCCAGATTGAGACTCAGAGTCATCCGGATCAGTGTCAAAGCTTGCATCAACGTAACCCTTTACGATGAACTCTTTGTCACCTCCATAACTGAGAAACATTTCCTTAGCCCTCTAAGAATAATTTTGACCGTTGTCTAGTGATCTACTCCTAGATCACTATTGTACCCCCTTGCAAAACCCATGGCAAGGCACACAACAGGTCTGGTACACATCATGGCATACTTTATTGAACCTATGACTGAGACATAGGGAATGACTTTCATGCTCTCTCTATATTCTGCCGTGGTCGGGTTTTGACTCTTACTCAACTTCCCACCAGCTTGTAACACACACAAGAACCCTTTCTTTGACTGGTCCATTTTGAACTTCTTTAAAACTTTATCAAGGTATGTGCTTTGTGAAAGTCCTATCATGCGTCTTGATCTATCTCTATAGTTCTTGATGCCCAATATATAAGCAGCTTCACTGAGGTATTTCATTGAAAAATTCTTATTCAAGTATCCTTTTATGCTATCCGGAAATTCTATATCATTTTCTATCAACGATAAGCCATCCACATATAATATCAGAAATGCTATAGAGCTCCCACTGACTTTCTTGTAAGTACATGCTTCACCGCAAGTCTGTATAAAACCATATGCTTTGATCACCTCATCAAAGTGTATATTACAACTTTGAGATGCTTGCACCAGTCCATAGATGGATCACTGGAGCTTGTACACTTTGTTAGCACCTCTAGGATCGACAAAACCTTCTGGTTGCATCATATATATACAACTCTTCTTTGAGACATCCATTAAGGAATGCCGTTTTGATAAACATTTGCAAGATTTCATAAAATGTGGCAATTGCTAACATGATTCGGATGGACTTAAGCATTGCTATGGGTGAGAAAGTCTCATCATACTCAACCCCTTGAACTTGTCGAAAAACCTTTTTGCAACAAGTCGAGCTTTGTAGATAGTAACATTACTATCAATGTCAGTCTTCTCTTGAAGATCCATTTATTCTCTATGGCTTGTTGATCATTGGGCAAGTCCACCAAAGTCCACACTTTGTTCTCATACATGGATTTCATGGCCTCAAGCCATTTATCAGAATCTGGGATCATCATAGCTTCTTCATAGTTCATAGGTTTGTCATGGTCTAGTAACATGACTTCCAGAACAGGATTACCGTACCACTCTGGTGGGAACATGCTCTGCTTGACCTATGAGGTTCGGTAGTAACTTGATTTGAAGTTTCATGCTCATCATCATTAGCTTCCTCTCTAGTTGGTGTAGGCATCACGGGAACGGATTTCTCTGATGAGCTACTTTCCAAATTGAGAGAAGGTACAATTACCTCATCAAGTTCTACTTTCCTCCCACTCACTTATTTCGAGAGAAACTCCTTCTCTAGAAAGGTTCCATTCTTGGCAACAAAGATCTTGCCTTCGGATCTGTGGTAGAAGGCATACCCAATTGTTTCCTTAGGATATCCTATGAAGACACACTTCTCCAATTTGGGTTCGAGCTTTATAAGGCTGAAGCCTTTTGACATAAGTGTCGCAACCCCAAACTTTAAGAAGCAACAACTTAGGTTTCTTGCCAAACCATGGTTCATATGGTGTCGTCTCAACGGATTTATACGGTGCCCTATTTAATGTGAATGCAGTTGTCTCTAATGCATAACCCCAAAACGATAGTGGTAAATTAGTGAGAGACATCATAGTTCGCACCATATCTAATAAAGTGCGATTACGATATTCGGACGCACCATTACGCTATGGTGTTCCAGGTGGCATGAGTTGTGAAAAAATTCCACATTGTTTTAAATGAAGGCCAAACTCATAACTCAAATATTCACCTCCATGATCAAGCCGTAGAAACTTTATTTTCTTGCTACGATGATTCTCCACTTCACTCTGAAATTCTTTGAACTTTTCAAATGTTTCAGACTTGTGTTTCATTAAGTAGATATACCCATACATACTCAAATCATCTTTGAAGGTCAGAAAATAACGATACCCGCCGCGTGCCTCAATACTCATCGGACCACATACATCGGTACGTATTATTTCCGATAAGTCATTAGCGCGCTCCATTGTTCCGGAGAACGGAGTTTTAGTCATCTTGCCCATGAGGCATGGTTTGCAAGTATCAAATGATTCATAATCAAGTGATTCCAAAAGTCCATCTGTATGGAGTTTCTTCATGTGCTTTACACCAACATGATCTAAACGGCAGTGCCACAAGTATGTTGCACTATCATTATCAACTTTGCATCTTTTGGCATCAATATTATTAATATGTGTATCACTACGATCAAAATTCAATAAACAATTTACATTGGGTGTATGACCATAAAAGGTTTTATTCATGTAAACAGAACAACAATTACTCTCTGACTTAAATGAATAATCATATTGCAATAAACACGATCCCATCATATTCATGCTCAACGCAAACACCAAATAACATTTATTTAGGTTCAACACTAATCCTGAAGGTAGAGGGAGTGTGCGATGGTGATCTTATCAACCTTGGAATCACTTCCAACACACATCGTCACCTCGCCCTTAACTAGTCTCTGTTCATTCTACAACTCCTATTCCGAGTTACTAATGTTAGTAACTGAACTAGTATCAAATACCCAGGGGTTACTACAAACACTAGTAAGGTACACATCAATAATTTGTATATCAAATATACCATTGTTCACTTTACCATCCTTCTTATCCGCCAAATGTTTGGGACAGTTCCACTTCCAGTCACCATTTCCTCTGCAGTCGAAGCACTCAGTTTCGGGCTTGGGTCCAGCTTTGGGCTTCTTCATGGGAGTGGCAACTTGCTTGCCATTCTTCTTGAATTTCCCTCTCTTTCCCTTGCCATTTCTCTTGAAACTAGTGATCTTGTTAACCATCAACACTTGATGCTCTTTCTTGATTTTCTACCATCGCCGATTTCAGCATCGCAAAGAGCTCGGGAATCATTTTCGTCACCCCTTGCATATTATAGTTCATCATGAAGTTCTAGTAGCTTGGTGATAGTGACTAGAGAACTTTGTCAATCACTGTCGGCGTTCTGAGAATGGGGGTCCCCAGACTTGCCTGCCTGCGGCCTGCGACGTGGCTCAAAGGGGGCCCAGCGTGTCCCATCTTCATCAACACAAGCTCAAGACCCTCGCCAGGGGCCAAGCCTCGTGGGGCGGACGACAAGGAGCTTCCTCAGGCGCGGCCTCATCAGGCGGGCTCACGAGGAGGCGGAGAGTTCAAGGCGGGGTACCTCGCGAGGTGCCCATGACGCAAGCCATGACGACCAAGGGCGCCAGTCGGGCGCCAGCCCGCGCAGCATCCTCCTTTCCTCTTTGGTGCAAAGGGAGCAAGCGCAGGCGAGAGCATCAAGCAAAGGCATCCATTTCGGTGCAACAAGACCAAGACCATCCCAACAGCAGGGAGGAAGTCATTGTGGAGCCCAAGCAGGCGTCACCACCAGAGCTTTTGACATGCGAGGACCAACTTTAGTCAGGATAAGTGTACCCGCTGTTCCCCTTCAAAATGGCCAATTGTTGGCGCCCTTCCCGCTCAATATTTGGGGAGAGGTCCAGGGCCTTTGCCTATAAATAGGACTAGCCACCCCCAGGGTAGAGGCATCTGGATCCTCACCAAGAAACCAGTAGATAGAGCGACTGAACTCCTCCTAGCAGTTCATCGCACCGGCCAAGAACAGACCCTCGCGAGGCTGTTCTTCCTTGTATTGTTCATCGTCAGCCCAAGAGGCAATCCACCACACCACACACTGGAGTAGGGTATTACACCACAATGGTGGCCTGAACCAGTATAAACCCTGTGTCTCTTGTGTTGTTCTATTTGTAGTTTAGATCCTAGCGATTCGGCCAGGAGCAGGTAGATAGAGGGCGAAATCTCTGCGCGCACCCCAGTGTTCGAACCTCAAGGGTCTGCCGGAACCCGAAATCCGACATTTGGCATGCCAGGTAGGGGGTGTGCCGGAATTCGTCTTCTGTCGCCCTGTTCTTCTCCGACCATCGCATCCATGTCAGACGCTCATCGGGCCCGCGCCGAGCGCCGAGCCGCCCTCGCTTCCCGTGTCGCCCAGACGGCTCCCGCCGGTGCCGTCCTCGTCGTTCCCCGTCACCTGCCGTCAACGCCGCCACCGGCCCGGCAAGGAACGGGCAGCAAGCATCGTCCCAACATCCCTCTGTGGCCTCTTGGGGAGAGCCACGCGGCCTCCTCCTCACCCACCCCGTCGCGCCGGCTCCCTCGGTCGTTGCGGCCCTCCTGGGCAGCTCGCAGGCGCCGACCTCCAGCCACCACGTCAAGCCATTCGTCCACCGGGTCGACGCCGCCTCCACGCGGCAGGGGGCTCCCCCGGGCCGGTCGGAGCCATCGGCCAGGCTGGCCTTCAGCTCTGAGGACCACCCCTCCAACTCGGCCTGCTCGGGTGCGCTCCCCATGCTCTGCACGCCCACCATCTGTCAGGTGGCTATCACAAGGACTCTCATCGATGGTGGCACGGGCCTCAGCGTGCTCTCAGTTGAGGCCTTCAACCTCCTCTGCATACCCCGGGAGCGGCTGCAACCCAGCCGGCCTTTCTCGGGCGTCGGAGGCGGGTCATCTAGCTCCTTGGGACAGATCCGGCTCCCGGTAACTTTCGGCACCTACGACAATTTCCGCACAGAGCTGGTCGATTTCGATATCGCCCCCATCGGCCTCCCCTACAACGCCATCCTCGGCTATCCAGCACTGGCCAAATTCATGGCCGCGACTCACCCGGCGTACAACCTCATGAAGATGCTCGGGAGCAACCACTACTAGGGAAAAGCCTATACACAGAATCTTACTAGTAGCGAGGGTTAAAAACCCTCGCTACTGCTACTTACTAGTAGCGCAGGTTTTTAAACCTCGTTACTACTAAGTTGATAGCAGTAGCGCGTGTTTTTAACCCTCGCTACTACTAAATGGTCTCTACCGTGCCCCCCGGGACATGCCATAGTAGTAGCGCGGGTTTTTAACCCTCGCTACTACTAAGGGAGATAGCAGTAGCGCTGGTTTTTAGCCCTCGCTACTACTAAGTGGTGCCATAGCAGTAGCGAGGGTTAAAAACCCGTGCTACTACTAAAGGTCCCATTTCCAAACTCTACCCCCCCTGGGGATCGCCTTTTTAGTTTTAAAAAAATAAAAGAAAAGGATGAAAATGTCAAAAAAATAAAAGAAAATAAGTTTCCCATGTAATATGTGGTCTAGTTGTTGGGAAAATTTGCAAATATGAATTTCGACTTTATTTGCAAAATCTCTCGAGAATTTGTAAAAATGGGCATAACTTTTGCATACTAACTCGGATGAAAAAGTTTTTTATATGAAAAATCATCTACTCGAAAAGTTACATCTGAATTTAATTCGGGGAAGCCCGTTAAACATTTTTAAAATCCTCAAAAACCTAACAGAAAAAAGTTACGAGGCTTTTAAGATCTGGAGGCAAAAAAAATGAAAAAAAATTCAATTTTTTTAATTTTTGTTAAATCTGGTCAAACTATGGTCAAACTAATTATCCAAGAATATAAGTGTTACTAAATAATTATTTTAGTTTTTTTGAATTTTGGTCAAACTATGGTCAAACTGTGGTCAAATCTGGTCAAACTATGGTCAAACTGTGGTCAAACTAATTATTCAAGAAATATTAGTGTTACTATTTTTTTAGAACAATAGTTTCAAACTCAAACAGTGAAATGTGTGACTTCATGCTCAAGCTAAATTCCTGAGGTTAATAGGATTGACATCTTACTATTGTTAGGAAAACAACAAGTGCAGACTTAGAAACGAGGGAGAATAGAACCCGGAAGTTAAGCGTGCTCAGGCTGGAGTAGTGAGAGGATGGGTGACCGTCCGGGAAGTTATATGATTTGGAATGATGAGGGGTGATTAGAGATTAAATTGAGAAGCGATGAGGGGTGCTTAGAGATTTGAGGTTAAAATAATTCAGAAATTTGAAAATTAGGGGAAAAATTGATTTTTTTTCGAAAAAATTCAAAAAAAATTTAGAGATTAGAGATTAGTAGTAGCGCGGGTTGGCACCCGCGCTACTGCTAAAGGACGTGGTAGTAGCGCGGGTGGCACCCGCGCTACTGCTATACGTTAGCTGTAGCGCCTTATTAGTAGCGCCGACCCCCGCGCTACTAATAGGCCCAAAACCCGCGCTGCTGCTAGGATTTTCCCTAGTAGTGAACGGTGTCCTCACCATGCCTGGGGACACCGGAGATGCATTGCGAGTACTCAAGCTCGCCCTCAAGACGGTGGCGGCGGCACGACCCGCCAACGCAGAACCCCCCAAGCCCAAGGGGGCTGCGCCAACCAAGAAGAAATAGTTGTTCACCCAAGACAAGGCAGAGACCAAGCGGATACCTGTCGACGAGGACGGGTCCACTAACGCCACTTTCACCATAGGCGCCAACCTTGGGCCCGAGCAGGAGGAAGCCCTGGTCAATTTCCTGCGCGCAAACAAGAAGGTGTTCGCCTGGGAGCCCGATTAGTTGGCAGGGATCCCACGGGGCGTAATCGAGCACCACCTCAACGTGTGCCCCAACATGCGCCCCGTGAAGCAGAAGGCGAGGAGGCAGTCCACTGAAAAGCAGGCCTTCATCGTCCAGGAGACCCGCAAGCTAGAAGCCGCGGGGGTTATTCATGAGGTCCGGTATCCAGATTGGTTGGCCAACCCCGTGGTTGTGCCAAAGAAGGGAGGGAAGGAGCGCATGTGTGTCGACTTCACCAACCTCAACAAAGCATGCTCGCAAGATCCGTTCCCGCTCCCTCGCATCGATCAGATCGTCGATTCCACCGCTGAGTGTGACCTGTTATGCTTCTTGGATGCCTTCTCCGGGTATCACCAGATCAAGATGCCGGTGGAAGACATGGAGAAGACGGCCTTCCTGACCCCGTGAGGTTAAAATAATTCAGAAATTTGAAAATTAGGGGAAAAATCGATTTTTTTCGAAAAAATTCAAAAAAAAATTAGAGATTAGAGATTAGTAGTAGCGCGGGTTGGCACCCGCGCTACTGCTAAAGGACGTGGTAGTAGCGCGGGTGGCACCCGCGCTACTGCTATACGTTAGCTGTAGCGCCTTATTAGTAGCGCCGACCCCCGCGCTACTAATAGGCCCAAAACCCGCGCTGCTGCTAGGCTTTTCCCTAGTAGTGAATGGTGTCCTCACCATGCCTGGGGACACCGGAGATGCGTTGCGAGTACTCAAGCTCGCCCTCAAGACGGTGGCGGCGGCACGACCCGCCAACGCAGAACCCCCCAAGCCCAAGGGGGCTGCGCCAACCAAGAAGAAACAGTTGTTCACCCAAGACAAGGCAGAGACCAAGCGGATACCTGTCGACGAGGACGGGTCCACTAACGCCACTTTCACCATAGGCGCCAACCTTGGGCCCGAGCAGGAGGAAGCCCTGGTCAAGTTCCTGCGCGCAAACAAGAAGGTGTTCGCCTGGGAGCCCGATCAGTTGGCAGGGATCCCACGGGGCGTAATCGAGCACCACCTCAACGTGTGCCCCAACATGCGCCCCGTGGAGCAGAAGGCGAGGAGGCAGTCCACTGAAAAGCAGGCCTTCATCGTCCAGGAGACCCGCAAGCTAGAAGCCGCGAGGGTTATTCGCGAGGTCCGGTATCCAGATTGGTTGGCCAACCCCGTGGTTGTGCCAAAGAAGGGAGGGAAGGAGCGCATGTGTGTCGACTTCACCAACCTCAACAAAGCATGCCCGCAAGATCCGTTCCCGCTCCCTCGCATCGATCAGATCGTCGATTCCACCGCTGAGTGTGACCTGTTATGCTTCTTGGATGCCTTCTCTGGGTATCACCAGATCAAGATGCCGGTGGAAGACGTGGAGAAGACGGCCTTCTTGACCCCGTGTGGGATGTACCGCTATACATGCATGCCGTTCGGACTGCGCAACGCGGGGGCAACCTTTCAGCGGCTCATGCACATCACCTTGGGCCCGCAGCTTGGGAAGAATGTGGAGGCTTACATCGGCGACATCATAGTGAAGTCTTGTGAGGCCAAGACCCTGATACAAGACATGGAGGAAACCTTCGCAAGCCTCAACGCAGTCAGCCTGCGGCTCAACCCGGAGAAGTGTGTGTTTGGAGTCCCCTCGGGCAAGCTCTTGGGCTTCCTCGTGTCCCACCGAGGCACCGAGGCCAACCCAGAAAAGGTCAAGGTAGTCAAGGACATGAGCCCACCAAAGACCCTCAGAGAAATGCAGAAGCTCACGGGGCGCGTGATTGCGTTGGGGCGCTTCATCTCCAGGTTAGGGGAGTGAGCGCTGCCTTTCTTCCAGCTGATGAAGAAAAAGGGGCCCTTTGAATGGACTGAAGAGGCCGACAAGGCGTTCCAAGATCTCAAGAGATACTTAACCAGCCCTCCGGTGATGGTGGCCCCACGCCCTCAAGAGCCCTTGGTACTCTACCTCGCCGCCACTCCTTACTCCGCCAGCGCGGCTCTGGTGGCAGTTAGGGAGGAGCATCGAACCAAAGCCATGGTTGTTACCTGTGTCAAGGCAAAGCAGGACAAAAAAGGACTCACAGAGATCGCTACCACGGCTGAGGAGGATTAGCCGCCGCAGGGGAGCGCGCCGAGAACGGAGGAGGCCCCTCCCCCAGGCAACCAGCTTCTGGAGGCCCCATCGCCTCAGCAGGCGCCACGGCCTCCGGAGGACGCCACCAACACCGCGCTCCAAGCCTCATCGAGCACCCGGTGTACTTCGTCAGCACGGTGTTGCGGGATGCGAGGGCACGGTACCCCATGCCACAGAAGCTCCTCCTCGCGCTACTGGTGGCCTCACGCAAGCTGCGACACTACTTCTAGGGTCACCCGATCAAGGTTGTCTCAGCATACCCCTTGGAAAGGGTGCTTAGGAGCCCTATCTCGGCCGGAAGGGTCGCCGAGTGGAACATTGAACTGCAAGCATTTCAGCTCGAATTCAGCATGACCAGGGTCATCAAGGGAGCCGCGCTAGCAGATTTCGTGGCTGAATGGACGGAGGCACCGGACGTCAAGGCTGACGAGGACCGATCCCTCTCCCCGGGAAGCGAGGCACCAGAAGGCTGGGTCATGTACTTCGACGGGGCGTTCTCCAGGCATGGCGCTGGGGCTGGGGCGGTGCTCATATCTCCCACTCAGGACAAGCTTTACTACACCATGCAGCTCTGTTTCCAGCAGGGTGAAAAGGTCTCCAACAATATAGCGGAGTACGAAGGACTGATAGCGGGCTTGAAGGCCGCCACTGCCCTAGGGGTGAAGCGCCTTACTATCAAGGGCGATTCGCAGCTCCTCGTCAATTTCTCCAACAAGGTATACGAGCCAAGAGATGAGCACATAGAAGCCTACCTCGCGGAGGTCCGCAGGATGGAGAAGCAGTTCTGGGGGTTGGAGCTACAGCATGTGCCCTGCGACACTAATCAAGAGGCCGACGACATCACCAAACGAGCCTCCAGGCAGTTGCCCCAGGAGCCGGGCATCTTCGAGGAACGGCTCTTCGAGCCCTCGGCCCTGCCATCATTATCGAACACAGCACAACCTCGGGTGGAGCTTCCCCAGCCACCTGCCTCGGGAGCCCCAGCCTGTGGCCCGGCCTCAGGAGCACGCCTGCTCCTGATGATGGAGCCTCGGGAGGGGTGCTGGATCACAGAGCTCCGGAGCTACTTAACGCAAGGGACCCTGCCGGAGAAGGAGGAGGAAGCAGAGCATGTGGCGCAGCAAGCTACAGCGTACTGCATCAGGGATGGAGAGCTCTACCGGAAACGACCAAACAATGTGTCCCTGCGTTGCATCACCAGGGAGCAAGGGAAGGAACTGCTGGCAGATATACACGGTGGAGACTGTGGGCATCATTCATCGTCACGGACCCTCGTAGGCAAGGCGTTCCGCAGCAGTTTCTATTGGCCTACTGCGTTCAATGACGTTGTCGAACTAGTGAAGGCTTGCGAGGCTTGCGAATTCCATGCCAAGCAGATCCATCAGCCGGCAAGGGTCTGCAAACCATACCCCTCACGTGGCCGTTTGCAGTCTGGGGGCTGGATATCCTGGGCCTGTTTCCTCGGGCGCCAGGGGGCTATCGCTACCTCTACGTCGCCGTGGACAAGTTCACCAAGTGGGCTGAAGTCGAGGCCGTCCGCACCATCCCTGCTGGTTCTGCGGTGAAGTTCATCAAGGGCATCATGAGCCAGTTCGGGGTGCCGAACCGCATCATCACTGATAACGGTTCGCAGTTCACCAGTAACCTCTTCAAAACGTACTGTGCTAACCTTGGAACACAGATATGCTACGCTTCGGTGGCGCACCCCCGAAGCAACGTCCAGGCCGAGCGGGACAACGCAGAAGTCCTGAGGGGCCTCAAGACCAGAACGTTCAAGAAGAAACTGAAGGCCTGTGGCAGAGGTTGGTGCGACGAGTTTCAGTCCGTGTTGTGGTCCATCCGCACAACCGCGACCAAGCCGACTGGGGAGACCCCCTTCTTCCTGGTCTACGGAGCCGAACTGGTCCTCCCTCACGAGGTCAGGCGTCGTTCCACGCGGGTCCTGGCATTCGATGAGACGCAGCTGGACGCCATGCGGGGGATGGACCTCGTGCTGGGGGAGGAGCGTCGTCGAGAAGCCGCGCTGCGAGCGGCAAGGTACCAACAAGCACTGCGGCGGTACCACTACCGCAACATCCGCCCCAGAACTCTCAAGGTAGGGGACCTCGTGCTCCAGCGGGTCCTCTCCAGGGAGGGACTGCATAAGCTCTCTCCCATGTGGGAGGGCCCGTTCAAGGTTGTTCATGTTTCCAGTCCCGGCTCCGCGCGCTTGGAGACTCAGGAGGGAGTACCTGTCCAGAACACGTGGAACATCCAGCACCTCCGGAGGTTTTACCCCTAAAAAGGCTCAGAGCCTGTGAAGAAGGCGAATGCCTATGAAGCTCATCTTTTTGGAAAAGGCCCAGAGCCTGTGAAGAAGGCGAATGCCTGTGAAGCTCATCGTTTTGGAAAAGGCCCAGAGCCTGTAAAGAAGGCGAATGCCTGTGAAGCTCATCTTCTTGGAAAAGGCCCAGAGCCTGTGAAGAAGGCGAACGGCTGTGAAGCTCAACTTTTTGGAAAAGGCCCAGTGCCTGTGAAGAAGGCGAACGCCTGTGAAGCTGTCGCGTTTTGGAAAAGGCCCGGAGCCTGTGAAGAGGGCCAATGCCCATGAAGCTTGCCTCCCCGAAGAAAGGCCCGGAGCCTGTGAAGAAGGCCAACGACTGTGAAGCTCGCCGCCCGTGACACTCTCACGTAATAATGAGTTGGGGCTGTACACTCCCCGGAGTCTCAGGGGTGCCGGCCTCAGGCCCTGGGGCTCCCTCCCACGCCCAGTGGCAGCACTTAGCTCCGCACTGGTGAGAAGACGTCGAAGACTAGACTAGGTGCCGGACGCGGCTTTTTCATTTGCTTTCTGCAGTTGGCTAGTTCATTCTCATTTGGAGTTTTATCAAAACTATCGCCGCCTTTTTACTTGTGGTTCTTCGACTTTTTCGCTCTCCTGCCTCGATTTCTCTTGCGCAAGGGCTCGCGAGGTGGGAGCCCCGGGCGCCCTGGCGAGTGTTCCTGTCCCTATCACTCAAGGTTTCACGACCCGGGTCCACTACAGGAGCGCCCCTCCAGTCCATGTCTCACGGGCACCATGACACAAATACAGGGCCTGGGTCGGTCGCCCCCACGGCCGAGGCTGGAGATTACCTACGCACGGGCATGCGACAGAAAGGAACAATACCAAAATAACATAAACAATGCGATGATTGACGATGATAACCCAAACACGCCCCCACGGGGCCCCACACTGCTATCTTTTTTGCGCAGGAGAAAAGAAAGGAAAGAACAAATCAGGCAAAGCTCGCCCCACGCCGGCCCTTAGGGAAGACTCGAGCCGCCTCCGGAGCTCAGGCGGACTCCCTCTCGCGCTTCACCGGGGCGCGATGGCGGGCAGACCCGCTGCCGCCCTCCAAGCAGGCACGACGGCGTGGAGGTTGACTGCGGCCGCTGCTAGAAGAGTCGCTACCCGAAGAAGAGCTGATGAAGCTTGAGGAGTCCCGGGCGCCGCCAACCACGTGCGCGCTGTCCTCTCCGTCCTCACCGGGGCTGTGTCCCCGGCCGCGGTCGTCGTCTTCAGGGCAGCACCCTGCGCGGCGACCATCTTCCCCAAACACCCTCACATAGAGGGTGGCGTCGCCGTCGAACTTGAAGTGTAGAGTGCACTGGCGGCTCAGGCCACGCGCGCGGGCAAACGTCTACCAACCACGGGTCAAGGCCAAGCTCCCGGCTGTGGAGACCTCCAGCGAAGCCCACGAGGCCCGGCTGCAGCAGCCATCTGCCTGGAGCCAGAGGCTGCCCAGGGCGCCAGCTGGGAGCTCACCTAGGAGGAAGCGAGGGAGCTGAAGCCGGGTGCTGGTTGGCTCCGCCCCCCACACAATGAACTCCGGCAGGACCTCCGCGGTATGGAAGCGCGGCCTCGGGGGTCGCACGGCCGGAGCACGCCCCCCAACCATGGCCTGCCGCTCATCGTCGTGCAGAGAGCCACCTCCGCGACCGCAAGGGGCCGCCGTGGAGGCCACAGGATGTTTGCGAGGGCGACCTCGACCGCGCTTGGGCGGGGGAGAGGTAGACTCGACCTGGCGAGCCTTTCCTTTATCTGCGGCCGAGAACTTCCTTGGCGGAGCCATGAAGAAGAAGGAGAAGCGAGAGGGGATAGACTGGAAGGGCACACGCCGTTCCATACTTATAACCGGTGAAGGCCAACCGTCGACCTCCACGATCGCAGGTAATCATGACCCACTTTGCATGCAGGGATTTTTCGAATCCGTGCAGTTGTCGAGGCGTCGTGGGGAAGCGGAGGCACCCACGTCCAATCAACCGCCACGTGGCGCCCAAGGCCATAGGCTGTTAGGGCCCGCGACGCTTCACACTTGCCCTTTCGCCTTTCTGCTCGGCCAAGTCTGGGCGCGCCGTGGGCCCGGGGGCTACTGTCGGTGTTCTGGGAACGGGGGTCCCCAGACTTTCCTTCCTGCGGCCTGCGGCGTGGCTCAAAGGGGGCCAGCGCGGCCCATCTTCATCAACACAAGCTCAAGACCCTCACGAGGGGCCAAGCCTCGCGGGGCGGACGACAAGGAGCTTCCTCAGGCGCGTCCTCATCAGGTGGGCTCACGAGGAGGCGGAGAGTTCAAGGCGGGGTACCTCGCGAGGTGCCCATGACGCAAGCCATGACGACCAAGGGAGCCAGTTGGGCGCCAGCCCGCGCAGCGTCCTCCTTTCCTCTTTGGTGCAAAGGGAGCAAGCGCAGGCGAGAGCATCAAGCAAAGGCATCCATTTCGGTGCAACAAGACCAAGACCAGCCCAACGGCAGGGAGGAAGTCATTGTGGATCCCAAGCAGGCGTCACCACCAGAGCCTTTGACATGCGAGGACCAACTTTAGTCAGGATAAGTGTACCCGTTGTTCCCCTTCAAAATGGCCAATTGTTGGCGCCCTTCCCGCTCAATATTTGGGGAGAGGCCCAGGGCCTTTGCCTATAAATAAGACTAGCCACCCCCATGGTAGAGGCATCTGGATCCTCACCAAGAAACCAGTAGATAGAGCGACTGAACTCCTCCTAGCAGTTCATCGCACCGGCCAAGAACAGACCCTCGCGAGGCTGTTCTTCCTTGTATTGTTCATCGTCAGCCCAAGAGGCAATCCACCACACCACACACTGGAGTAGGGTATTACACCACAATGGTGGCCTGAACCAGTATAAACCCTGTGTCTCTTGTGTTGTTCTTTTCATAGTTTAGATCCTAGCGATTCGGCGAGGAGCAGGTAGATAGAGGGTGAAATCTCCGCACGCACCCCAGTGTTCGAACCTCATGGGTCTGCCGGAACCCAAAATCCGACAATCACTATCTTATATGGAAGATTAACTCCCACTTGATTCAAGCGATTGTAGTACCCAGACATTCTGAGCACATGCTCACTGGTTGAGATATTCTCCTCCATCTTGTAGGCAAAGTACTTGTCAGAGGTCTCATACCTCTTGACATGGGCATGAGTCCGAAATACCAATTTCAGCTCTTGGAACATCTCATATGCTCTGTGGCGTTCAAAACATTTTTGAAGTCCCGGTTCTAAGCCGTAAAGCATGGCGCACAAAACTATGAAGTAGTCATCTTATCAAGCTTGCCAAATGTTCATAACCTCTGCATCTGCTCCTGCAATAGGTTTGTCACCTAGCGGTGCATCAAGGACATAATTCTTCTGTGCAACAATGAGGATAATCCTCAGATCATGGACCCAGTCTGCATCATTGCTACTATCATCTTTCAACTTAGTTTTCTCTAGGAACATATCAAAAATATAGAGGAGCTAAAACGCAAGCTATTGATCTACAACATAATTTGCAAATACTATCAGGACTAAAGTTCATGATAAATTAAGTTCAATTAATCAAATTACTTAAGAACTCCCACTTAGATTGACATCCCTCAAGTCATCTGAATGATACGTGATGCAAATCAACTAAACCATGTCCGATCATCACGTGAGATGGAGTAGTCATCAATGGCGAACATCTCTATGTTGATCATATCTAGTATGTGATTCACGTTTGACCTTTTGGTCTCCAGTGTTCCAAGGCCATGTCTGTACATGCCAGGCTCGTCAAGTTTAATCCGAGTATTCCCCATGTGCAAAACTATCTTGCACCCGTTGTATGTGAACATAGAGTCTATCACATCTGATCATCACGTGGTGTGTCAACACGATGAACTTTCGCAACAGTGCATATTCAGGGAGAACACTTATACCTTGAAACTTTAGTTAAGGGATCATCTTATAATGCTACTGCCGTACTAAGCAAAATAAGATCCATAAAAGATAAATATCACATGCAATCAAAATATGTGACATGATATGGCCATCATCATCTTGTGCTTTTGATCTCCATCTCCAAATCATCGTCATGATCTCCATCGTCACCGGCTTGACACCTTGATCTCCATCGTTGCGTTATGGTCGTCTCGCCAACTATTGCTTCTACAACTATCGCTAACACATAGTGATAAAGTAAAGCAATTACATGGCGTTTGCATTTCATACAATAAAGAGACAACCATAAGACTCCTGCCGGTTGCCAGATATCTTACAAAACATGATCATCTCATACAATAACGTTTATCACATCATGTCTTGACCATATCACATCACAACATGCCCTGCAAAAACAAGTTAGACGTCCTCTACTTTGTTGTTGCAAGTTTTACGTGGCTGCTATGGACTTCTAGCAAGAACCATTCTAGCAAGGACCGGCCATAGTCAAATTTGATTCAACTAAAGTACGAGAAACAGACACCCGCCAACCACCTATATGCAAAACTAGTTGCATGTCTGTCGGTGGAACCAGTCTCGTGTGCGTGAACATGTAAGGTTGCTCCAGGCCGCTTCATCCCACAATACCGTCGAACCAAAATAAGACGTTGGTGGTAAGCAGTATGACTATCACTACCCACAACTATTTGCGTTCTACTCGTGCATATCATCTATGCATAGACCTGGGTCAGATGCCACTGTTGGGTAACGTAGCATGCAATTTCAAAAAAAAACTGACGCTCACGCAAGATCTATCTAGGAGATGCATAGCAACGAGGGGGAGTGTGTGTCTACATACCCTGGTAGACCGAAAGCAGAAGGTGTTGACAACACGGTTGATGTAGTTGAACTTCTTCCTGTTGGGGAACGTAGCAGAAATTCAAAATTTTCCTACGTGTCACCAAGATCTATCTATGGAGAAACCAGCAACGAGGGGAAGGAGAGTGCATCTACATACCCTAGTAGATCGCTAAGCGGAAGCGTTCAAGAGAACGGGGTTGAAGGAGTCGTACTCGTCGTGATCCAAATCACCGGAGATCCTAGTGCCGAATGGACGGCACCTCCGCGTTCAACACACGTACAACCCGGTGACGTCTCCCATGCCTTGATCCAGAAAGGAGAGAGGGAGAGGTTGAGTAAGACTCCATCCAGCAGCAGCACAATGGCGTGGTGGTGGTGGAGGAGCGTGGCAATCCTGCAGGGCTTCGCCAAGCACCGCGAGAGAGGAGGAGTACTTGGGAGAGGGGGAGGGCTGCGCCAGAACTTGGGGTGCGGCTGCCCTCCCACCCCTCCACTATTTATAGGTGGGGGGAAGAGGGGGCCGCCCCCCCTAGATCCCATCTAGGGTTTGGGGCGGCGGCCAAGGGGGGAGGAGTGCCTCCCAAGTCAAGTGGAGGCCCTCCCCCTTAGGGTTTCCCCCTCCCATGCGCATGGGCTTTGGGGTGGCTGGTGCCCCTGGCCCATTAAGGCTAGGGAGCCCCCCTACATCCCCTGCTGCTGTATTGGACGTGGTGGAACAATTTCCGGACCTCCGGACCCCTCCGGAATCCTCCGGAACCTTCTGGAAGCTTCCCGGTACAATACCGGAAAAACCTGAACTTTTCCCGGAACCCGAACAACAACTTTCCATATATAAATCTTTACCTCCGGACCATTCCAGAACTCCTCGTGACGTCCGGGATCTCATCCGGGACTTCGAACAACATTCGGTAACCACATACAAACTTCCTTTATAACCCTAGCGTCATCGAACCTTAAGTGTGTAGACCCTACGGGTTCGGGAGACATGTAGACATGACCAAGACGTTCTCCGGTCAATAACCAACAGCGGGATCTGGATACCCATATTGGCTCCCACATGTTCCATGATGATCTCATCGGATGAACCACGATGTCAAGGACTCAATCGATCCCGTATGCAATTCCCTTTGTCTAGCGGTATAGTACTTGCCCGAGATTCGATCGTCGGTATACCGATACCTTGTTCAATCTCGTTACCGGCAAGTCTCTTTATTGTTCCGTAACACATCATCCCATGATCAACCCCTTGGTCACATTGTGCACATTATTATGATGTCCTACTGAGTGGGCCCAGAGATACCTCTCCGTTTACCGGAGTGACAAATCCCAGTCTCGATTCGTGCCAACCCAACAGACACTTTCAGAGATACCTGTAGTGCACCTTTATAGCCACCCAGTTACGTTCTGACGTTTGGTACACCCAAAGCATTCCTACGGTATCCGGTAGTTGCACAATCTCATTGTCTAAGGAAATGATACTTGACAGAAAAGCTTTAGCATACGAACTACGATCTTTGTGCTAGGCTTAGGATTGGGTCTTGTCCATCACATCATTCTTCTAATGATGTGATCCCGTTATCAACGACATCCAATGTCCATGGTCAGGAAACCGTAACCATCTATTGATCAACGAGCTAGTCAACTAGAGGCTTACTAGGGACATGGTGTTGTCTATGTACCCACACATGTATCTGAGTTTCCTATCAATACAATTATAGCATGGATAATAAACGATTATCATGAACAAGGAAATATAATAATAACTAATTTATTATTGCCTCTAGGGCATATTTCCAACAGTCTCCCACTTGCACTAGAGTCAATAATCTAGTTCACATCGCCATGTGATTAACACTCACAGGTCACATCACCATGTGACCAACATCCAAAGAGTTTACTAGTGTCACTAAACTAGTTCACATCATCATGTGATTAAGACTCAATGAGTTCTGGGGTTTGATCATGTTTTGCTTGTAAGAGAGGTTTTAGTCAACGGGTCCGCAACATTCTGATCCGTATGTACTTCGCAAATCTCTAGGTCATATTGTAAATGCTGCTTCCACGCTCCACTTGGAGCTATTCCAAATGGTTGCTACTCAGAGTCATTCGGATAGGTGTTAAAGCTTGCATTGACGTAACTCTTTACGTCGAACTCTTTATCACCTCCATAACCGAGAAACATATCCTTATTCCTCTAAGGATAATTTTGACCGCCATCTGGTGATCCACTCCTTGATCACCTTTGTACCCTCTTGCCAGACATGTGGCAAGGCACACATCAGGTGCGGTACTTAGCATAGCATACTGTAGAGCCTACGTCTAAAGCATAGGGGACGACCTTTGTCCTTTCTCTCTTTTCTTCCGTGGTCAAGCTTTAAGTCTTAACTTCATACCTTACATCTCAGGCAAGAACTCCTTCTTTGACTGATCCATCTTGAACACCTTCAAGATCATGTCAAGGTATATGCTCATTTGAAAGTACCATTAAGTAGTTTTCATCTATCCTCATAGATCTTGATGCTCAATGTTCAAGTAGCTTAATCCAGGTTTTCCCTTGAAAAGTACTTTTTAAATAACCCTATATGCTTTTTAGAAATTCTACATCATTTCTGATCAACAATATGTCAACAACATATACTTATCAGAAATTCTATAGTGCTCCCACTCACTTCTTTGGAAATAGAAGTTTCTCATAAACTTTGTATAAGCCCAAAATCTTTGATCATCTCATCAAAGCGTACATTCCAACTCCGAGATGCTTACTCTAGTCCTTAGAAGGATCGCTGGAGCCAGCATATCTTTTAGCATCCTTAGGATCGACAAAACCTTTCTGATTGTATTACATACAACCTTTCCTTACGAAGACTGGTAAGGAAACTCGTTTCGACATCCATCTGCTAGATTTCATAAATGCAGCTAATGCTAACATGATTCCGACGGACTTTAAGCATTGCTATGGATGAGAAAAACTCATCGTAGTCAACTCCTTGAACTTGTGGAAAAAAAACTCTTCGCCACAAGTCGAGCTTCATAGATGGTGACATTACCATCCACGTCCGTTTTCTTCTTAAAGATCCATTTATCTCAATGGCTTGCCGATCATTGGGAAAGTCCACCAAAGTCCATGCTTTGTTCTGATACATGGATCCTATCTCGAATTTCATGGCTTCTAACCATTTGTCGGAATTTGGGCCCACCATTGCTTCTCCATAGCTCGTACGTTCATTGTTGTCTAGCAACATGACCTTCAAGACAGAATTATTGTACCACTGTGAAGCAGTACGCATCCTTGTCACCCTACGAGGTACGGTAGTGACTTGATCCGAAGTTTCGTGATCACTATCATAAGCTTCTACTTCAATTGGTGTAGGTGTCACAGGAACAACTTCCTGTGCCCTGCTACACACTAGTTGTAGTGACGGTTCAATAACCATATCAAGTCTCCACCATCCTCCCACTAAACTTTTCGAGACAAACTTTTCCTCGAGAAAGGACCCGATTCAAGAAATAATCCCTATTGCTTTCGGATCTGAATTAGGAGGTATACCCAACTGTTTTGGGTGTCCTATGAAGATGCATTTTATCCGCTTTGGGTTCGAGCTTATCAACCTGAAACCTTTTCACATAAGCGTCGCAGCCCCAAACTTTTAACAAACGACAACTTAGGTTTCTCCAAACCACAGTTCAAACGGTGTCGTCTCAACGGAATTATGTGGTGCCCCATTAAAGTGAGTGTGGTTGTCTCTAATGCCTAACCCATGAACGATAGTGGTAATTTGATAAGAGACATCATGGTACGCACCATATCCAATAGGGTGCAACTATGATGTTCGGACACACCCTCACACTATGGTGTTCCAGGCGGTATTAATTGTGAAACAATTTCCACAATGTCTTAATTGTGTGCCAAAGCTCGTAACTCAGATACTCATTTTTTATGATCGTATCATAGACATTTTATCCTTTTGTCACAATGATCTTCAACTTCACTCTGAAATTACTTGAACCATTCAATAATTCAGACTTGTGTTTCATCAAGTAAATATACTCAACATCTACTCGAATCATCTGTGAAGTATGAGCATAACGATTCACTGCATGCCTCAGCACTCATTGGACTGCCCACATCAAAATGTGTTACTTCCAACAAGTTGCTATCCTGTTCCATCTTACTGAAAACGAGGCTTCTCAGTCATCTTGCCCATGTGGTATGATTTGCATATCTCAAGTGATTCAAAATCAAGTGAGTCCAAACGATCCATCTGCATGGAGTTTCTTCATGCGTATACACCAATAGACGTGGTTCGCATGTCTCAAACTTTTTCAAAAACGAGTGAGTCCAAAGATCCATCAACATGGAGCTTCTTCATGCGTTTTATACCAATATGACTTACATGGCAGTGCCACAAGTAAGTGGTACTATCATTACTATCTTATATCTTTTGGCATGAAAATGTGTTTCACTACGATCGAGATTCAATAAACCATTCGTTTCAGGTGCAAGACCATTGAAGGTATTATTCAAATAAACAGAGTAACCATTATTCTCCTTAAATGACTAATCGTATTGCGATAGACATAATCCAATCATGTCTATGCTCAACGCAAACACCAAATGACAATTATTCAGGTTTAATACTAATCTTGATGGTAGAGGGAGCGTGCGATGTTTGATCACATCAAACTTGGAAATACTTCCAACACATATCGTCAGCTCACCTTTAGCTAGTCTCCGTTTATTCCGTAGCTCTTTTATTTCGAGTTACTAACACTTAGCAACTGAACCGGTATCTAATACCCTGGTGCTACTAGGAGTACTAGTAAAGTACACATTAACATAATGTATATCCAATATACTTATATCGACCTTGCCAGCCTTCTCATCTACCAAGTATCTAGTGTAATTCCACTCTGGTGACTATTCCCCTTATCACAGAAGCACTTAGTCTCGGGTTTGGGTTCAACCTTGGGTTTCTTCACTGGAGCAGCAGCTGATTTGCCGTTTCATGAAGTATCCCTTCTTGCCCTTGCCCTTCTTGAAACTAGTGGTTTCACCAACCATCAACAATTGATGCTCCTTCTTGATTTCTACTTTCGCGGTGTCAAACATCGTGAATACCTCAAGGATCATCATATCTATCCCTGATATGTTATAGTTCATCACGAAGCTCTAGCATCTTGGTGGCAATGACTTTGGAGAAACATCACTATCTCATCTGGAAGATCAACTCCCACTCGATTCAAGTGATTGTTGCATTCAGACAATCTGAGCACAAGCTCAATGATTGAGCTTTTCTCCCTTAGTTTGCAGGCTAAGAAAATTGTCAGAGGTCTTATACCTCTTGACGTGGGCACGAGCTTGAAATCCCAATTTCAGCCCTCGAAAACATCTCATATGTTCCGCGACGTTTCGAAAATGTCTTTGGTGCCTCAACTCTAAACCGTTTAACTGAACTATCACATAGTTATCAAAACATGTATGTCCGATGTTCGCAACATCCACAAACGACATTTGGGGTTCAGCACACTGAGCGGTGCATTAAGGACATAAGCTTTCTACTGTCCGCATAATCGCTACTGTCAACTTTCAACTATATTTTCTCTAGGAACATATCTAAACAGTGGAACTAAAGCGCGAGCTTACGACATAATTTGCAAAGATCTTTTGACTATGTTCAGGATAATTAAGTTCATCTTATGAACTCCCACTCGGATAGACATCCCTCTAGTCATCTAAGTGATTACATGATCCGAGTCAACTAGGCCGTGTCCGACCATCACGTGATACGGACTAGTCATCATCGGTGAACATCTTCATGTTGATCGTATCTACTATACGACTCATGCTCGACCTTTCAGTCTCTTGTGTTCCGAGGCCATGTCTGTACATGCTAGGCTTGTCAAGTCAACCTAAGTGTTTTGCTGTGTAAATCTGGCTTACACCCGTTGTATGTGAACGTAAGAATCTATCACACCCGATCATCACGTGGTGCTTCGAAACGATGAACTTTCACAACAGTGCATAGTTAGGGGGAACACTTTCTTGAAATTTTAATGAGGGATCATCTTATTTACTACCGTCATTCTAAGCAAATAAGATGCATAAACATGATAAACATCACATGTAATCAAAAAGTGACATGATATGGCCAATATCATATTGCTCCTTTTGATCTCCATCTTCGGGGCTTCATGATCAGCATCGTCACCGGCATGACACCATGATCTCCATCATCATGATCTCCATCATCGTGTCTTCATGAAGTTGTCTCGCCAACTATTACTTCTACTACTATGGCTACCGGTTAGCAATAAAGTAAAGTAATTACATGGCGTTGTTCAATGACACGCAGGTCATACAATAAATAAAGACAACTTCTATGGCTCCTGCCGGTTGTCATACTCATCGACATGCAAGTCGTGATTCCTATTACAAGAACATGATCAATCTCATACATCACATATCATTCATCACATTCTTCTTGGCCATATCATATCACATAGCATACCCTGTAAAAACAAGTTAGACGTCCTCTAATTGTTGTTTGCATGTTTTACGTGACTGCTATGGGTTTCTAGCAAGAACGTTTCTTACCTACGCAAAAACCACAACATGATATGTCAATTGCAATTTACCCTTCATAAGGACCCTTTTCATCGAATCCGATCCGACTAAAGTGGGAGAGACTGGCACCCGCTAGCCACCTTATGCAACAAGTGCATGTCAATTGGTGGAACCTGTCTCACGTAAGAGTACGTGTAAGGTCGGTTCGGGCCGCTTCATCCCACGATGCCGCCGAATCAAGATTGGACTAGTAACGGTAAGCATATTGAACAACATCAACGCCCACAACTACTTTGTGTTCTACTCGTGCAAAGAATCTACGCAATAGACCTAGCTCATGATGCCACTGTTGGGGAACGTAGCAGAAATTCAAAATTTTCCTACGTGTCACCAAGATCTATCTATGGAGAAACCAGCAACGAGGGGAAGGAGAGTGCATCTACATACCCTTGTAGATCGCTAAGCGGAAGAGTTCAAGAGAACGGGGTTGAAGGAGTCGTATTCGTCGTGATCCAAATCACCGGAGATCCTAGTGCCGAACGGACGGCACCTTCGCGTTCAACACACGTACAGCCCGGTAACGTCTCCCATGCCTTGATCTAGCAAGGAGAGAGGGAGAGGTTGAGGAAGACTACATCCAGCAGTAGCACAACGGCGTGGTGGTGGTGGAGGAGCGTGGCAATCCTGCAGGGCTTCGCCAAGCACCGCGAGAGAGGATGAGTACTTGGGAGAGGGGGAGGGCTGCACCAGAACTTGGGGTGCGGCTACCCTCCCACCCCTCCACTATTTATAGGTGGGGGGAAGAGGGAGCCAGCCCCCCTAGATCCCATCTAGGGTTTGGGGCGGCGGCCAAGGGGGGAGGAGTGCCTCCCAAGTCAAGTGGAGGCCCTCCCCCTTAGGGTTTCCCCCTCCCATGCGCATGGGCTTTGGGGTGGCTGGTGCCCCTGGCCCATTAAGGCTAGGGCGCCCCCTACAGCCCCTGCTGCTGTATTGGACGTGGTGGAACAATTTCCGGACCTCCGGACCCCTCCGGAATCCTCCGGAACCTTCTGGAAGCTTCCCGGTACAATACCGGAAAAACCCGAACTTTTCCCGGAACCCGAACAACAACTTTCCATATATAAATCTTTACCTCCGGACCATTCCGGAACTCCTCGTGACGTCTGGGATCTCATCCGGGACTCCAAACAACATTCGGTAACCACATACAAACTTCCTTTATAACCCTAGCGTCATCGAACCTTAAGTATGTAGACCCTACGGGTTCGGGAGACATGTAGACATGACCGAGACGTTCTCCGGTCAATAACCAACAGCGGGATCTGGATACCCATATTGGCTCCCACATGTTCCATGATGATCTCATCGGATGAACCACGATGTCAAGGACTCAATCCATCCCGTATACAATTCCCTTTGTCTAGTGGTATAGTACTTGCCCGAGATTCGATCGTCGGTATACCGATACCTTGTTCAATCTCGTTACCGATAAGTCTCTTTACTCGTTCCATAACACATCATCCCGTGATCAACCCCTTGGTCACATTGTGCACATTATGATGATGTCCTACTGAGTGGGCCCAGAGATACCTCTCCGTTTACCGGAGTGACAAATCCCAGTCTCGATTCGTGCCAACCCAACAGACACTTTCGGAGATACCTGTAGTGCACCTTTATAGCCACCCAGTTACGTTGTGACGTTTGGTACACCCAAAGCATTCCTACGGTATCCGGGAGTTGCATAATCTCATGGTCTAAGGAAATGATACTTGACATTAGAAAAGCTTTAGCATACGAACTACGATCTTTGTGCTAGGCTTAGGATTGGGTTTTGTCCATCACATCATTCTTCTAATGATGTGATCCCGTTATCAACGACATCCAATGTCCATGGTCAGGAAACCGTAACCATCTATTGATCAACGGGCTAGTCAACTAGAGGCTTACTAGGGACATGGTGTTGTCTATGTACCCACACATGTATCTGAGTTTCCTATCAATACAATTATAGCATGGATAATAAAAGATTATCATGAACAAGGAAATATAATAATAACTAATTTATTATTGCCTCTAGGGCATATTTCCAACACTTCCAGCTCCGACCGATCAAGCACCGAACGTACGACGCCTTCGAGTTCTGCACACGTTCAGCGCAATGACGCCCCTCGCCTTATTGATCCGGAAAGGTGTCGAGGAAGTAGATGAGTTCCGTCGACACGACGGCGTGGTGACGCAGATGGTGAAGTGATCCGCGCAGGGCTTCGCCTAAGCGCTGCGAGAATATGACCGTGGGTGTAAACCGTGGAGGGGGCGCCGCACATGGCTAACAATTTATTTTGTGTGTTCTAGGCACCCCCTCCTCATATATATAGGTGGGAGGGAGAGGGGAGAGGCCAAGGGGCACCCCAAGTGGGGACGAATCCCACTTGGGATCCTGCCCTGGTTCGCCCCCTTTCCTTGTATAGACGCCACGGTAAGGAAGGGGGAGGTGGCGCTTCCCCTTTCCTTTCTCCCTTGAGGAGGGGAAGGAAGGAAGGACTTTCCCTCCCCCATTTCCTTTCCTAGGGTTGTCCGGCCTGGTGGAGGGGCGCACCAGCCCCTTGTGGGCTAGTATGTCCCTCCCTTGGCCCATTAAGCCCATATCTTTGCCGGGGGTGCCCGGAACCCCTTCCGGTGACCCTATATGTACCTCATACCCTCCGGAACACTTTCGTTGTCCGCATACCATCGTCCTATATATCAATCTTTACCTATAGACCATTTCGAGACTCCTCGTCATGTCCGTTAAATCATCCGGGACTCCGATCAACATTCGGTCACCAAATCTGTTAACTCATATAATACTAAATCGTCATTGAACGTTAAGCGTGCGGACCCTACGGGTTCAAGAACTATGTAGACATGACCGTGCACCTGTACGGTTAATAACCAATAGCGGAACCTGGATGCTCATATTGGCTCCTACATATTCTATGAAGATCTTTATTAGTCGAACCGTTATGACAACATACATTATTCCCTTTGTCATCGGTATGTTACTTGCCCGAGATTCGATCATCGGTATCCACATACCTATTTCAATCTCGTTACCAACAAGTCTCTTTACTCGTTCTGTAATACATCTTCTTGTAACCAACTCATTAGTCACTTTGCTTGCAAGGCTTCTTATGATGTGCATTACCGAGAGGGCCCAGAGATACCTCCGATACTCGGAGTGACAAATCCTAATCTCGATCTATGCCAACCCAACAAAAAGCTTCAGAGATACCTGTAGAGCAGCTTTATAATCACCTAGTTATGTTGTGACGTTTGATAGCACACAAGGCATTCCTACAGTATTCGGGAGTTGCATAATCTCGTAGTCGAATGAATATGTGTTTGACATGAAGAAAATAATTGCAATAAAACTGAACGATCAAAATGCTAATCTAACGGATGGGTCTTGTCCATCACATCATTCTCCTAATGATGTAATCCCATTATCAAATTACAACACATGTATATGGTTAGGAAACCTTAACCATCTTTGATCAACGAGCTTGTCGGTGTCCTGGGAACGGGGGTACCCAAACTTGCCTGCCTGCAGCCCATGGCGTGGCTCCGTCGATGGCCTGGTACGGCCCAGCTTCAGCAACAACAACTCAAGACCCTCGTGAGGGGCCAAGCCTCGCGAGGCGGACGACACCAAGACCTCCCTGGGGGGAGCCTCACTAGGCTGGCTCCCGAGGAGCGGACATATCTATGCAAGCCACACCTCGTGAGGTTCATATGACATGAGCCATGACGACCAAGGCCAGGCGGGCACCAGCGGGCACAGTGTACCAGTTTCCTCTTTGGTGCTAAGGAGGCAAGCGCAGGCGCGGGGTCCCAAGGAATCAAGCAAAGGTTTCCATATCGCTGCAACAAGACCAATACCGCCAGGACGACGTGGAAGAGGTCATCGCGGAGCCCACTGCAACATCATCACCAGAGGCTTTTGCAGGCGAAGACCACCTTTGTCAGGATAACTTGTACTAGTTGTCTCCCTTCGAATTTTTCCGTTGTGGGATCCCTTCCCACCTACATTTGGGAAGAGGACCAAGGCCACCATAAATAGGACTTAGCCACCATCATAGAGGGGGACCGATCCATTCCACCCTGACCAGCTCACTGGCTCATCGAGCACAAGAACACCTCACCTCCTGAGGCTGTTCCACCACTGTACTAGTTCATCCTCAGCCCCTCAAGGCAATCCACCACAAAGCCAGAGTAGGGTATTACACCGCAAGGTGGCCCGAACCAGGATAAACTGTTGTGTCTCTTGTCCCTTGGGTTCATCGAGCTAGGCCTTAGAATCGTTGAGCAGGCAGACTAGGGAGGATGAGTTCTTCGCATGCACCCCAGAGTTCCAACCTCTCAAGGGTCTGTGGAACCCCGAATCCAACATTTGGTGCGCCAGGTAGGGGTGTGTCGGAGCCTCTCTTCTGTCGGTCGACCCGCCCCCGCTCCACTGCTCCCATGGCTGAAGCCAGCTGAGCGTCGGGCCGCCCTCGCTGCTTGCGTCGCCCAGACGGCGCCCGTCGGCGGGCCTCCCTGTCGTTCTTCATCGCCTGCCGCCATCGTCCCGGTGGGGCACGAGCAGCAAGCTTCGTCGCTGCACCCCTCCATGCAGTGTGATGGGTGCACGGCCACTCTGTCATTAACTCCGGCTGCTTCATCGTCTCACGCTCATCGCAGGCCGGCGGACACGCAGGCTGCGCTACTCATGGCGTGCGAGCTTCTGCATTACCGCCCCATCGACGACTTCTACGAAGACTGGCTGGACCGCATCGCTGAGCTTGTCAGTGCCACTGGGGGCTCGCCTGCACCGTCCCTCTTGCTACCTCGCCCGCCGCCTGCCGTGGGCGACGTAGCCCATGGAGCACCTCTGACACCTCCCTGTCAAGACGTCGCCCTCGGACCAAGGCCCGCGGCCCCATGACATGACCCGCCATGCAGGGCGCCTGCATGTGAAGAAGAAAGCTGCTAGGAGGTCCAGCAGCCGCAAGAAGATGCTCCAGCGCTCCCTGCACCACCGCCTCAAGACCGCGCGCCGCCTGCGGTGGTGGCAGGTGAGCATGAAGATTAGGCTCCACCACCATGCTGGGCTCCCATGACCACCGCGGGCTGCCGAGCCTTCAATCCCGAGCTACGCAGCATCGTTTGGCCAATGGCGACGAGAAGCTCATGGCGAATTGGTTTCCCATGGCTCTCAAGGATGGCGCGCGCTCGTGGCTCCTGAACCTGCCCATGGGATCGATCTCCTGCTGGGGAGAGATGCGCGAGTGTTTCGTCGCCAACTTCCAAGGCACTCGCGGCCGCCCGCCTGCCTTGGGTGACCTGTGGTGCATCAAGCAGCACCCAGGGGAAACCCTACAAAAGTACATCCAGTGCTTCAATAGCATTCGCCTCAAGATCCCTAAGGTGTCGGATGAAGCCATCATATCAGCGTTCTCTAATAGCGTCCGTCGTGTCAAGATGAAGGAGGGGCTTGCCATACACGAGGACATGTGCATGGCTCTGGAGATGTTCAACATGGCGACCAAGTGGGTGAGAGCTGAGGAAGGATGCCTCTCCCTCCTCGAGATCCCAGCGGCCGACCCAGAAGACAAGAAGGCCAAGGACGTGAAGTGCAAGGGGGCGGCCGTGCTCACGGCTGAACCTGAGATGAAGCGCGGCTGTGACCACCCAGATTCATCCAACGGCAGTCGTCCATTCTACGTCTTCCACAACGTACACAACCAGAACACCAATGACTGTCAAGAGCTCAGGGCCATCCGCGACGGGCACCTCAGTCGTCGCCCCGAGCGCAGCGATCGAGGCTACGGCAATGGAGGAGGTCAAAGTGGAGGACGCCGGGATGACCGAGGCCCCCGCAAGGAGTGGCGCGACCAGCCTCGTGAGGACCGCTGGCAGGGCCAGCCTCGCGAGGGCGCTTGGAGAGATCAGCCTCATGAGGACTGTCCTCAGGGCAATGCCGGCCTCCCTTGCCACCACCACCAAGAAGGAACGACCACCACCACCAGGACGAGGGGGCTGGGGGCTTCCAGGAGCCTCGCGTCATTGTCTGCATCCTGGGCGGTGCTCAGGCCCCAACCTCTCAGCGCATCTTCAAGCAGTTCGCTTGTGACGTGAACACGGCTGTCACGACCAGTTTTCCAATAAAAATATTTATTGAGAAACCAATCTTTTGAGTCCAGTATGAGAGAAATCCTCCTCACTGGTAGACAATTTCTTGATACAATAAGCCAGTAGCATAAAATATATTACAGGGTCGAACTGCGGTTGCTCAACCAAATTATTACAAGCACGCCAATAATTATACATAATGGCGGACATGACACAGTGGTGTGGAGACATACTACTGACTCGAGGATAGGGAGGTGGTGGAAAAACACAGCGGGGAGAGAAATACAAGACTCTAAGTCTATCATCTCATCGAGCGTCGAGGTGAGGCTCGATGAATTTATTTGGTAGAGGAAGCGGATATAAAACAGTGACCAAATCCAGGGTCGCACGAGACTGACTGGGACTCCTCTAAGTGTCGGACTCGCTATCAAACTCTTCATCCATGAGATCGCCTTTGTCAGCATCTGGCCAAATCAACAAGCCAGTGAGTACTTTGAAAGTACTCGCAAGACAGTTCGGACGTAAGATATAACAAATGCATGCATGGATGCGACATGAATAAATTCACCAATGCACATTTTCAAAAAAATTAGCATAACAAGGTAAGTAAAAGGGAAACGGCGGTAGTCCGCCTGAAATCCCAACAGAACATAAATAATTACCGATCGGGTGTCTGAAGCGACGCCTCTAAAGGTGAACAAATAAATATAAGGAAAAAGATGCCACAGTCAGGCGTCTTAGCGACACCACATAAAGGGCTTAAAAGGAAATACCTCAGTCAGACGTCGGGGCGACGTCACAGAAAGGGCTTTAAAAGAAATGCCACAGTCGGACGTTGGGACGACATCACAGAAAGGGCTTTAAAAGAAATGCCACAGTCGGACGTCGGGGCGACATCACAGAAAGGGCTTTGAAAGAAATGCCACAGTCGGACGTCGGGACGACATCACAGAAAGGGCTTTAAAAGAAATGCCACAGTCAGACGTCGGGGCGACATCACAGAAAGGGCTTTGAAAGAAATGCCACAGTCGGACGTCGGGACGACATCACAGAAAGGGCTTTAAAAGAAATGCCACAGTCGGACGTCGGGGCGACATCACAGAAAGGGCTTTGAAAGAAATGCCACAGTCGGACGTCGGGATGACATCACAAAAAGGGCTTTGATTCGCAAGTAAATAATACTCATAATAAACATTTAATTCATGAAAATAAATGGGTTAGTCCATCCACAAGAATATTCAATTAACCGGAATTAGCACTCATGCGAATCACCGGAGTCTCTGTCATCAAAACAGACATTGTTAGGACAAGATAATACGAATTTGGACATGGAATAGATGATTTGGAGGGATATATGACTCTGCAGAGTTTGTACAAAATTATTCCCACAGCCAACGGATTTCCGTAGTCACGAAGGACTAGTTCCGTTTACGGTATTTCGGAAGAAAACACAGCTAACCAGTACACACCCATCCTACCTCTCGATGCTAGGAATCACCCTAGACATCGTCCAAGAAAACCTTTTGAGACGGGGAGATCACAATCGCGAATAGCATGGGATCAAATTTATATACGCGCGCTCTAAGGGGTGCCCCCCTCTCGGTCCCAACCGAAAACACCCATGCCCCCTGACCGGATGACTGGCTTTAATCCAGGGCCATGGAACCATCATCACGGCCTCTCCTTTTGGTGTGTACCAGAAAAGCGGTTTGCAACTTACTAAACCATATTCCTTGCGGAAAACATGTGGTAGTACAGGGAAGGAAATGAAAGGAACTGGACCGATACGGTTTGACACTGAAGTCACATAGTCTGGCATAAGACTGGCATGCTACGACACTGCAATCTTACCCATCCTCATGCCAACACATGGCCATTCATACTCACATCCATCCACTTATGGATCATCGAACTCACTTACCTCATTATCTCATAAAATGACATTCATCGATATGCTTCTCAACATGCCATGAAACTAACTAAATGCAAAACATGCCAAGACACTCATCATATCAAAAGTTCAAACATGCTTGCCTGGTTCAGAGTAGTCGGAGCCTAGCTCGGTGAAGTTCGTGGCTCCGTCACCTCCTTCGGTATCTACGGTATAAAGAAAATATATGTGCTATCGTAAATACCAAGGAGTGCACAGCAAGTATACCAAATATTTTTCAAATAAATAATATAAAAACTAGACAAAATTTTAAAGAGAACAGAAAAAGAATCAATCAAAAATACTTTTCTGCTTAAAAGTTATAAGGGTTTTTGTCCAGGGACTAATATGTAATGAAACAGAAGATTTCCAGGGGCTAGCTTATAAAAATAGAAAACGCTTCGGCAGAAACTATGCCAGCCCAAAGGGAAAACGTACTTTGCCCGAAGGCGCTTCCAGAAAACGTTTCAACAGAGAGAGCAGAGAGGCTGACGGGGGGTCCCACGCGTCAGGTTTGAATTTCAAAAAGGGGGGAGCGAAGCTCGTCGGCGCCCGAGAGCCGCGGTGGTCGCCAGCGGCGATCCACGGCGAGGCAGGGGGATCAGAGGGTACCTCCGTGCTCAGGGCGCCATTCCGCGTTGGTTGGTGGTGGTGGTGGTCGCCGGCGAGTACTACGTCGACGGCGAGCTTTGCTCCGGCGGACGGCGGCTCGGGTGGTCGAGGAACTCGTCGGAGAGAGCTGCAGAGATCAAATTGACGAGGGGGTTAGGCTCCTGGTAGCTAGAGAGGGTAACGGACGGGGTTTGGGCGCCGGAGGTGGCCTCACCGGAGCGAATCGAGGTGGCGGCCGAGGCGGATCGGGGCGGCCGGAGTTGAGGGGGAAGACCTCCTCGGGGACCCCTAGTGGCCTGGCGTGGCGTTGGTGAGGAGTGGGGATGAGGCGTGCACGAGGGTGAGCTCGGGGGCCCTTTTTATAGGCAGCCCGAGGCGGTTGCCGTGAACGGGGATCTCCGGCGAGTGATTACGGCGGAGCCGGGGATGTGCAGGGGGATTAGGGGCTTGGGCTTCGTCGTTGAGCTCCACCGGTCCCATTTAGGCGCTAAACGGGCTGGGACTTGGTGCTGAGGGTGAGCTCGACGGAACGGGGGTGGCGCGGCACGTCGGCGGCAGGGAGCACGTTCCGTGCTTGCCGGGCCACGGCGACGGTGCCACGGGCGTGCGCTGGCACGGCAGGGACATGCGGAGAGCCAAGGGGCCTTGGGCGGTGCCGGGTGGCGTGGCGAGAGGGCTCGGGCCCTTGTTGGCCGCCACGGGAGGTGCAGCCACCGCAGAAGCTCCCAACGCCGGCGAGGCTCGCTGCTACCGACGCCAGGAAGGCTCCACGCACGCGTGTGAAGCTCCGGACAGGAGGGAGAGGCTGCGAGGAACGTGCCAAGTGCACTGTCTACGCGTGAGGGGAACTGACGAACGCAAACGACACTGAGACTGAATTTTTCTGAATTTTGAACAGCAGCAGTGCATGCAAGGTGTTCGACAGAATGAAATTGGCATCTAGGGATTTTTCCTTGAGCTGAAACTTGGTGGAGTGGCTTCTCATTGCTCAAGTAGGCTGCCTGAATTTTGGTGGAATTTTTGGGGAAGTGTAGATATGAATTTCATCAAATTTGGCAAATCTGGTCCAAACTTGCAGAGACTAAATTTTGAAAATTTTGAAAAGAGGAGGAGTGGATCAAGATGGTTCTGGGTTGTGGGTACAAAGGACTACCCAGGAGAGTTGGTTTGAGGTCAAAACTCAAATGCAATATGGTACTTGCTTTGAAAATCCCTCAGGCTCCAAATAATTATCAGATTTGTTTTGAGAGGAAAAATAATTAGAATAAAATCCAAAACTTGTTTGGATTAGTTGGGACAGAGGACTTAGGTTGATCACAAGGTGTAGGGGAGGTTTTGGAGGGGTTTTACCACATGGGAACAATGCAAAGTCAAGGGTGGTTCCAAGGTATGAAAATCCCCAAATTTTCATAGAGCTTCACTTTAAAAGAAAACAAATTAAACTCCCAAAAATAAATTTGAGAGAGAACCAACAGAGAAGAAGTTTCAAAAGATCAAACACTAAAGTTTGAAAAGATAAAGTCCTTGCCAAAGCAAAGGAAGTTTTTAAGTGGAAGGTTTTTCTGAAAAAGAAAATTTTTAAATAGCCTCTCCTCAAAAACCACAAAGTTTTTGATAAAAACCAAATAAAAATTTGGAGTGTCACGACACCTACCCCCTTAGGAAAAATCTCGTCCCCGAGATTTCAGCTGATCCTTAAATAGGTGTGGATGCTCAGTCCGAAGAAAATCCTCGCTTTCCCAAGTTGCTTCACAGTCGGTGTGATTGCTCCACTGGACTTTGAAAAACTTGATGGTCTTCTGTCGGGTCCTCCTTTCAGATTCCTCTAATATTCTTACGGGACGTTCTCGATAAGTGAGGTCTGGCTGCACATCTATGTTTTCATGGGATACTTGTTTCTCTGGGTTGCTTACGTACTTCCTTAATTGAGAGACGTGGAACACGTCGTGAATGTCGGACAAGTCTTCGGGTAAGTCTAGCTGGTAGGCTACAGTGCCTCTTCGTGCCACTATGCAGAATGGTCCAATGAATCTGGGTGCTAACTTTCCTTTAATCTTAAACCGTTGCTGACCCTACGATGTTTCTGATCATAATAACTCTTCTGTCGAATTTGAGTGGTCTTAAGTCGGTCTCTGATTAGCTTGACCTTTTCCTCGGCTTCTCTGAGCAGGTCTGGCCCAAAGATGCGGCTGTCCCCGGTCTCTGACCAATTTAACGGGGTACGACATCTTCGTCCGTACAAAGCCTCAAATGGTGCCATTTGTAGGCTGGCCTGGTAGCTATTGTTATACGCGAACTCGGCGTATGGCAGGCTTTCTTCCCAACTGGTTCCATATGTGAGGACACATGCCCTCAGCATGTCTTCTAAAACCTGGTTTACGTGTTCTGTTTGTCCATCAGTCTATGGATGGTATGCGGTACTGAAGGCTAGTTGGGTTCCCAGAGCCTGTTGTAAATGCTCCCAAAATCTTGAGACGAACTGAGTGCCTCTGTCGGATATTATAGTCTTCGGGACACCGTGCAGACAAACTATGCGGGAAAGATAAATCCTAGCAAGCCTCTGAGTGGTGTAGGTTGTCTTCACTGGAATAAAGTGTGCCACTTTGGTTAACCTGTCAGTGATGACCCATATGGCATCATTCCCGTGTCGTGACCAAGGTAGTCCGACAATAAAATCCATCCCTATTTCATCCCATTTCCACTCAGGTATTTTGTTAGGTTGCAGTAGTCCGGCTGGTCTCTGATGTTCTGCTTTTATGCGTTGACATGAGTCGCAACATGCAATGAAGGCGGCTATGTCCCTCTTCATACCGTGCCACCAAAATCTTTCCTGAATATCCTTATACATTTTGGTTCCTCCAGGGTGGATCGAATATGGAGTGGTGTGTGCTTCAGCTAAAATTTCCTGTTTAAGGTCTTCTATGTTTGGCACGCATAGCCTTTCTCCGTACCATAATATTCCTTCAATGCTGGGGTGACCAGGCTGAGCTTCTTTAATTTTCTCCACAAGGTTGGGTTGTATTTCCAAGTTTGATATGGTGCCTTCTGCTACCATTATCAAGTTGAGCTTGGCAAATTCTTGATGGAATTCGGGCCTCAAGCTGTGCAGATAGTTTCCGTCGGAGCTGGGGTTCCGACTCAGGGCATCGGCCACTACATTTGCTTTCCCTGGATGGTAATGGATACCAACATCATAATCCTTTACCAATTCCAAGCAGCGTCGTTGCCGTAAATTTAGTTCTGGCTGCGTGAAAATATATTTGAGACTTTTGTGGTCCGTATAAATTTCACATCGATTCCCAAGTAAGAAATGCCTCCATTCCTTGAGTGCATGAATAACTGCTGCCATTTCTAAGTCATGAGTGGGATAATTTTCCTCATGCTTGCGAAGTTGCCTTGAAGCGTAGGCGACAACCTTGCCTTCTTGCATCAACACGCATCCGAGACCCTTTCTGGACGCGTCACAATATACTTCAAAATTCTTGTGTATGTCGGGTACAATTAATACCGGTGCTGTTGTTAACTTCCGCTTTAGCTCTTGGAAACTTTTCTCGCAGGCTTCTGTCCACTCAAACTTCTTATCTTTCTTGAGCAACTGTGTCATAGGCTTGGCTATGGTGGAAAATCCTTCAATAAATCTGCGGTAATATCCTGCCATTCCCAAGAAACTCCGTATGTCCGTTACGCTGGCTGGTGATTTCCAGTCAAGTACGGCCTTGACTTTCTCTGGGTCCACTGCGATACCGTCTTGAGTCAGCACGTGGCCTAGAAAACCTACTTGTCTTAGCCAAAATTCGCACTTGCTGAACTTGGCATACAATTGGTGTTTTCTTAGCTCTCCTAGCACAATCCTGAGATGTTCTGCGTGCTCTTCTGGTGTCTGGGAGTATACCAGAATATCGTCGATGAATACCACGACGAACTTGTCCATAAACTTCATAAATACTTTGTTCATGAGGTGAACAAAATATGCTGGGGCGTTAGTTAATCCAAATGGCATCACTGTGAACTCGTACAGTCCATATCTGGAGGTGAAGGCTGTTTTGGGATATCTTCCGTTCGTACCTTCAATTGATGGTATCCTGACCTTAAGTCAATTTTTGAGAATACCTTGGCCTGAGCAAGTTGATCAAACAAATCGTTTATCCTTGGCATCGGGTATTTGTTTTTGACTGTGACCATGTTAAGTGCTCGATAGTCAATACACAATCTCAGCGTTCCATCCTTCTTTTTGGCAAATAAAATTGGTGATCCCCAAGGTGAGGAGCTGGCTCAAATGTATCCTTTTTCCAGTAATTCCTTTATTTGCTTCTTCAACTCGATCAACTCGGATGGTGCCATTCTGTATGGTTTCTTGTATATGGGGGTGGTTCCTGGTGCTAGCTCAATGCGGAATTCTATTTCTCGGTCTGGTGGCATGCCTGGCAGCTCTTCAGGGAATACATCTGGAAATTCACACACTACTAGAACCTTGTTTAGCTCAGAAACGTCCACCTTATTTAATCTCGGTTGCCGGGGTATTTTTCCTTCCTTGGCTGATACTCTTATTGTCTTCCCTTGGTGGTGTGTGAGAATTACGGTCCTGTTGAAACAGTCGATAAAACCCTTATTGGTGGTTAGCCAATCCATCCCTAGGATGACATCCAGTCCTTTATTTTCCAATACAATAAGATTTGCGTGAAACTCCAATCCTTCGAACTCAATGACCACATTCTGACAGTAATTCTGAGTAACTTGCTGAATCCCAGGGGACTTGATGGTTATGGATTTCTCCAAAGGAAGCATCGAAAAATTATTTTGCAAAGCAAAACTTTTCGAAATGAAAGAGTGAGAGGCTCCAGAATCAAACAAAACCATTGCAGGTATTGTGTTGACAGGAAACGTACCGAGTACGATATCCGGAGCATTTTGTGCCTCCTCTTTGGTTACATGGTTCAGATGACCCTTCTTGTGGTTATTGTTGGGATTGAAATTGTTTCGCTTGGGCGCTGAATTATTGCCGCCGTTGTTCGGCTTTGGGGTTGAACTCCTTGGCTTGGGGCACTGTTTGGCATAGTGCCCTTCTTCTCCACAAGCGTAACAAGTAACGCCGGGGCGATAGGTGAATTCCTTGTCCCTTGCATGAAAATTCTTGATTGGGCGTGAGACATTGGATGAGAATTTGTGTGTCCCACCCTTTTGAAAATCTGTCTTGCTTCGGTGATTGCGAGCGTGATTAGTCTGGTCCCTTTTTCGCTTGCGGATATCTTCCAGACTGCGTCTCTCATTTTCCAGAGTAATGGCCTTGTCTACCAGTGTTTTAAAATCAGGAAAAGTGTGCACGACCAGTTGGCATTTAAGCGCGGGCGCCAGACCGTCAAGGAATTTCTCCATCTTCTTGATTTCAGTCATACGCTCCTCATTGGCGTAGCGGGATAATAGGGTAAATTGACTGTTGTAATCTGACACTGTCATGTTCCTTTGTTTGAGGTCATCGAATTCTCTCTTCTTGATTTTCATAATACTCTTAGGAATATGTGCACCACGGAAACCTTCCTTGAAATCATCCCAGGTTATGTCATTTTCGTTGGGATGCATGTGCAGAAAATTCTCCCACCACGATGCGGCTGCTCCTGTGAGATAGTGTGGAGCATATAATACTTTCTCGAGATCTGAACACTTTGCAATAATTAATTTCCTCTCCATATCTCGAAGCCAGTCCTCGGCTTCAAGAGGCTTGTCAGTGTGAGAAAATGTTTGAGGACGTGTCTTCTGTAGCTCAGATAACTTGGAATGCTGCTGATACTGTCCATGATGATTCCCCATGTTGATGACTTGGTTCATCCTCTCACGATGTTATTGCTGACTCTGCTCATAAAGGCGGCACATTTTTGAAAGTGCCGATTCACTGCCCTGTTGGCTTGACTGTCCCTGAGTGAACTCGTTGTTGGGTTGTGTATCATAATTTTCCTCTGGTGGAGTTGGCATGGAGCGTGTCCAAGGACGAGACATTTTTCACTCTGGGGATATATTTTGTAAAACTCATAAGAAAAGCGGAAAGAGTCGCAAAACAAAACCATAAATGCATAAAGCTGGCAAATAGAAATAAATAACTCAGCTTACTTAAGAAAAACAAATCGACTTGCGCACGGAGAAGGACTGCTCATTACATATCTTACACGCGGGCGGTGATTATACAATACATCACTTAGGATATGCGTACATAATCCTGACATGTTATTTAGGCTAGTGCACTTCTCCAGATCCTACATGATGCGCAAACAGGCTACTTCTCACAACCTACGTACATATCTTACAAAGCGGTGCAATACACGGCAGCTAAGCGTACTCAGGCAGAGATGTTGACGACCTCCTTTGCCCTGCCGAGGGCGAGGCGTAGCGAGGTTGGGGACTCGACTTCCTCCTTGCTAATAGGCTCCATACGTGTAGTGTTGCGCAGAGTGGACGGAGCGGTTGCCAGGGGCGGAGCAACACGTACAGGAGTGGGCGCGAAGGATGGTGCAGTGCGCGCTGAAGTGGGTGCAATGACTTGGTTGAATTCTTCGGTAGAAGGCAGGCGACGAGTAGGCGTATAAGATGCTGAGGACGAGACCAAAGTCAGTGGCGGAGCGATGGGTAGGAGCTTCCTCCTGTTGGCAGCACAGCCATGGACTGAGTCCATGCGGGTAGCTACGAAGTCGTCCACCAGGTTGTCGAAGGCTGCCTCCAGGGCCCGGAGATACTCAATGAGCATCTCAAAAGCCTCGTCTCGTTCTCCTCTGGGGCAGGAGTATGCGTAGTGACAGGTGTAAGGCACATGGCACGGAAGATAACGGTAACGACGAGTCTTCATCACGGGAAGGACATCCCTGAGACGGGCTATCGCCTCGCGGGCTACCATCTGCATAGCATGCCTCTCCGTAGGCATGGCTCTTCCCACGAACCGGAAGCGGCGTAACTCACCACGCCCTCCCTTGAACTGTACCGCGGCCTGGTGCATGGTCAGACTGTCGTTGACTCGGTGCTGGCAGAGTGTGAAGACTGGGCGCACGGATGGCCCCATCGCAACCTGAACGATGAAAGAAAGAAGCTTGACAAACCCATCGGGCACGTTGGCGAAGGTCTGAGACTCGCATCTGTTGTCGGCCATCTACAAAAGTAGGTAAAAATTCTGCAGGGTCAGATCATAAATTTATGCTGACTGACAGAAAATGACTACAATTGCAAAAATATAAATTAGCTCTATCATGCTAATAACTAATTAGCGATCGCACCTAGTGGCTTCCTACAGTCAACCTGGCTCTGATACCAAGCTTGTCACGACCGGTTTTCCAATAAAAATATTTATTGAGAAACCAATCTTTTGAGTCCAGTATGAGAGAAATCCTCCTCACTGGTAGACAATTTCTTGATACAATAAGCCAGTAGCATAAAATATATTACAGGGTCGAACTGCGGTTGCTCAACCAAATTATTACAAGCACGCCAATAATTATACATAATGGCGGACATGACACAGTGGTGTGGAGACATACTACTGACTCGAGGATAGGGCGGTGGTGGAAAAACACAGCGGGGAGAGAAATACAAGACTCTAAGTCTATCATCTCATCGAGCGTCGAGGTGAGGCTCGATGAATTTATTTGGTAACGGAAGCGGATATAAAACAGTGACCAAATCCAGGGTCGCACGAGACTGACTGGGACTCCTCTAAGTGTCGGACTCGCTATCAAACTCTTCATCCATGAGATCGCCTTCGTCGGCATCTGGCCAAATCAACAAGCCAGTGAGTACTTTGAAAGTACTCGCAAGACAGTTCGGACATAAGATATAACAAATGCATGCATGGATGCGACATGAATAAATTCACCAATGCACATTTTCAAAAAAATTAGCATAACAAGGTAAGTAAAAGGGAAATGGCGGTAGTCCGCCTGAAATCCCAACAGAACATAAATAATTACCGATCGGGTGTCTGAAGCGACGCCTCGAAAGGTGAACAAATAAATATAAGGAAAAAGATGCCACAGTCGGGCGTCTTAGCGACACCACATAAAGGGCTTAAAAGGAAATACCTCAGTCGTACGTTGGGGCGACGTCACAGAAAGGGCTTTAAAAGAAATGCCACAGTCGGACGTCGGGACGACATCACAGAAAGGGCTTTAAAAGAAATGCCACAGTCGGACGTCGGGGCGACATCACAGAAAGGGCTTTGAAAGAAATGCCACAGTCGGACGTCGGGACGACATCACAGAAAGGGCTTTAAAAGAAATGCCACAGTCGGACGTTGGGGCGACATCACAGAAATGGCTTTGAAAGAAATGCCACAGTCGGACGTCGGGACGACATCACAGAAAGGGCTTTAAAAGAAATGCCACAGTCGGACGTCGGGGCGACATCACAGAAAGGGCTTTGAAAGAAATGCCACAGTCGGACGTCGGGACGACATCACAAAAAGGGCTTTGATTCACAAGTAAATAATACTCATAATAAACATTTAATTCATGAGAATAAATGGGTTAGTCCATCCACAAGAATATTCAATTAACCGGAATTAGCACTCATGCGAATCACCGGAGTCTCTGTCATCAAAACTGACATTGTTAGGACAAGATAATACGAATTTGGACATGGAATAGATGATTTGGAGGGATATATGACTCTGCAGAGTTTGCACAAAATTATTCCCACAGCCAACGGATTTCCGTAGTCACGAAGGACTAGTTCCGTTTACGGTATTTCGGAAGAAAACACAGCTAACCAGTACACACCCATCCTACCTCTCGATGCTAGGAATCACCCTAGACATCGTCCAAGAAAAACTTTTGAGACGGGGAGATCACAATCTCGAATAGCATGGGATCAAATTTATATACGCGCGCTCTAAGGGGTGCCCCCCTCTCGGTCCCAACCGGAAACACCCATGCCCCCTGACCGGATGACTGGCTTTAATCCAGGGCCATGGAACCATCATCACGGCCTCTCCTTTTGGTGTGTACCAGAAAAGCGGTTTGCAACTTACTAAACCATATTCCTTGCGGAAAACATGTGGTAGTACAGGGAAGGAAATGAAAGGAACTGGACCGATACGGTTTGACACTGAAGTCACATAGTCTGGCATAAGACTGGCATGCTACGACACTGCCATCTTACCCATCCTCATGCCAACACGTGGCCATTCATACTCACATCCATCCACTTATGGATCATCGAACTCACTTACCTCATTATCGCATAAAATGACATTCATCGATATGCTTCTCAACATGCCATGAAACTAACTAAATGCAAAACATGCCAAGACACTCATCATATCAGAAGTTCAAACATGCTTGCCTGGTTCAGAGTAGTCAGAGCCTAGCTCGGTGAAGTTCGCGGCTCCGTCACCTCCTTCGGTATCTACGGTATAAAGAAAATATATGTGCTATCGTAAATACCAAGGAGTGCACAGCAAGTATACCAAATATTTTTCAAATAAATAAGATAAAAAAAACTAGACAAAATTTTAAAGAGAACAGAAAAAGAATCAATCAAAAATACTTTTCTTCTTAAAAGTTATAAGGGTTTTTGTCCAGGGACTAATCTGTAATGAAACAGAAGATTTCCAGGGGCTAGCTTATAAAAACAGAAAACGCTGCGGCAGAAACTACGCCAGCCCAAAGGGAAAACGTACTTTTCCCGAAGGCGCTTCCAGAAAACGTTTCAACAGAGAGAGCAGAGAGGCTGACGGGGGGTCCCACGCGTCAGGTTTGAATTTCAAAAAGGGGGGAGCGAAGCTCGTCGGCGCCCAAGAGCCGCGGTGGTCGCCGGCGGCGATCCACGGCGAGGTAGGGGGATCGGAGGGTACCTCCGTGCTCAGGGCGCCATTCCGCGTTGGTTGGTGGTGGTGGTGGTCGCCGGCGAGTACCACGTCGACGGCGAGCTTTGCTCCGGCGGACGGCGGCTCGGGTGGTCGAGGAACTCGTCGGAGAGAGCTGCAGAGATCAAATTGACGAGGGGGTTAGGCTCCTGGTAGCTAGAGAGGGTAACGGACGGGGTTTGGGCGCCGGAGGTGGCCTCACCGGAGCGAATCGAGGTGGCGGCCGAGGCGGATCGGGGCGGCCGGAGTTGAGGGGGAAGACCTCCTCGGGGTCCCCCTAGTGGCCTGGCGTGGCGTTGGTGAGGAGTGGGGATGAGGCGTGCACGAGGGTGAGCTCGGGGGCCCTTTTTATAGGCAGCCCGAGGCGGTTGCCGTGAACGGGGATCTCCGGCGAGTGATTACGGCGGAGCCGGGGATGTGCAGGGGGATTAGGGGCTTGGGCTTCGTCGTTGAGCTCCACCGGTCCCATTTAGGCGCTAAACGGGCTGGGACTTGGTGCTGAGGGTGAGCTCGACGGAACGAGGGTGGCGCGGCACGTCGGCGGCAGGGAGCACGTTCCGTGCTTGCCGGGCCACGGCGACGGTGCCACGGGCGTGCGCTGGCACGGCAGGGACACGCGGAGAGCCAAGGGGCCTTGGGCGGCGCCGGGTGGCGTGGCGAGAGGGCTCGGGCCCTTGTTGGCCGCTACGGGAGGTGCAGCCACCGCAGAAGCTCCCAACGTCGGCGAGGCTCGCTGCTACTGACGCCAGGAAGGCTCCACGCACGCGTGTGAAGCTCCGGACAGGAGGGAGAGGCTGCGAGGAACGTGCCAAGTGCACTGTCTACACGTGAGGGGAACTGACGAATGCAAACGACACTGAGACTGAATTTTTCTGAATTTTGAACAGCAGCAGTGCATGCAAGGTGTTCGACAGAATGAAATTGGCATCTAGGGATTTTTCCTTGAGCTGAAACTTGGTGGAGTGGCTTCTCATTGCTCAAGTAGGCTGCCTGAATTTTGGTGGAATTTTTGGGGAAGTGTAGATATGAATTTCATCAAATTTGGCAAATCTGGTCCAAACTTGCAAAGACTAAATTTTGAAAATTTTGAAAAGAGGAGGAGTGGATCAAGATGGTTCTGGGTTGTGGGTACAAAGGACTACCCAGGAGAGTTGGTTTGAGGTCAAAACTCAAATGCAATATGGTACTTGCTTTGAAAATCCCTCAGGCTCCAAATAATTATCAGATTTGTTTTGAGAGGAAAAATAATTAGAATAAAATCCAAAACTTGTTTGGATTAGTTGGGACAGAGGACTTAGGTTGATCACAAGGTGTAGGGGAGGTTTTGGAGGGGTTTTACCACATGGGAACAATGCAAAGTCAAGGGTGGTTCCAAGGTATGAAAATCCCCAAATTTTCATAGAGCTTCACTTTAAAAGAAAACAAATTAAACTCCCAAAAATAAATTTGAGAGAGAACCAACAGAGAAGAAGTTTCAAAATATCAAACACTAAAGTTTGAAAAGATAAAGTCCTTGCCAAAGCAAAGGAAGTTTTTAAGTGGAAGGTTTTTTTGAAGAAGAAAATTTTTAAATAGCCTCTACTCAAAAACCACAAAGTTTTTGATAAAAACCAAATAAAAATTTGGAGTGTCACAACGGCCCTCCCCAGGCTCGAGGCCACGCGTCCGCTCTGGTGGTCCAAGTGCACCATCACCTTCAGCTCGTCCGACCAGCTCAAGTGTGCGGCAACTACCGGCGCCCTCCCGATGCTTTGCTTGCCCGTCATCAGCAACGTCCTCGTCACCAAGACCCTCATCGATGGTGGTGCGGGGCTCAATGTTCTTTCCATCGAGACGTTCGACCGCCTCCAAGTAACGTATGATCAGCTGCAGCCCACCAAGCCTTTCTCAAGAGTGACCGATGGCTCCACCACCCCGATAGGGCAGATACGCCTCCCTGTCACCTTTGGCCAGCGCGACAACTACCGCACCGAGCTTATCGACTTCAACGCCGCCCACGTCCGCCTTCCGTACAATGTCATCCTTGGATATCCAGCCCTGGCCAAGTTCATGGCGGTGGCTCATCATGGTTACAATGTCCTCAAGATGTCAGGTAAACCGCGACATCATCACGATCGCCTGCGAGGAGAAGGATGTGGTATGCTCTCTCAAGCGCGCCTACCAGGCTGCCGCGGTCGAGGACCTAGGCAACGGAGGCACCATCTACCCTCCTGAGGCTATCCCCAAGAAGAAGAAGCAGTTGCTCTGCCAAGAGCCTCAGGAGAGTGGTGTCTCCAGCGGCACCACCTCAGGACATGCACCCACGGATGGGGTGCCTCCCTCTCTCACATAGGAAGGCGTGCCCGATGCCCCTCTCAGGCTGGGCTCAGGGGCTCTCTACTGGAGGGCCTCTGACCTAGCCAACACCACGAGGGAGGCGCTTGGGCACCACGAGGAGGCGTGCTTCAGTGCGCATTTTCTCCACAAGGGCACAAGGCATGGGATGCCAGGTGCTCAGGAGTTCATCACCAAGACAGTCGAGGAGCTTCAAGAGGCGAGAGCCATGCACGGCGACTGCCGCCCACCACTTGGCGTGGCTCCTTGTCCTGGCGAGGACAACGAGCTGCATGTCTGGGTCAACATTCTAGGGTTCAACATGGCCGCATCCCAGGAGTGCTTCTGGCCATCTCACATTACTCGGTGTGCCCCCCCACAGCTACGTTTGCATGCCCTTTGGCCTACCGAACGCGGCTATTACCTTCCAGCGTCGCCTGTGGAGCGTTCTGGCGGCTCAGGAGGCGAGGCACCAGGCGATCCTGGCGGAGATTGTGATGGTTCTTCACGAGCCCCGTGAGCCTCCCGAGGTTCAGTTCCCAGGCGGCTCGTGAGGAGCGACTTCTTCAGCATGCATCTTCAGCTACTCCAACATCTCTTCAGCAACGGTGCCAGATGTCATTTTCTGGTTTATTCAGTTGGGGGCGCCCCTCGGGCTGCATTGTCCCCAGATCGCATGGGCCTGTCCCTGCGACGTGTATCTTTATGCATCTTTGATTAGCTATGTTGGGGGCGCCCCTCGAGCTACATCATCCCCAGGCCGCGTGGGTCCGTCCCTGTGGCATGTATCATTTTGCATCTATCAGAACTAGCGTGACCTCCTTCCATAAGATGATTTATGTTGTCACCTGCTTGCCTATTGCCCTTTGCGGCCTCCCGTGTTGCTGACCGGCCTCCTGCTCATCCCGCAATGCGGGCTACACATGCTGGCACGACGCTTGTGCTCGGGTCCGTCCCTGCAACATTGAAAAATCTGAGAGATAGAGCTCTGGCTCGCGGCCCGCCCCGCGCACGTCACCTCACCAGATCCTCAGTGCCTTCATCTTCTTGCGGAAAGATCAGCGGCAGGACATCAAACACGATTGTGAGTTATATTATCCTCTCGGACTAACTCACAGGAATCTCCAAATCTTAAGTACAGGCGGCCCCGCCGGCTGCCCTTTTTTTACACGATTCGCTTACACGTTAAAGGGGGCGGGGCTTCCGAGCATCATGCTTCAGGAGCTCCTACTGACTCTCCAGCCCTCACCCCCTTGCCTTGACCACAGCATCGCGACCTGGCATACTAGCGGCGGCTGAGCCTCGCTCGAGGGTCAGGACCCGAGGACGCAGAGCATTCAGATGAGCAAGGAAAGGGGAGGCCGGTGTGAGCCCTACCTGGTAGCACCACCGCTAAATCACAAATCGGGCGTCGCAAAAAGGAATCACCTCGGGCTCGTCAAGATAAGTTACTTATACGAACCAACAAGAACCTGCTGCCTAGAATTTTCGACTGTCGTAATCTCGCTCCGGCAATGCCGCTTCCCTTTTCGGCCTTCAGGGAGCTGCTTGCACGCCAAAGGGGACCTCTTGAGCATCGCACCTTAGGAGCTCTTACCGGACCTCAGTCCACTCACCTCCTGCCCTTGACCGTGACATCGCGAACTGGCATTACCAGCGATGACCGATGCCTGCCTTGGGACTAGGACCTGCCGGTGTAGAGCGCTAAGCTACCGCGAGAACGAAAAGGGGGAACAATGCCGAAGCGGGACACACAGCTGCAACCTTATACTAAGGGTAATAAACATCGGAGCAAAAGCATTACAAGTTCCTTACATACCCCCACGGGGTTTGTCTCGATTCCTCGCGGGGACTAAAAGGAGCAAAACGTCAAGAAGCCTTGGCTACGGGCACCGCCGTTGTCGCCGTCATCAACAATGGGCCACATGAGGCCGACGCCAACCCCATCCAGATCATCATCGACGCCGAGTGGATTTTGCCGCCGCACTCCGGGCACGGCTTGAGCTCGGTGGCACGTAGCTGTCATCGCTCGACTCCGGAGACTCGCTAGGCTCGGGAGATTCACTGAACTCCCAGGAGTCGTCACTGCTGCTGAGGAGTTGTCGACAGGGCCAGAGGCAGACTCGGTGCCCACAGCCGCGCCATGCAGGCCACTTCCTCCAGGACAACACTCCAGGCGGCGGCCCTCCTCGTCAAAGACCTTGAAGGACAACATGGAGGCGCCGTCTGACACATCTCCAACGTATCTATAATTTTTTATTGTTCCATGCTATTATATTACCCGTTTTGGATGTTTATGGGCTTTACTTTACACATTTATATCATTTTTGGGACTAACCTACTAACTGGAGGCCCAACCCGTATTGCTGTTTTTTTTGCCTATTTCAGTGTTTCAAAGAAAATGAATATCAAAGGGAATCCAAACGGAATGAAACCTTCGGGAGCGTGATTTTTGGAACAAACGTGATGTAGAGGACTTGGAGTGCAAGTCAAGAAACAATCGAGGCGACCACGAGGGTGGAGGACGCGCCCTCCCTTACTGGGCGTGCCCCCTATCTCATGGGCCCCTCGGGCGTCCACCGACCTACTTCTTCCTCCTATATATACCCACATACCCCGAGAACATTAGGGGCATCCACAAAAACCTAATTCCACCACTGCCACCTTCTGTATCCGCGAGATCCAATCTTGGAGCCTTCGCCACGAGATCCCATGCTGGATAGCGATCGACGTGTGGAGTAATAGTAGTAGATGCAGGCAAGAGTCGGTCTACTTGTCACGGATGTGGTGCCTATATACATGATCATGCCTAGATAATCTCATAATTATTCACTTTTCTATCAATTGCTCGACAGTAATTTGTTCACCCACTGTAATACTTATGCTATCTTGAGAGAAGCCACTAGTGAAACCTATGCCCCCAGATCTATCTCTTATCATATAAGTTTGCCATCTACTTTTATTTGCATCTTTACTTTTCCAATCTATATTATAAAATACCAAAAGTATAATTATCTTATCATATTATCTCTATCAGATCTCACTTCCGCAAGTTGCCGTGAAGGGATTGACAACCTCTTTATTGCGTTGGTTGCGAGTTCTTGTTTGTTTGTGTAGGTGCGTGGGACTTTTGAGGAGCCTCCTACTAGATTGATACCTTGGTTCTAAAAAACTGAGGGAAATACTTACGCTACTGTGCTGTATCACCCTTTCCTCTTCAAGGAAAACCACTGCAAGCTCAAGACGTAGCAAGAAGGATTTCTAGCGCCATTGTCGGGGAGGTCTTCGCTCAAGTCAAGACATACCAAGTACCCATCACAAACTCATCTCCCTCGGACTTACATTATTTGCCATTTGCCTCTCGTTTTCCTCTCCCCCACTTCACCCTTGCCGTTTTATTCGCCCTCTCTTTCCCAATCTCCTCTCTCGTTCACTTTCCTTTTTGTTTGCTTGTGTGTTGGATTGCTTGTCGCCATGGCACAAGATAATACCAAATTGTGTGACTTTTCCAATACCAATAATAATGATTTCCTCAGTACTTCGATTGCTCCTTTTAATGATGCTGAGTCTTGTGAAATCAATGCTGCTTTGCTGAATCTTGTTATGAAAGATCAATTCTCCGGCCTGCCTAGTGAAGAAGCCGCTACCCATCTAAACAACTTTGTTGATTTGTGTGAGATGCAAAAGAAGAAAGATATGGATAATGATATTGTTAAATTGAAGTTATTTCCGTTTTCACTTAGAGATCGTGCTAAAGTTTGGTTTTCGTCTTTGCCTAAGAATAGTATTGATTCGTGGAATAACTGCAAAGATGCTTTTATCTCTAAGTATTTCCCTCCCGCTAAGATCATCTCTCTTAGGAATGATATTATGAATTTTAAACAACTTGATCATGAGCATGTTGCCCAATCTTGGGAAAGAATGAAATTGATGATTCGCAATTGCCTTACTCATGGTTTGAATTTATGGATGATCATACAAAAAATTTATGTCGGCTTGAATTTTTCTTCTAGAAATATTTTAGATTCGGCCGCGGAAGGCACGTTTACAGAAATCACCTTAGGAGAAGCTACCAAACTCCTTGCTAATATTATGGCTAATTATTCTCAATGGCACACCGAAAGATCTACTAGTAAAAAAGTGCATGCTATAGAATAAATTAATGTTTTGTGTGGAAAGATGGATGAAGTTATGAAATTGTTTGCTACTAAAAGTGATCCTATTGATCCCAATGATATGCCTTTGTCTACTTTGATTGAGAATAATAATGAATCTATGGATGTGAATTTTGTCAGTAGGAATAATTTTGGTAACAATGCTTACAAAGGAAACTTTAATCCTAGATCGTTCCCTAGTAATTCCTCTAATAATTATGGAAATTCCTACAATAATTCTTATGGTAATTTTAATAAGATGCCCTCTGATTTTGAGAATAGTGTGAAAGAATTTATGATCTCTCAAAAGAATTTTAATGCCATGTGTCGGTGTCAAAACCGGCGGATCTCGGGTAGGGGGTCCCGAACTGTGCGTCTAGGCGGATGGTAACAGGAGACAAGGGACATGATGTTTTTACCCAGGTTCGGGCCCTCTCGGTGGAGGTAAAACCCTACACCTGCTTGATTAATATTGATGGTATGGGTAGTACAAGAGTAGATCTACCACGAGATCAGAGAGGCTAAACCCTAGAAGCTAGCCTATGGTATGATTGTTGTATATCTCTCTATCGACTAGCCTGGCCTCGGTTTATATAATGCACCAGAGGCCTAGGATAACAAGAGTCCTAGCCGAATACGCCGGTGGGGGAGGAGTCCTTGTCTTGATCGCCAAGTCTTGCGGAATCTTCCTTGTATGCGGCAGCTGTCCGGACTGGCCCATGAGTATACGGCCATGGGGGTCCTCGGCACAATTTAATAGATCAGGAGATGACGTGGTGAGTACCCCCTAGTCCAGGATACCGTTAGTAGCCCCCTAAACCGGTCTTCAAGTTTAGTGACGCTCCTCGATTCTTTCGAACCTTTCTTCATCTTCAGTCGTCGGTCTTGAAAACTGGTTCAACAAATCTTCTCATCTTCGATCTTGAGGATCGCCGAAATGCATTTCGACGAGTTTACACGTCGGGTATCCGAGGAGCCCCTTTAAGTTTCCGGCCTTTATCAATGCCTTGTTATTTTTATGCCACACCTCGGGTTTGAAGTTGTTCCCGGGCGGCAGCGTCCCTTTACATCCGAGCTCCAACGCCGGACCGCATTTGAGGTATCTTTTGCAGCCGAGCACCAGCGCCGGACCGCTTCCCAGCTCTGACGCTGGAATGTATCCGAGCTCCAACGCCGGACTATGTATCCGAGCTCCAATGCCGGACTGTATCCGAGCTCTAACGCCGAATTATGTATCCAAGCTCCAACGCCGGACTGTATCCGAGGTGTCATAAATCACCTTGGTTCAAAGAAGTTTGAAGGAGTTTAGCCGAGCTTAATGGCAGAAATGCCCTCTATGGAGCCAGCCACTAGCGCCCGAGCTTTATGCCGGACTGCTTCCGAGGTGGTGCACCACCCCGAATGTGGGCCGATTTTTGTCAATATTTTTGATTGGTGCAATTTATTCTCTGCCGAGATACATAGTCAGTAGCCCTCAAGGTGGGTATCGGTCTAAAACCCGAGATGCACATGAAGGATGACATAAGACCGCTGATCCCCGTAGCCGCTGAGACTCAGGTTGATTTGTAAAATCGGTCTGAGGATCAAGTCCTAGCTCGGCAGAATACTTAGGGACACAAAAAGCGGTGTGCTCGGTCCTCAAGACTCAGGTTGGGTGCGGCCGACCAACCTGAGGATCAAAATCTCCTCGGAAACTGTATTGCACTTAAAATTTTCTGCATAGAACAGGTAATGCAGTAGCCCCCGAGACACTGGTCGGGTGGCAACACCAGATCAGGGGATCGATGTGCCCCTTTAATATTTGTAAATAATGAGCCCGAAGCCCAGTAGCCCCCGAGCCTTAATGCGGGCACGGGTGGCCGAATTAAGGATTGATATCCGTAGTAAAATCACGAATTATGTGTAATGACTCTATGTATCCAAGTACTTTACGTCATTAATGCTCGGATCCGCATTGTACAAAACTTTGTTGACCGACCATCGGCTTCAACCTCCTCGGCCAGTAGCCAAGGAGTGTTTGTCCTACTTTATAAAGCCTTTATAAGGGCAAAGATTTATGACAAACAAGGCAATCTGGCCATACGGTTTTATAAACAAAGGTACGCAGAGAGATGTGTTATATTACTGTTTAACATAGGAAATGTCTTCCGAAGAAAATAGTCCCGCTATCGGTTCCTTTCTTTGGGTTGTCATGCTAAGCATGATCACGAAACCCCAGCTCTAACAGAAGAGCAAAATATTGAGGATTTAGCTTGGGAGGCCAGTTACTAGCCCCCGGTAGTGTTCGGCGACAGTCGAGGTCAAGCCATAAACACTTCGGCCAATGTTATGGACGGCCCATCATTTAATATAGTCATCGGATCGCTGACCAGTTTACGCCTATTGTGATAGTCAGTTTTCGACTTTCTCCACTGAGGTGCTTGACCATGCGAGCTAGAAGCACAATCGCAGTGGTTCTCCCTTGGCACACCTAGCCGAACAAAGTGGAACGTAGGCGGCAAACACAGGAGCCGGGCAACCTAACTATTGACCGAAGACACAATTCGAAACCGATGCATATATAGCAATATCCGAGAATGTTTTTGCCAAATCCCTAAAGGTGACCGGCGTTGCACTGCGAGACTAATGCTGGAAACGCACAAATAGTTTACAAGTGCCATAGGCTCGAAAAGCCAAAAAACTTATTCAAAAGTTTAATGTCCGAACTAGATCAAGTGTTCGGTGCCAAATCGAAAATTGGAAAAAAAAGTGCTTTTGCCGTGGTTTAACATGACACATCCTATCTCGAGACTTCAAGCGGGTCAGCCTATGGCGTCAACCTCCTATCCCGAAGGCGGAGTACTTCTCGTTAGGCCAGTTTAGCAAACTTTAGCGGCTTTGAGAGAGAAATTAGGCGCCCCGGCTATTGACCGCACACTCGCGTCGAAAAAAGGAGTGATAAATAATAATAATAATAATAATAAAACTTTGCAACGACTAAGAAGAATAACAATTATCATAAAATGGCTCATATAAATTTAAGAGCCCCCAAGTGACTTGGGTAAAAGAATGATTGCATGTACCGAAGTACTTATATCATATCTATGTTCAACCGAACTTTAAACACGTCTTAACCGACCGTCGGCTTCTCCCTCTTCGGTCAAGGACCGAAAAGTGTTATGTACTCCATATGTCGAGAATATCGACGGTGTTTCCAATAACCAGGCAATCAGGCCATAAGGCTGTAACAGACAAAGCGCGCTCAGGGAACTTATGCTATATTACTGCGAAGTGTAAGAAGCATCTTCGAAGAAAAAAGTACCCCCACCGATACCTTTCTTCGGTGCTCATTGTTATTATGAGACTTGTGCAATAGATATTTTGTACTCATGAGTTACGTTGTGTGCCGACCATCATTGAAAACTATAAGAGCGCTAGCTTTCGGCTTCACCCAGTCTGAGGTCCGGCTCGGATGACCCGATCGTGATAATCGCAGAGGTGCTCCCTTTACTCCCTAGCCGAACAATCGGGAACGTAGGGGTAAACACAGGAGCGAGGCAACCCAGCTTGCAAATCGCTTAAGTCAATATGGTGCATATTGTGGCATAATACACGAACAAGGAACGAAGCCGTACAAGTATAATCATATGCAAGAGGAAAAACTTCATGAAGGAAGCCCCCAAATGAATTAGGTATTTGAATTTATGCATCACAAACAAAGTTTGGAGAAGAAAATTTTTTACAAGCAACATTTTTCCAAAAAGGTATAATGCTTGGTCGAACCGAACACAAGTTAGAAATTAAAGCTTTGAGCATGAAAGCGACTTAGCTGGTTAATGTGTTCGGTATTGATGACGCGGTCCGAGCTTGATACGGGACAAGGTTCTATCCCCCAAGCCGGTCCCGAGGTGGCAGAGCGGAGAGCTCGACACGCCGAAGTGGTGACATAGCACAGTCAATGCAGACCGGCAGAGTGACGCCAAAGTCCCCGGATCATTTTCCTGTGCACAAAAAATGGTACAAACCGGACATAATAGTAATAATGATAATTAAAAAAATCGTTCCATAATAAATAATTTATGCAAAGTGAGTAATAAAAGAAATATGGCCTGGCGCCGAAGTCAATGTCGATGCAGGGCGTCGGCGTGATGCGGTAAAGGTGTGGCAAAGCCTGAATTCACAGGTCGGTCCGAGCTCCGGATGCGGCGTTCGCCGGACTATGTGCGGAAACTGACCGAACCACCATGCGACTGTCGTTAATGCGGCCACCATTTGATAGACCTATGTACATATGATGGACAAACTAGAGTAATAAATCCTTGGGAAAAATGAACCCAAACAAGCAAAAATACTAGGATTAATAGCACCTGGTTTATTTGTTGTAGCAATCCAAAGGAAGGTGATTCCCAAAATTGGGACTCGATCCGCGCACCCATTGCCTGAGGGGCGGTAAAACAACGGCATAGCAATGCTGGCAAAGGTTGGCTCGCCGAGGCAAAGCCCTCGGTCCAGCTAACGTGACGGAGCTGGTCGGCTAGTGACGCCAAAGTATCCAGAGTAGGTTGATGAAGAGATGGCTAAGCCCCCGGTCCAGCCGAGATGTCGAAGTAGGTCGGCGTGATGGACACTAGCTTGAATAAGCAATAGTGCGGCCCTGCCTATGCAGGTCGTGACGTCGTCTATGCCGGCTTGATGAAGCGACCGTGCAGCGATGCCGGTATGCCCGCTCCGTGTAATCCGTGGGGCGGCGATGTTCGTGATGATTTATCCTTCGCGATGCCGGACTCTTGCTCGGCTTGCCGAGATGATGATCCGAAGAAGTTTGAGCTCGGCTCAACAAAGTGACGACGTGTCTAGCGCAAGTCGGCAGCCGTGGAGCAATATTGCTGGACTGGTTCGACACCAGCATGGTGTTGAAGATCATGTTCAAAAGATTTTAAAGTTAGTGGGATGTGTTCGGGAACAAAACACAATACCCCATACTAAACCTCCTTCAAAAAGGATGTCTGAAATCCCGTTCGTAAAAAGGACAAACTCGGGTCGGATTTGTTTTCGTGCAGAAAACAGATCCGAAAAGTGATGCACTAATCGGAAGGTTCCCGGAGTTTGGACGGTCGGATCGAGCTGAAATTTTGAGGGGTGGTAGACATAGGAATTCCACAGTCGATCAACGGTTGGATCTTCCAAAAGAGGTCCGAGCTAGAAGCTGGACACCATGCCCTAAACTTGTTCAGATTCTCGTCCAGATTTAACAGGGCTCCGGTATATCATAGATTGTCGGAGATTCCTCCATTAGAACGCGATGAAATTTAGTGTGGCTGTTGTAGACGTAATTCCGCACTATTCCACCAAAGCAATCGTCAAACCGACACTTGAGGAGGCGGTGACGGCGGATACAAGTTCTCCATCAAAAAAACAGCACAGTCGCCCAAGGGCAATGCTGATGTTGAGCCCCCGGGCTCCCTGGATGATTCCTCCATGATCTTGATAGAGATCGGAGCTGATGTTGATGAAGGCCCTCATCCGAACATGGCGATCGGAGGTAGGGCGCAGTCCTTGGTCGAACCAAGGTGACCAGTGGAGCTGGTGACGAAGATGCCGAAGTCGCAGTTGATCTGCAGGCGAGCCATCGACCTTTTGCCGAACACACAGCGGAACTCTCAATGAAAGCACCAATGTCGGTGTCAAAACCGGCGGATCTCAGGTAGGGGGTCCCGAACTGTGCGTCTAGGCGGATGGTAACAGGAGACAAAGGACATGATGTTTTTACCCAGGTTCGGGCCCTTTCGGTGGAGGTAAAACCCTACTCCTGCTTGATTAATATTGATGATATGGGTAGTACAAGAGTAGATCTACCACGAGATCAGAGAGGCTAAACCCTAGAAGCTAGCCTATGGTATGATTGTTGTATATCTCTCTATCGACTAGCCTGGCCTCGGTTTATATAATGCACCAGAGGCCTAGGATAACAAGAGTCCTAGCCGAATACACCGGTGGGGGAGGAGTCCTTGTCTTGATCGCCAAGTCTTGCGGAATCTTCCTTGTATGCGGCAGCTGTCCGGACTGGCCCATGAGTATACGGCCATGGGGGTCCTCGACCCAATTTAATAGATCGGGAGATCACGTGGTGAGTACCCCCTAGTCCAGGACACCGTCACCATGCTTGAAGAAAAATTGCTTAAAGTTGATGATTTGGCTAGGAACGTTGATAGACTTTCGCTTGACGTTGATTCTTTGAAACTTAGATCTACTCCTCCTAAGCATGATATCAATGAGTCTCTCAAAGCTATGAGAATTTCCATTGATGAGTGCGAAGAAAGAACCAATAGATTGCCTGCTAAAAGATTGCTTTGTAAAGGCGTGTTCTTCTATTTCCCATGAAAATAATGATGAAGATCTTAAAGTTACTGATGTGTCCCCTATTAGATCTTTGTTTTGTAATATGAATCTTGATAATGATGGGACTGGAGATGAGTCAACTTTAGTTAAAAAGCATCCCAGTGATTCAGAGTTTTTAGTTCTTGATGCTAAATTTAGTAAAAGTGGGATTGAAGAGGTCAAGACTTTAAATAGCATTGAACCCACTGTCTTGGATTTCAAGGAGTTTAATTATGATAATTGTTCTTTCAAAGATTATATTTCCCTGTTGCAATCCGTTCTGAATTCTCCTCATGCTTATAGTCAAAAAAAAGATTTTACCAAACAAATTATTGATGCCTTGATGCAATCTTATGATGAAAAACTTAATTTGGAAGTTTCTATACCTAGAAAACTTGATGATGAGTGGGAACCTACTATAGATATTAAAATTAAAGATCATGAGTGTTATGCTTTGTGTGATTTGGGTGCTAGTGTTTCCACTATTCCAAAAACTTTATGTGATATTCTAGGTTTCCATGATCTTGATGATTTCTCTTTAAATTTGCACCTTGCGGATTCAACTATTAAAAAGCATATGTGAAGAATCAATGATGTTCTTATTGTTGCAAATAGGAATTATGTGCCCATAGATTTTATTGTTCTTGACATAGATTGCAATCTTTCTTATCCTATTATTCTTGGTAGACCTTTCCTTAGAACGATTGGCGCAATTATTGACATGAAGGAAGGGAATATTAGATTCCAATTTCCATTAAGTAACATGGAACAATTTCCAAGAAACAAAGTTAAATTACCTTATGAATCTATCATGCGAGGCACTTATGAATTGAGTGTCAAAGATGGCTAGGGGCGTTAAACGATAGCGCTAGTTGGGAGGCAACCCAATTTTCTTTGTGTTTTTTGTTTTTGCTTATGTTTAATAATAAATTTATCATCTACCTTCTGTTTAGATGTGTTTTCATGTTTTAATTAGTGCTTGTGTCAAGTAAAACCTATAGGATAACATGTGGTGATAGTTAATTTGATTCTGCTGAAGAACAGAAACTTTACGCGCACGAGAAAAAACATAGTAAATCACAGAAAAATGATTTTGTGTTGATTATTTTTGCTGTAGATCAATATACAAATTGCCTAGGACTTCCTATTTTGGTAGAATTTTTGGTGCTCCAGAAGTTTGTGTTAGTTACAGATTACTACAGACTGTTCTGTTTTTGATAGATTCTGTTTTTCGTGTGTTGTTTGCTTATTTTGATGCATCTATGGCTAGTAAAATAGTATATAAACCATAGAGAAGTTGGAATACAGTAGGTTTAACACCAATATAAATAAAGAATGAGTTCATTACAGTACCTTGAAGTGGTGTTTTGTTTTCTTTCGCTAACGAAGCTTACGAGATTTTTGTTGAGTTTTGTGTTGTGAAGTTTTCAAGTTTTGGGTAAAGATTTGATGGACTATGGAATAACGAGTGGCAAGAGCCTAAGCTTGGGGATGCCCATGGCATCCCAAGATATTCAAGAGTAGCCAAAAGCCTAAGGTTGGGGATGCCCCGGGAAGGCATCCCCTCTTTCGTTTCTGTTTATCGGTAACTTTACTTGGAGCTGTATTTTTATTCACCACATGATATGTGTTCTGCTTGGAGCGTCTTGTATGATATTAGTCTTTGCTTATTATTTTACCACAATCATCCTTGCTGTACACACCTTTTGGAAGAAGCCTACTTGATTGAGATTTACTAGAATACTCTATGTGCTTCACTTATATATTTTTGAGCTAGATAGTTTTTGCTCTAGTTCTTCACTTATATCTTTTAGAGCACGGTGGTGGCTTAATTTTAAAGAAATTGTTGGTCTCGCTTGCTTCACTTATATTATTTTGAGAGTCTCTTAGAACAGCATGGTATTTGCTTTGGTAATGAAATGGGTCCTAGAATGATGTGCATCCAAGTTGGGTATAATAAAAACTATCATAGAAAGTGAATTGCATGCTATGATCAATTTGATGCTTGATAATTGTTTTGAGATATAGAAGTGGTGATATTAGAGTCATGCTAGTTGGGTGATTATGAATTTAAAGAATACTTGTGTTGAAGTTTGTGATTCTCGTAGCACACACGTATGGTGAACCGCTTTGTGATGAAGTCGCAGCACAATTTATTTAATGATTGTCTTCCTTATGAGTGGCGGTCGGGGACGAGCGATGGTCTTTTCCTACCAATCTATCCCCCTAGTATCATGCGCGTAGTGCTTGCTTTTTGATGACTTGTAGATTTTTTGCAATAAGTATATGAGTTCTTTTGACTAATGTTGAGTCCATGGATTATACACACTCTCACCCTTCCACCATTGCTAGCCTCTCTTGTGCCGTGCAACTTTCGCCGGTACCATACACCCACCATATACCTTCCTCAAAACAGCCACCATACCTACCTATTATGGCATTTCCATAGCCATTCCGAGATATATTTCCATGCAACTTTCCACCGCTCCATTTATATGACACGCATCATCATTGTCATATTTCTCTTTGCATGATCATGTAGTTGACATCGCATTTGTGGCAAGGCCACCTCCATAATTTTCATACATGTCACTCTTGATTCATTGCATATCCCTTTACACTACCGGAGGCATTCATATAGAGTCATATATTGTTCTAAGTATTGAGTTGTAATCTTGAGTTGTAAATAAATAAAAGTGTGATGATCTTCATTATTAGAGCATTGTCCTAGTGAGGAAAGGATGATGGAGCCTATGATTCCCCCACAAGTCGGGATGAGACTTCGGACTTTAAAAAAATGGAGAGAAAGGCCTAATAAAAATAGGGAAAGGCCAAACAAAAAAATGAGAGAAAAAGAGAGAAGGGACAATGCTACTATCCTTTTTACCACACTTGTGCTTCAAAGTAGCACCATGATCTTCATGATAGAGAGTCTCCTATGTTGTCACTTTCATTTACTAGTGGGAATTTTCATTATAGAACTTTGCTTGTATATTCCAATGATGGGCTTCCTCAAAATGCCCTAGGTCTTCGTGAGCAAGCAACAGTTGGATGCACACCCACTTAGTTTCTTTTGTTGAGCTTTCATACATTTATAGCTCTAGTGCATCTGTTGCATGGCAATCCCTACTCACTCACATTGATATCTATTAATGGGCATCTCCATAGCCCGTTGATACGCCTAGTTGGTGTGAGCCTATCTTCCTCTTTTTTGTCTTCTCCACAACCACCATTCTATTCCACATAAAGTACTATGTCCATGGCTCATGCTCATGTATTGCATGAAAAGTTGAAAAAGTTTGAGATTACTAAAGTATGAAACAATTGCTTGGCTTGTCATCGGGGTTGTGCATGATTAAATACTTTGTGTGATGAAGATAGAGCATAGCCAGACTATATGATTTTGTAGGGATAACTTTCTTTAGCCATGCTATTTTGAGAAGACATGATTGCTTTGATTAGTATGCTTGAAGTATTACTATTTCTTATGTCGATATGAACTTTTATTTTGAATATTTGGATCTGAACATTCATGCCACAATAAAGAAAATTACATTGAGAATTATGCTAGGTAGCATTCCACATCAAAAATTCTGTTTTTATCATTTACCTACTCGAGGACGAGCAGGAATTAAGCTTGGGGATGCTTGATACATCTCCAACATATCTATAATTTTTTATTGTTCCATGCTACTATATTACCCGTTTTGGATGTTTATGGGCTTTACTTTACACATTTATATCATTTTTGGGACTAACCTACTAACCAGAGGCCCAGCCCGTATTGCTGTTTTTTTGCCTATTTCGGTGTTTCGAAGAAAAGGATATCAAATGGAGTCCAAACGGAATGAAACCTTCGGGAGCGTGATTTTTGGAACAAACGTGATCCAGAGGACTTGGAATGCAAGTCAAGAAATAATCGAGGCAGCCACGAGGGTGGAGGGCACGCCCTCCCTTACTAGGCACGCCCCCCTATCTCGTGGGCCCCTCGGGAGTCCACCGACCTACTTCTTCCTCCTATATATACCCACGTACCCCGAGAACATTAGGGGCATCCACGGAAACCTAATTCCACCACCGCCACCTTCTGTATCCGCGAGATCCCATCATGGAGCCTTCGTCGGCGCTCTGCCGGAGGGGGAATCGATCACAGAGGGCCTCTACATCATCTCCAAGGCCTCTCCGATGAGTTGTGAGTAGTTTACTACAGACCTTCGAGTCCATAGTTATTACCTAGATGGCTTCTTCTCTCTCTTTGGATCTCAATACAAAGTTCTCCTCGATCCTCTTGGAGATCTATTCGATGTAACTCTTTTTTGCGGTGTGTTTGTCGAGATCCGATGAATTGTGGGTTTATGATCAAGTTTATCTATGAGAAATATTTAAATCTTCTCTGAATTCTTTATGTGTGATTAAGTTATCTTTGCAAGTCTCTTCGAATTATCAGTTTGGTTTGGCCTACTAGATTGATCTTTCTTGCAATGAGATAAGTGCTTAGCTTTGGGTTCAATCTTGCGTTGTCTTTTCCCAGTGACAGCAGGGGCAGCAAGGCACGTATTGTATTATTGCCATCGAGGATAAAAATATGGGGTTTATATCATATTGCATGAGTTTATCCTCTACATCATGTCATCTTTCTTAATGCATTACTATGTTCTTTATGAACTTAATACTCTAGATGCATGCTGGATAGCGGTCGATGTGTGGAGTAATAGTAGTAGATGCATGCAGGAGTCGGTCTACTTGTCACGGACGTGATGCCTATATACATGATCATGCCTAGATAATCTCATAATTATTCGCTTTTCTATCAATTGCTCGACAGTAATTTGTTCACCCACCGTAATACTTATGCTATCTTGAGAGAAGCCACTAGTGAAACCTATGGCCCCCGGGTCTATCTCTTATCATATAAGTTTGCCATCTACTTTTATTTGCATCATTACTTTTCCAATCTATATTATAAAATACCAAAAATATATTTATCTTATCATATTATCTCTATCAGATCTCACTTTTGCAAGTGGCCATGAAGGGATTGACAACCCCTTTATTGCATTGGTTGCGAGTTCTTGTTTGTTTGTGTAGGTGCGTGGGACTTTTGAGGAGCCTCCTACTAGATTGATACCTAGGTTCTCAAAAACTGAGGGAAATACTTATGCTACTATGCTGCATCACCCTTTCCTCTTCAAGGAAAACCAACGCAAGCTCAAGATGTAGTAAGAAGGATTTCTGGCGCCGTTGCCGGGGAGGTCTTTGCTCAAGTCAAAACATACCAAGTACCCATCACAAACTCATCTCCCTCGCACTTACATTATTTGCCATTTTCCTCTTGTTTTCCTCTCCCCCACTTCACCCTTGCGGTTTTATTCGCCCTCTCGTTCCCAATCTCCTCTCTCGTTCGCTTGCCTTTTTGTTTGCTTGTGTGTTGGATTGCTTGTCGCCATGGCACAAGATAATACCAAATTGTGTGACTTTTCCAATACCAATAATAATGATTTCCTTAGTACTCCGATTGCATCTCTTAATGATGTTGAGTCTTGTGAAATCAATGCTGCTTTGCTGAATCTTGTTATGAAAGATAAACTCTCAGGCCTTCATAGTAAAGAAGCCGCTACCCATCTAAACAACTTTGTTGATTTGTGTGAGATGCAAAAGAAGAAAGCTACGGATAATTATATTGTTAAATTGAAGTTATTTCCGTTTTCACTTAGAGATCGTGCTAAAGTTTGGTTTTCGTCTTTGCCTAAGATTAGTATTAATTCGTGGAATAAGTGCAAATATGCTTTTATCTCTAAGTATTTCCCTCCCGCTAAGATCATCTCTCTTAGGAACGATATTATGAATTTTAAACAACTTGATCATGAGCATGTTGGGAAAGAATGAAATTGATGATTCACAATTGCTTTACTCATGGTTTGAATTTATGGATGATCATACAAAAATTTTATGACGGCTTGAATTTTGCTTCTAGAAATCTTTTAGATTTGGCCGCGGGAGGCACGTTTACGGAAATCACCTTAGGAGAAGCTACCAAACTCCTTGATAATATTATGGATAATTATTCTCAATGGCACACCGAAAGATCTACTAGTAAAAAAGTGCATGCTATAGAAGAAATTAATGTTTTGAGTGGAAAGATGGATGAACTTATTAAATTGTTTGCTACTAAGAGTGCTCCTATTGATCCCAATGATATTCCTTTGTCTACTTTGATTGAGAATATTAATGAATCTATGGATGTCAATTTTGTCGGTAGGAATAATTTTGGTAACAATGCTTACAGAGGAAACTTTAATCCTAGATCGTTCCCTAGTAATTCCTCTAATAATTATGGAAATTCCTAAAATAATTCTTATGGTAATTTTAATAAGATGCCCTCTGATTTTGAGAATAGTGTGAAAGAATTTATGATCTCTCAACAGAATTTTAATGCCATTCTTGAAGAAAAATTGCTTAAAGTTGATGATTTGGCTAGGAACGTTGATACACTTTCGCTTGATGGTGATTCTTTGAAACTTAAATCTACTCCTCCTAAGCATGATATCAATGAGTCTCTCAAAGCTATGAGAATTTCCATTGATGAGTGTAAAGAAAGAACCACTAGATTGCGTGCTAAGAAAGATTGCTTTGTAAAGGCGTGTTCTTCTATTTCCCATGAAAATAATGATGAAGATCTTAAAGTTATTGATGTCTCCCCTATTAGATCTTTGTTTTGGAATATGAATCTTGATAATGATGGGACTGGAGATGAGTCAACTTTAGTTATAAGGCATCCCAATGATTCAGAGTTTTTAGATCTTGATGCTAAATTTGGTAAAAGTGGGATTGAAGAGGTCAAGACTTTAAATAGCATTGAACCCACTATCTTGGATTTCAAGGAGTTTAATTATGATAATTGTTCTTTCAAGGATTGTATTTCCTTGTTGCAATCCGTTGTGAATTCTCCTCATGCTTATAGTCAAAATAAAGCTTTTACCAAACATATTGTTGATGCCTTGATGCAATCTTATGATAAAAAACTTAATTGGAAGTTTATATACCTAGAAAACTTGATGATGAGTGGGAACCTAATATAAATATTAAAATTAAAGATCATGAGTGTTATGCTTTGTGTGATTTGGGTGCTAGTGTTTCCACAATTCCGAAAACTTTATGTGATATTCTAGGTTTCCATGATCTTGATGATTGCTCTTTAAATTTGCACCTTGCGGATTCAACTATTAAAAAGCATATGGGAAGAATCAATAATGTTCTTATTGTTGCAAATAGGAGTTATATCGAATAGATCTCCAAGAAGATCAAGGAGAACTTGGTATTGAGATTCAAAGAGGGAGAAGAAGCCATCTAGCTAATAACTATGGACCCGAAGGTCTGTGGTAAACTACTCACAACTCATTGGAGAGGCCTTGGAGATGATGTAGATGCCCTCCGTGATCGATTCCCCCTCCGACGGTGAGCCGGTGAAGGCTCCAAGATGGGATCTCATGGATACAGAAGGTTGCGGCAGTGGAATTAGGTTTTCGTGGTCGCTTCTGATGTTCTCGGGGTACGTGGGTATATATAGGAGGAAGAAGTAGGTCGGTGGATGCCCGAGGGGCCCACGAGATAGGGGCGCGCCCAGTAGGGGGGGCGCCCTCCACCCTTGTGGCCGCCTCGGTGGTTGCTTGACTTCCACTCCAAGTCCTCTGGATCACGTTCGTTCCAAAAATCACGCTCTCGAAGGTTTCATTCCGTTTGGACTCCGTTTGATATTCCTTTTCTTCAAAACACTGAAATAGACAAAAAACAGCAATACAGGTTGGGCCTCTAGTTAGTAGGTTAGTCCCAAAAATGATATAAATGTGTAAAGTAAAGCCCATAAACATCCAAAGCGGGTAATATAATAGCATGGAACAATCAAAAATTATAGATACATGGGAGACATATCAAGCTTTCCCAAGCTTAATTCTTGCTCGTCCTCGAGTAGGTAAATGATAAAAGAAAAAGAAATCTTTATGTGGAATGCTACCTAGCATAATTCTCGATGTAATTTTCTTTATTGTGGCATGAATGTTCAGATCCAAATGATTCAAAATAAATGTTCATATTGACATAGAAAATAATAATACTTCAAGCATACTAATCAAGCAATCATGTCTTCTCAAAATAACATGGCTAAAGAAAGTTCATCCCTACAAAATCATATAGTTAGGTAATGCTTCATTTTCTTCACACAAAAATATTCCCATCTTGCACACCCCCGATGACAAGCCAAGCAATTATTTCATACTTAAGCAATCTCAAACTTTTTCAACTTTCACGCAATACATGAGCGTGAGCCATGGAGATAGCACTATGGGTGGAATAGTAATATGATGATGGGGATTGTGTGGAGAAGACAAAAAAGGAGAAAGTCTCACATTGACGAGGATAATCAACGAGCTATGGAGATGCCCATCAATTGATGTCAACATGAGGAGTAGGGATTGCCATGCAACAGATGCACTAGAGCTATAAATGTATGAAAGCTCAACAAAAGAAACTAAGTGGGTGTGCATCCAACTTGCTTGCTCACAAGACCTAGGGCATTTTGAGGAAGCCCATCGTAGGAATATACAAGCCAAGTTCTATAATGAAAAATTCCCACTAGTATATGAAAGTGATAACATATGAGACTCTTTATATGAAGAACATGGTGCTACTTTGAAGCACAAGTATGGAAAAGGATAGTAACATTGCCCCCTTTTTATTTTTTTTATTTTTTTGGGCCTTTCTTTTTTTGGCCTTTCTCTTTTTTCTTTCTCTTTTTTCTTTCTCTTTTTTTATTGTGGAACATTGCTCTAATAATGACGATCATCACACTTCTATTTATTTACAACTCATGATTTACAACTCAAAAACTAGAACAAGATACGACTCTATATGAATGCCTCCGGCGGTGTACCGGGATGGGCAATGAATCAAGAGTGACATGTATGAAAAAATTATGCATGGTGGCTTTTCCACAAATAAGATGTCAACTACATGATCATGCAAGGCAAGATGACAATGATGATGTGTGTCATGATGATGAACGGAACAGTGGAAAGTTGCATGGCAATATATCTCGGAATGGCTATGGAAATGCCATAATAGGTAGGTATGGTGGTTTTTTTGAGGAAGATATAAGGAGGTTTATGTGTGATAGAGCGTATCGTATCCGGCAATGTTTGCACCAACTCTCAAGGTGAGAAAGGGCAATGCACGGTACCGAAGAGGCTAGCAATGATGGAAAGGTAAGAGAGCGTATAATCCATGGACTCAACATTAGTCAAAAGAACTCATATACTTACTGAAAAATTTACAAGTCATCAAAAACCAAGCACTACACGCATGCTCCTAGGGGGATAGATTGGTAGGAAAAGACCATCGCTCATCCCCGACCGCCACTCATAAGGATGCACAATCTAAGAACACCTCATGTTTCAAATTGATCATAGCATCCAATTCACTTCCTATGATAGTTTTTATTATACCCAACTTGGATGCCCATCATTCTAGGACCAATTTTATAACCATAGAAAATACCATGTTGTTCTAAGAGACTCTCAAAATAATATAAGCGAAGCACAAGATATTAATAATTTCTACAAAATTAAGCCACCGCCATGCTCTAAAAGACACTCCCTCCGTTCCTAAATATAAGTCTTTGGAGAGATTTCACTATAGACCACATACGGAGTAAAATGAAAGAATCTATACTCTAAAATGCATCTATATACATCCGTATGTGGTCCATAGTGAAATCTCTACAAAGACTTATATTTAGGAACGGAGGGAGTATAAGTGAAGTACTAGAGCAAAAATATCTAGCTCAAAAGATATAACTGAATCATAAAGAGTATTCTAATAAATTTCAATCATGTGGATTTCTCCCAAAAGGTGTGTTCATAAAGGATGATTGTGGTAAACTAAAAAGCAAAGACTAATATCATACAAGACGCTCCAAGCAAAACACATATCATGTGGTGAATAAAAATAGAGCTCCAAGTAAAATTATCGATAAACGAAGACGAAAGAGGGGATGCCTTCCGGGGCATCCCCAAGCTTAGGCTTTTGGTTATCCTTGAATATCTTGGGGTGCCATGGGCATCCCCAAGCTTAGGCTCTTGCCACTCTTTGTTCCATAATCCATCAAATCTTTACCCAAAACTTGAAAACTTCACAACACAAAACTCAACAGAAATCTCGTAAGCTCCGTTAGTAAAAGAAAACAAAACACCACTTCAAGGTACTGTAATGAACTCATTATTTATTTATATTGGTGTTAAACCTACTGTATTTCAATTTCTCTATGGTTTATAAACTATTTTACTAGCCGTAGATGCATCAAAATAAGCAAACAACACACGAAAAACAGAATCTGTCAAAAACAGAACAATCTGTAGTAATCTGTAACTAACGCAAATTTATGGAACTCAAACAATTCTACAAAAATAGGAAGACCTAGACAATTTGTTTATTGATCTACGGAAATTGGAATCAGTATTTTATCACGTTCTGGCGATGTTAAACAATTATTTTCATGAACAGAAAGTTTCTGGAATTTCAGCAAGATCAAATAGTTATCATCCAAGAAGATCCTATAGGTTTAACTTGGCACAAACACTAATTAAAACATAAAAACACATATAAACAGAAGGTATATGAAATATTTATTAAACAACAGAAAGGAAATATATTGGGTTGCCTCCCAACTAGTGCTTTTCTTTAAAACCTTTTAGCTAGGCATTGATAATTTTAATGATGCTCACATGAAAGACAAGAATTGAAGCGCAAAGGGAGCATCATGAAACACGTGACAAACACATCTAAGCCTAACATACTTCCTATGTATAGGCATCTTATAGGCAAACAAATTATAGTAGCAAGCAAAAACTAGCATATGCAAGGAAGCGGAAAGAAACATTATCAATCTCAACATAACGAGAGGTAATTTATTATCATGAAAATTTCTACAACCATATTTTCCTCTCTCATAATAATTACATGTGGGATCATAAGCAAATTCAACAAAATAGCTATCACATAATATATTTTCAACATGATCCACATGCATGCAAAGTTGACACTCTTCCAAAATAGTGGGATTAACATTAACTAAAGTCATGACCTCTCCAAACCCACTTTTATCAAAAATACCATAAGATTGAACATTCTCCAAATATGTGGGATCTAAAGTTGACACTCTTCCAAACCCACTTTCAATATTATTGCAAACACTATTATTAATCTCATATTCATCATGGGGCTTAAATAAATTTTCAAGATCATAAGAAGAATCACCCCAGTCATGATTATTGCAACAAGTAGTGGACATAGCAAAACTAGCATCCCCAAGCTTAGGGTTTTGCATATTATTAGCACAATTGACATCAAGATAATTTATAGTAAAATCATTGCAATCATGCTTTTTATTCAAGGAGCTATCGTGAATCTCTTCATAAAGTACTTCATCACAATTTTCAGATTCACAAATTTCAAGCAAAGCTTCATAAAGATAATCTAGTGCACAAAACTCACTAGCAATAGGTTCATCATAATTGATTTATTAAAAAGATTAGCAAGCGGATGAGGATCCATAGATCTTAGCTTCTTCGTTTAGTAAAAAATACACAATTATTCCAACCAAACGAGCAAACGAGCCAAGTAAGATATCAAAGTAAACAAAAAAGACGAACAAAAGAAGGGCGAATAAAACGGCAAGGGTGAAGTGGGGTAGAGGAAAATGAGAGGCAAATGGCAAATAATGTATTGCGGGGGAGATGAGTTTGTGATGTGTACTTGGTATGTCTTGACTTGAGTGAAGACCTCCTCGGCAACGGCGCCAAAAATCGCACGTTGGCGGGAGGTTGAATCTTGACTTGACTTGGTGGAAGCCTCCCCGGCAACGGCGCCAGAAATCCTTCTTACTATGTCTTGAGCTTGCGTTGGTTTTCCTTGAAGAGGAAAGGGTGATGCAGCAATAGTAGCGTAAGTATTTCCCTCGGTTTTTGAGAACCAAGGTATCAATCCAGTAGGAGGCTCCTCAAAAGTCCCACGCACCTACACAAACAAACAAGAACTCACAACCAACGCAATAAAGGGGTTGTCAATCCCTTCACGGCCACTGCGGAAGTGAGATCTAATAAAGATAATATGATAAGATAAATATATTTTTGGTATTTTATAATATATATTGGAAAAGTAAAGATGCAAATAAAAGTAGATGGCAAACTTATATGATAAAAGATAGACCTGGGGGCCATAGGTTTCACTAGTGGCTTCTCTCAAGATAGCATAAATATTATGGTGGGTGAACAAATTACTGTCGAGCAATTGATAGAAAAGCGAATAATTATGAGATTATCTAGGCATGATCATGTATATAGGCATCACGTCCGTGACAAGTAGACCGAAATGATTCTGCATCTACTACTATTACTCCACACATCGACCGCTATCCATCTTGCATCTAGAGTATTAAGTTCATAAGAACAGAGTAACGCATTAAGAAAGATGACATGATGTAGAGGGATAAACTCATGCAATATGTTATAAACCCCATCTTTTTATCCTCGATGGCAACAATACAATACGTGCCTTGCTGCCCCTGCTGTCACTAGGAAAGGACACCGCAAGATTGAACCAAAGCTAAGCACTTCTCCCATTGCAAGAAAGATCAATCTAGTAGGCCAAACCAAACTGATAATTCGAAGAGACTTGCAAAGATAACTTAATCACACATAAAAGAATTCAGAGGATATTCAAATATTTCTCATAGATAAACTTGATCATAAACTCACAATTCATCGGATCTCGACAAACACACCGCAAAAAGAGTTACATCGAATAGATCTCCAAGAAGATCGAGGAGAACTTGGTATTGAGATTCAAAGAGAGAGAATAAGCCATCTAGCTAATAACTATGGACCCGAAGGTCTGTGGTAAACTACTCACAACTCATCGGAGAGGCCTTGGAGATGATGTAGAGGCCCTCCGTGATTGATTCCCCCTTCGACGGAGCACCGGCGAAGGCTCCAAGATGGGATCTCGTAGATACACAAGGTGGCGGTGGTGGAATTCGGTTTTCATGGTCGCTTCTGATGTTCTCGGGGTACGTGGGTATATATAGGAGGAAGAAGTAGGTCGGCGGACGCCCGAGGGGCCCACGAGATAGGGGACGTGCCCACTAGGGGGGCACGCCCTCCACCCTCGTGGCCGCCTCGGTGGTTTCTTGACTTCCACTCCAAGTCCTCTGGATCACCTTTGTTCCAATAATCACGCTCCCGAAGGTTTCATTCAGTTTGGACTCCGTTTGATATTCCTTTTCTTTGAAACACTGAAATAGACAAAAAACAGCAATACGGGCTGGGCCTCCAGTTAGTAGGTTAGTCCCAAAAATGATATAAATGTGTAAAGTAAAGCCCATAAACATCTAAAACGGGTAATATAATAGCATGGAACAATGAAAAATTATAGATACGTTGGAGACGTATCAGTAGACTGGGGACGGCGAGTTCTTCGCACGCACCCCAGAATTCGAACCTCTCAAGGATTTGCGGAACCCCGAATCCGATAGAGCTAGTCTAGTAGAGGCTCACTATGGACATGGTGTTTGTTTATGTATTCACACATGTATTAAGGTTTCCGATTAATACAATTCTAGCATGAATAATAAACCTTTATCATGAATAACAAAATATAAAATAACAACTTTATTATTGCCTCTAGGGCATATTTCCTTCATATTTTAGTACGGACTCTTGGATAGATCGATCAAAAAGAATAGCTACAAAGAATTCCTTCTTATGTTCTCCGCTAGATAGGAACTTTGGAGTGATTCTTCATCGCACTTTGAAGGATGGTTACATGATCCAATTAGATTTGCATTGTTAAGTGATTGCACTAGCGAAAGTACGGACCCTAGGCCTCATATTTAAGCATTGATCGTTTGTGCTCACTTTTATCATTTGCTACCTTGTTGTTTTTATTTATTCAGATTATAAAAATATATTTCTACCATCCATATTAGACTTTTATCACCATCTCTTTGCTATAAAAGGGTGATGCATCAAAGAAGAGATAAGTATTTCCCTCAGTTTGAGAACCAAGTTATCAATCCAGTAGGAGATAACGCACAAATCACCGAATACCTGCACAAAAAATCATACAACTTGCACCCAACGTGATAAAGGGGTTGTCAATCCCTTCACGGTTACTTGCAAAAGTGAGATCTGATAGAGATAGATGAAAGTAACAAACGATAAAGTAAATATTTTTGGTGTTTTTGGTTTATAGATTGGAAAGTAAAAGATTGCAAATTAGTAGATTGGAAACTTATATGATGGAAAATAGACCCGGTGCCATAGGTTTCACTATAGGCTTCTCTCAAGATAGGAAATAATACAGTGGGTGAACAAATTACTGCCGATCAATTAATCGAAAAGCGCAAAGTTATGGCGATATCTAAGGCAATGATCATGAATATATGCATCATGTCCGTGTCAAGTAGACCGAAACATTCTGCATCTACTACTATTACTCCACACATCGACCGCTATCCAGCATGCATCTAGAGTATTAAGTTCATAAAGAGCGGAGTAACGCATTAAGTAAGATGACATGATGTAGAGGAATTAACTTAAGCAATATGATGAAAACCCCATCTTTTTATCCTCGATGGCAACAATACAATACGTGCCTTGCTGTTCCTACTGTCACTGGGAAAGGACACCGCAAGATTGAACCCAAAGCTAAGCACTTCTGCCATTACAAGAAAAACCAATCTAGTTGGCGAAACCAAACCGATAGTTCGAAGAGAATTACAAAGATATCAAATCATGCATAAAAGAATTCAGAGAATATTCAAATAATATTCATAGATAAGCTGATCATAAATCCACAATTCATCTGATTTCGGCAAACACACCGCAAAAAAGTATAACATCGAATAGATCTCCAAGAACATCAAGGAGAACATGGTATTGAGAATCAAAGAGAGAGAAGAAGCCATCTAGCTACTAGCTATGGACCCGTAGGTCTGTGGTAAACTACTCATGCTTCATCGGAAGGGCAATAGAGTTGATGTAGAAGCCCTCCATGATCGAATCCCCCTCCAACAGGGAGCCGCAAAAGGTCTCTAGATGGGATATCACGGGTACAAAAGGTTACGGCGGTGGAAAAGAGTTTTCGTGGATGCTTATGGTGGTTTGGGGATATTTGGGAATATATAGGCGAAAGAATTAGGTCAGAGGGTCACGGGGGGGAGGGCACATGGGTGGGGGGGCGCGTCCTACCCCCCTGGGCGCGTCCTCCGTCCTTGTGGCCGCCTCATGGATCCTCCGACTTCACCTCCAAGTCTCCTGGTTGTCTTCTGGTCCAAGAAAAATCATCGCGAAGGTTTCATTCCATTTGGTATTCCTTTTCTGCGGAACTCAAAAACAAGGGGAAAACAGGAACTGGCACTGGGCTCTAGGTTAATTGGTTAGTCCCGAAAATAGCATAAACTAGCATATTAATGCTTATAAAACATCCAAAACAGATACTATAATAGCATGGAACAATAAAAAATTATAGATACGTTGGAGATGTATCAAGCATACCCAAGGTTAATTCATGCTCGTCCTCGAGCAGGTAAATGATAAAAACAGAATTGTTTATCTGGAATTCTACCTAACATATTTATCCATGTAATTTCTCTTTATTGTGGCATGAATGTTCAGATCCGTAAGATCCAAAACAAAAGTTTAATATTGACATAAAAACAATAATACTTCAAGCATACTAACAAGGTAATTATGTCTTCTCAAAATAACATGGCCAAAGAAAGCTTATCCCTACAAAATCATATAGTCTGGCTATGCTCCATCTTCATCACACAAAATATTCAAATCATGCAAAACCCCGATGACAAGCCAAGTAATTGTTTCATACTTTTGATGTTCTCAAACTTTTTCCACTTTCACGCAATACATGAGCGTGAGCCATGGACATAGCACTATAGGTGGAATAGAATATGGAGATGCCATCAATAGATATCAATGTGAGTGAGTAGGGATTGCCATGCAACGGATGCACTAGAGCTATAAGTTTATGAAAGCTCAAAAAGAAACTAAGTGGGTGTGCATCCAACTTGCTTGCTCACGAAGACCTAGGGTAATTTGAGGAAGCCCATCATTGGAATATACAAGCCAAGTTCTATAATGAAAAATTCCCACTAGTATACTAAAGTGACAACATAGGAGACTCTCTATCATGAAGATCATGGTCCTACTTTGAAGCACAAGTGTGGTAAAAAGGATAGTAACATTGTCCCTTCTCTCTTTTCTCTCATTTTTGTTTGGGCCTTCTCTCATTATTTTGGCCTATTTTTTCGCCTGGAGTCTCATTCCGACTTTTGGGGGAATCATAGTCTCCATAATCCTTTCCTCACATGGGACAATGCTCTAATAATGAAGATCATCACACTTTTATTTACTTACAACTCGATACTTAGAACAAAATATGACTCTATATGAATGCCTCCGGCGGTGTATCGGGATGTCCAATCAATCAAGAGTGACATGTATGAAAGAATTATGAACGGTGATTTTGCCACATATACGATGTCAACTACATGATCATGCAAAGCAATATGAGAATGATGAAGCATGTCATAATAAACGAAATGATGGAAAGTTGCATGGCAATATATATCGGAATGGCTATGGATATGCCATAATAGGTAGGTATGGTGGCTGTTTTGAGGAAGGTATATGGTGGGTGTATGGTACCGATGAAAGTTGCACGGTACTAGAGAGGCTAGCAATGGTGGAAGGGTGAGAGTGCATATAATCCATGGACTCAACATTAGTCATAAAGAACTCACATACTTATTGCAAAAATCTATTAGTTATCGAAATTAATCTATTAGTTATCAAAATGAAGTACTACGTGCATGCTCCTAGGGGGATATATTGGTAGGAAAAGACCATCGCTCGTCCCCGACCGCCACTCATAAGGAAGACAATCAATAAATAAATCATGATCCGACTTCATCACATAACGGTTCACAATACGTGCATGCTACGGGAATAACAAACCTCAACACAAGTATTTCTTGAATTCACAACTAGTCACTAGCATGACTCTAATATCACCATCTTTATATCTCAAAACAATCATAACGAAACAAACTTCTCATAGTATTCAATGCACTTTATATGAAAGTTTTTATTATATCCCTCTTGGATGCCTATCATACTTATTTTTGACTATGTATGAAGGAAATATGCCCTAGAGGCAATAATAAAGTTGTTATTTATATTTCCTTAGATCATGATAAATGTTTATTATTCATGCTAGAATTGTATTAACCGGAAACTTCGTACATGTGTAAATACATAGACAAACAGAGTGTCCCTAGTATGCCTCTACTAGACTAGCTCGTTAATCAAAGATGGCTAAGTTTCCTTACCATAGACATGTGTTGTCATTAGGTGAACTGGATCACATCCTTAGAGAATGATGTGATGGACAAGACCCATCCATTAGCTTAGCACTATGATCGTTTAGTTTATTCCTATTACTTTCTTCATGACTTATACATGTTCCTATGACTATGAGATTATGCAACTCCCGAATACCGGAGGAACACTTTGTGTGCTATCAAACGTCACAACGTAACTGGGTGATTATAAAGATGATCTGCAGGTGTCTCTTATGGTGTTTGATGAGTTGGCATAGATCAAGATTAGGATTTGTCACTTCGGTTGTCGGAGAGGTATCTCTGGGCCCTCTCGATAACAGACATCACTATAAGCCTTGCAAGCAATGTGACTAATGAGTTAGTTGCGGGATGATGCATTACAGAACGAGTAAAGAGACTTGCCGGTAACGAGATTGAACTAGGTATGATGGTACCAACGATCGAATCTTGGGCAAGTACAATACCGATGACAAAGGGAACAACGTATGTTGTTGTGCGGTTTGATCGATAAAGATCTTCGTAGAATATGTAGGAGCAAATATGAGCATCCAGGTTCTGCTATTGGTTATTGACCGGAGATGTGTCTCGGTCATGTCTACATAGTTCTGGAACCCGTAGGGTCTGCACGCTTAACGTTCGATGATGATTTGTATTATGAGTTTATGTGATTTAATGACCGAAGGTTGTTCAGAGTCCCAGATGAGATCACGGACGTGAGGAAGAGTCTTGAAATGGTCGATAGGTAAATATTCATATATTGGACGGTTACATTCGTACACTGGAATGGTTTGGGTCGTTTCTGATAAGTTTCGGAGTACCTGGGGTTACCGGAACCTTACCCGGGAAGTTATTGGGCCTCATGGGCCTAGTGGTGGAAGAGAGGAGGCAGGCCAAGGAGTGGCGCGCCCCCGTAGCCCAAAGCGGATTGGACTAGGGCTAGGGGGTCATCCCCCTTCCCTTCTCTTCTCCTCCTCCTTCCCCCCTTCTCCTTGTGGGAGTAGCAAGGGGGGGGGGGCGAATCCTACTTGGAGTAGGACCCCCCCCCTTGGGCGCGCCACCCCTGGCCGTCCTCCTCCTCCCCCCTCCTTATATACGTGGGTAGGGGGCACCCTATAACACACAAGTTAATATATTAGCTATGTGCGGTGCCCCCCCTCCACAGTTTCGTACCTTGGTCATATGGTCATAGTGATTAGGCGAAGCCCTAGGCCGGTAACTTCATCATCACTGTCAGCATGCCGTCGTGCTGACAGAACTCTCCCTCAGCCTCAGCTGGATCAAGAGTTCGAGGGACGTCACCAAGCTGAACGTGTGCAGATCGCGGAGGTGTCGTGCGGTTGGTACTTGATCAGTTGGATCGCGAAGACGTTCGACTACAACAACCGCGTTACTAAACGCTTCCGCTTTCGGTCTACGAGGGTATGTGGACACACTCTCCCTGCTTGTTGCTATGCTTCTCCTAGATAGATCTTGTGTGATCGTAGGCATTTTTTTTTGAAATACTACGTTCCCCAATAGTGGCATCCGAGCCAGGTCTATGTGTAGATGTTATATGCACGAGTAGAACACAAAGAGTTGTGGGCGATAATAGTCATACTGCTTACCAGCATGTCTTACTTTGATTCGGCGGTATTGTTAGATGAAGCATCCCAGACTGACAATACATGACCGCGTTCATGAGACTGGTTCTACCGACGTGCTTCGCACACAGGTGGCTAGTGGGTGTCTGTTTCTCCAGCTTTAGCTGAATTGAGTTTGACTATGCCCGGTCCTTGTTGAAGGTTAAAACAACACAGTTGATGAAAAATCGTTGTGGTTTTGATGCGTATGTAAGAATGGTTCTTGCTAGAAGCCGTAGCAGCCACGTAAAACTTGCAAGAACAAAGTAGAAGACATCTAACTTGTTTTTGCAGGGCTTGCTATGATGTGATATGGTCAAGACGTGATGATATATAAATTGTTGTATGAGATGATCATGTTTTGTAACAGTTATTGGCAACTGGCCGAAGACAGTCAAAACCTGCCCAATATGCAGAGGAGGATGCACAAGAGCCACTGGAGGTTGCACAGGTGCCATTGGAGGCTGATAGATCACCACATCAGCAATTTACTCATCATTATCAACAGATGCATCAAAGACTTGTAGTATAACTGACTCCTGCGACTGATTTCCTTCAACTTCATTTTCTTCAACTTGCTCAAGTTGCTCATTAGCCTATTCATTGGGTGGTATGCCATCATCTGGCTGCTCATGCACAGGTGGCGGCACATCGTTCCAACCGAGCTCATGAAACTCAGGCATAACCCAGTCGTGATTGTCAAACTGCATGTGCCCTGGGAGTGGATGAGGATTGCCATTGAATAGCATAGTATTCTCATCGGCTGGCAAAACATCAGCAAAATCCGCAGACAAGATATAGATTGGTGTAGTCCAGGAAATCCTTGCTCCTCCAAAATCAGCATACTCACGGTACACAACATCACACGGCACTAAATATGGTGCCGGGAAAGAAACATACGCCAGGGTGCGGACTAACATTGGATCATCTTGATGCTAGTGATGAAAGCGGCCAAAGGTGCTAATCGCATCAGTAATATATTGCGTGCGTCTGTAATCCAGGGGTATGCCAACTATCATAACCCAACCCCGACGAAAACCCTGTGTTGCTCTGTAGTTAATACCCTCATCATGCGGTACAAAGTGGACAAATCTATCATTGCCTAGATCAAATGGGGGATGATCCACAAGCGCTTGCCTAGCAACTGGGCTACGGAAACGAAAAAACCCAACTCCTTGAATCCAAGGTTGGGCATCAAGAACAGCCCACCCAAGAGTGTTGACAACAAAATCACTGACCATGTTGCGGTAGATGAGGGTTTCTTCAAGCAGAGGAGCTGGCTCAATGATGGTGATGGCATAGTCCTCGTGCTGCCGATCAGGTGCTACCGCTGGAGAGAAGAAAGTTCTTGGGAGGCGCAGTGGACCACCGTCGATGATGTCAAAGCCCAGCGGAGCAAACTCCAAAGGATCCAATGCAAAGTTGGCCATTGCTGGCTGCGGAGTTGCAGCCGCTGTTGAAGCTGGATCTGCAGCGGAATGGGGGAGGTGGGGTGCGGTGGAGGCGAGGTGGGTGGTAGAGGCGTAATGGGTTGTGGCTCGGTGGGCAATGGCAGATGCGATGGGGTGGCAAGCGTGATGGGACTGGACAAAGACCCAACTGGGCAAGCTAGGAGGGAAACCGAGGCATCGGGCGAGGATATCTCCGTTGATCGGCCCGGAGAAGTAGGATTGACTCGCGGGACCCACATGTAAGCCAGAGAAGGCGTAGAGTCGGAGCAGCCCTTGGCTCTGTGGCCCAGCCGAAAGCATCTACGGCAACAGATTTTCTTGGTGCATGAGCTGGTATGGTGCAACATAGATAAACAATTCTAACACTTCCAAACATTGAACACAATATCATCAATGAGATCACTAACCCTAGTAGAATCCACCAAGGAATCTGGTAATTGATCATCCATAACAACCCGAGTAGATCTTTCAATTATGGAAACTGGACGATCCAAAAGGGCCTCGGATGGACCCATTTGGGTTGGAGATTGGGCCATAGATAGTCCATGAGGAGCCGAGGATCCATGATGGGTCAGAGAGCCATGCTAGGCTGGTGAAACCGGTGCAACATAATCAGCTGTCACGATATCTTGTGACACCTGGGAAACCTTTCCAATGAAGATAGGTGCAGTTCCGGATATGACGACAGTATTTTTGGCCGGGACATTGATTGTTCCGAAAGAGATGGGCGTCGTCGCCACCGTCCACTAAAGATTGGTCGGCGGCAGCGAGGGAATGATATCCCTTTCATGTGGGTTCACATCATAACCTGCCTCTGAGATCGTATCAACACATAGCTGTGTAGCTGGGTATCGATAACCTTTACATGTTGGGTACTGATGGAACATGGCAAATGAAAGTTTCTTTCCCAAAGATGAACCTGATCTAAAAGAAGATTTAGAAGGAGGCTTATGCATAGCAAGAAAACCAAGAGTAGCATGCTTTTTGGAGGGACTAACAATGATCCACTCAGCGTCACACTCTTTTTTCCAGATCACAAACACGTGCTTCCAATTAGGACCACCACTCCCCCATAGATGAAAATAACATTTGAAATGCGGGCATGCAAATGATCGCAACTAGAGAATATATAGGCCAACTTGCTTGCAGGAGACAATGAATGACAATACCTTGTCCTTGATGTGATGAACCGACAAATCAATGGCATATCCACCAATTGCTGACTCCAAGGCAGCTGCCATAGAATCCTCATTAAGACGGAAATCATGCCTACTGAAAGACACGGCCATAATGAAATGGCCCATGTCATCCGTGGGATGGACAGATCTCCCACAATATTTGAAAACCTTATCCGCAAAGCTGAAGCCCGCCAAGAAATCCAATCCCAACATTGATCCACCAGAAGGACCCATGTGAGATGGGTATAGATGTGTATCAGAAAACGACGTCGTAGATGAGTGGAAGAGATCCAAAATTCACTGGTCAGAAGTGGAGATCGCCGGAGAACCTAGGTCGTGGGTGGTGATACGTCTCTGTTGTATCTATAATTTTTTATTGTTCCATGCCAATATTATTCAACTTTCATATACTTTTGGCAACTTTTTATACTTTTTTTGGGACTAACATATTAATCCAGTGCCCAGTGCCAGTTCCCGTCTGTTGCATGTTTTATGTTTCACAGAAACCCAATATCAAATGGAATCCAAACGGGATAAAAATGGATGGAGAATTATTTTGGAATATTTGCGATTTTCCGGAGGAAGAATCAACGCGAAACGGTGTCTGGGGTGGCCACGAGACAGGGGGCGCGCCCTCCCCCCTGGGTGCTCCCTGGACTCTCGTGGGCCAACCGTAAGGCGGTTGACGCTCTTCTTTTGCTGCAAGAAAGCTAATTTTATGAGAAAAATCTGGGCGAAAGATTCACCCCAATCGGAGTTACGGATCTTCGGATATTTAAGAAACGGTGAAGGGGTAGAATCTGAGAACACAGAAACAAAGAGATAGATCCAATCTCGGAGGGGCTCTCGCCCCTCCCAAGCCATGGGAGCTAAGGACCAGAGGGGAAACCCTTCTCCCATCTAGGGAGAAGGTCAAGGAAGAAGAATAAGAAGGGGGGCTCTCTCCCCCTTACTTCTGGTGGCGCCGGAACGCTGTCGGGGGCCATCATCATCACCGCGATCTTCACCAACACCACCGCCATATTCACCAACATCTCCATTACCTTCCCCCATCTATATTCAGCGGTCCACTCTCCCGCAACCCGATGTACCCTCTACTTGAACATGGTGCTTTATGCTTCATATTATTATCCAATGATGTGTTGCCATCCTATGATGTCTGAGTAGATTTTTCGTTGTCCTATTGGTGGTTGATGAATTGCTACGATTGATTTAATTTGCTTATGGTTATGTTGTTGTCCTATTGTGCCCTCCGTGCCGCGCAAGCGTGAGGGATTCCCGCTATAGGGTGTTGCAATACGTTCATGATTCGCTTATAGTGGGTTGCTAGAGTGATAGAAGCTTAAACCCGAGTAAGGGGATTGTTGCGTATGGGATTGAAGGGGGGCCAATATATCTTAATGCTATGGTTGGGTTTTACCTTAATGAACGTTAGTAGTTGCAGACTGCTTGCTAATAGTTCCAATCATAAGTGCATAAAATTCCAAGTCAGGGATGACATGCTAGCAGTGGCCTCTCCCACATAAAACTTGTTATCGGTCTAGTAAAGTAGTCAATTGCTTAGGGACACTTTCATAAATCCTACCACCACTTTTCCACACTCGCTTTATTTACTTTATTGCATCTTTATCTAAACAGCCCCTAGCTTTTATTTACGCGTTCTTTATTATCTTGCAAACCTATCCTATCACACCTACAAGGTACTTCTAGTTTCATACTTGTTCTCGGTAAAGCGAACGTCAAGCGTGCGTAGAGTCGTATCAGTGGCCGATAGGACTTGAGAGAGTATTTGTTCTACCTTTAGCTCCTCGTTGGGTTTGACACTCTTACTTATCGAAAGAAGCTACAACTATCCCGTATTCTTGCGGGTTATCAAGACCATTTTCTGGCGCCGTTGCCGGGGAGTCATAGCGTGGGGTGAATATTCTCATGTGTGCTTGTTTGCTTTATCACTGAGTAATTTTTATTTGCTGTTCTTAGGTTTTTTCTATCTTTAGATATGGGTAGGAAACGCAAAATACCAAAAAAATTAGTTGTACCTACTGAACCAATGGTTGAAGAACCACTCAAAATCTATCACACTCCTGAAGCTTTTTACTTGGATCATCTTCGATCCCTTTGTGCTCGTGCTGAAACCCCCACTAGTTTAGTTGAGGGAAACTCTTTAGATGAGCATGCTTGTTTTGTTTGACACCGTATATCTGAAATAGGGAAATTATTATGGGATCAAATTCAATGTTTGCAATGCTATGCTTGGAATTTATGTGAAATATATGAGTTTACTTGTTGTTCTAAAGACCCTAAGAAACACCTACCCTATCAATGCTTGTTTAGTGATAATGGAATAGTATCTTCATATGCTAAGGGTGTTTACAATTACTATGATGTTCAACAAATTGAAGAATTTGTTGCCTTTAAAGGTGCTTATGAGATTGCCTCTTTGATTGAAAAGTATGATGCTACTCTTTACAAATCTGAAAATTTTGCCATATTTCAATATTTTTATGATAATTATGCTTCTAATGCCTATGTTCAACCATATATTGAGGACTTCTCAGCTGTCCAAGAAGAGATTAATATTTTGCAGGAAGCTATGGAAGAAGAAATTGATGAAACAGTGAGCTCATTGGATGAAAAAGATGATGAGGAGAGCGAAGAACAAAAGGAGGAAGGGCGGATTAGCTACCCGTGCCCACCTTCTAATGAGAGTAACCCTCCAACTCATACATTGTTTAATTCCCCTTCGTGCTTACCGAAGGATGATTGCTATGATGACTGTTATGATCCCGTTGATTCTCTTAAAATATCCCTTTTTGATGATGCTTGCTATCCTTGTGGCCAAGATGCCAATATGAATTATGCTTATGGAGATGAACTTGCTATAGTTCCTTATGTTAAACATGAAATTGTTGCTATTGCACCCATGCATGATAGTCCTATTATCTTTTTGAATTCTCCAAACTACACTATATCGGAGAAGTTTGTGCTTATTAAGGATTATATTGATGGGTTGCCTTTTACCGTTGCACATGATGATTTTGATAGATATAATATGCATGTGCTTCCTGCTCCTACTTGCAATTATTATGAGAGAGGAACTATATCTCCACCTCCCTATGTTTTCAATATGATAAAATTGCAAGAAACTGTTTATACTATGCATTGGCCTTTACTTGGTGTGCATGAATTGTTCTTTTATGACATGCCGCTGCATAGGAAGAGAGTTAGACTTCGTTGTTTCATGATATATGTTACTTTGTGCTCACTACTAAATTACAAATCATTGTTAATTAAAATTGGCTTTGATATACCTTGGGATCTGGGTGGATTCATTACTTGAGCACTATATGCCTAGCTTAATGGCTTTAAAGAAAGCGCTGCCAGGGAGACAACCCGGAAGTTTTAGGGAGTCATTTATTTCTGTTGAGTGCTTTTATATAGTTTAAAATCAAAAAAATAAAGAGGGGAACCTAAAAACTTTTCAAAAAGGAAAGTGAAAGTGAGAAAGGCAAGCATTGTTGAAGTGGGAGAGCTCCTTGAACTTTGTTCATGCTCATGGAAACTTTGTGAATCTTGATTACAGAAAATTTTCATCAAAAATAATTATCCCCTTGTATAATTCCAGTGTATTATAAAAATAATGTGCCAAGGTTTGCCTTTAGGATGTTTACAATGCTTGTTGGTTTATACGGTGCAGGACAGAAACTTTGTCTGTAGTGCGCGATTTTATATTTTTAACTGGAACATCAATTGGTTCTGATTACTTCTGCATTGTATTTCTATACAACTTTTTTATTTTTCCTAATTTTGGTAGAATTTGTGGGGTACCAGAAGTATGGTGGATGTTCAGATTGCTACAGATTGTTCTATTTTTGACAGATTCTATTTTTGATGCATAGTTTGCTTGTTTTGATGAATCTATCATTTTATATTAGTGGATTAAGCTATGGAAAAGTTATATTACAGTAGACACAATGAAAAAACAAAATATGAATTGGTTTGCAACAGTACTTAGAGTGGTGATTTGCTTTATTATATTAACGGATCTTATCGAGTTTTCTGTTGAAGTTTTGTGTGGATGTAGTGTCTAATCGAGGATGTCTCGATATGAGGAAAAGGAATAGAGGCAAGAGCTCAAGCTTGGGGATTCCCTAGGCACCCCAAGTAAATATTCAAGGAGACTCAAGCGTCTAAGCTTGGGGATGCCCTAGAAGGCGTCCCCTATTTTTTAACAAGTATCGGTATGTTTTCGAATTCGTTTCGTTCATGCATTATGTGCAAGTCTTGGACCGTCTTTTGCATTTAGTTTTCATTTTTATTTTATGCACCATGCTGGTATGAGATAGTCCTTGGTTGATTTATAGAATGCTCATTGCACTTCACTTATATCTTTTGAGTATGGCTTTATAGAATGCTTCATGTGCTTCACTTATATCATTTGAAGTTTGGATTGCATGTTTCTCTTCACATAGAAAACCGCCATTTGTAGAATGCTCTTTTGCTTCACATATATTTGTTAGAGCGTGGACATATCTTTTGTAGAAATAATTAAACTCTCTTGCTTCACTTATATCTTTTTAGAGAGATGACAGGAATTGGTCATTCACATGGTTAGTCATAAAATCCTACATAAAACTTGTAGATCGCTGAATATGATATGTTTGATTCCTTGAAATAGTTTTGCGATATAAAGGTGGTGATATTAGAGTCGTGCTAGTTGAGTAATTGTGAAATTGAGAAATACTTGTGTTGAGGTTTGCAAGTCTCGTAGCATGCATGTATGGTGAACCGTTATGTAACGAAGTTGGAGCATGAGGTGCTCTTTGATTGCTTTCCTTATGAGTGGCAGTCGGGGACGAGCGATGGTCTTTTCCTACCAATCTATCCCCCTAGGGGCATGTGTAGTACTACTTTGCTTCGAGGGCTAAGTAGACTTTTGCAATAAGTATGTGAGTTCTTTATGACCGATGCGAGTCCATGGATATACGCACACTCACCCTTCCACTTTGCTAGCCTCTATTGTGCCGCGCAACTTTCGCCAGTATCATGAACCCATTATTTACCTTCCTCAAAACAGCCACCATACCTACCTATTATGGCATTTCCATAGCCATTCCGAGATATATTGCCATGCAACTTCCATCATCATCATATACATGACTTGAGCATTCATTGTCATATTGCTCTGCATGATCGTAAGATAGCTAGCATGATGTTTTCATGGCTTGTCCGTTTTTTGATGTCATTGCTATGCTAGATCATTGCACATCTCGGTACCCCACCGGAAGCATTCATATAGAGTCATATCTTTGTTCGAGATATTGAGTTGTAAGTAAATAAAAGTGTGATGATCATCATTATTAGAGCATTGCCCCAGTGAGGAAAGGATGAAGGAGACTATGATTCCCCCACAAGTCGGGATGAGACTCCGGACTTTATGAAAAATAAAAGAGGCCAAAGAAGCCCAAATAAAAAAAGAGGCCAAAGAAGCCCACCAAAAAAAGAAAAAAAGAAGAAAATAAAAGAAAATAAAAAAATGAGAGAGAAAAAGTGAGAAGGGGCAATGTTACTATCCTTTTACCACACTTGTGCTTCAGAGTAGCACCATGTTGTTCATAGAGAGAGCCTCCTATGCTTTCACTTTCATATACTAGTGGGAATTTTCATTATAGAACTTGGCTTGTATATTCCGATGATGGGCTTCCTAAAACGCCCGAGGTCTTCATGAGCAAGCAAGTTGGATGCACACCCACTTAGTTTACAGTTTGAGCTTTCATACACTTATAGCTCTTAGTGCATCTGTTGCATGGCAATCCCTACTCACTCATATTGATATCTATTGATGGGCATCTCCATATCCCGTTGATACGCCTAGTTGATGTGAGACTACATTCTCCCTCTTTTTGTCCTCACAACCTCCATCTTTTACCACCATAGTGCTATGTCCATGGCTTGCGCTCATGTATTGCATAAGAGTTGAAAAAGCTGAAGCGCGTTAAAAAGTATGAACCAATTGCTCGGCTCGTCATCGGGGTTGTGCATGATAGGAGTATTTTGTGTGATCAAGATGGAGCATAGCCAGACTATATGATTTTGTAGGGATGAGCTTTCTTTGGCTATGTTATTTCGATAAGACATAACTGCTTGGTTGGTATGCTTGAAGTATTATTGTTTTTATGTCAAATGATAGACTATTGCTTTGAATCACTCGTGTCTTAATATTCATGCCATGATTAGACATATGATCAAGATTATGCTAGGTAGCATTCCACATCAAAAATTATTCTTTTTATCATTTACCTACTCGAGGACGAGCAGGAATTAAGCTTGGGGATGCTGATACTTCTTTGTCGTATCTATAATTTTTTATTGTTCCATGCCAATATTATTCAACTTTCATATACTTTTGGCAACTTTTTATACTTTTTTTAGGACTAACATATTAATCCAGTGCCCAGTGCCAGTTCCCGTCTGTTGCATGTTTTATGTTTCGCAGAAACCCAATATCAAACGGAATCCAAACGGGATAAAAACGTACGGAGAATTATTTTGGAATATTTGGGATTTTCCGGAGGAAGAATCAACGCGAAACAGTGTCTGGGGTGGCCACGAGACAGGGGGCGCGCCCTCCCCCTAGGCGCGCCCTGGACTCTCGTGGGCCACCCATAAGGTGGTTGACGCTCTTCTTTTGCCGCAAGAAAGCTAATTTTATGAGAAAAATCTGGGCGAAAGATTCAGCCCAATTGGAGTTACGGATCTCCGGATATTTAAGAAGCAGTGAAGGGGTAGAATTTGAGAATGCAGAAACAGAGAGATAGATCCAATCTCGGAGGGGCTCTCGCCCCTCCCAAGCCATGGGAGCCAAGGACCAGAGGGGAAACCCTTCTCCCATCTAGAGATAAGGTCAAGGAAGAAGAAGAAGAAGGGGGGCTCTCTCCCCCTTGCTTCCGGTGGCACCAGAACGCTGCCGGGGGCCATCATCATCACCGCGATCTTCACCAACACCACCTCCATCTTCACCAACATCTCCATCACCTTCCCCCATCTATATTCAGCGATCCACTCTCCCGCAACCTGTTGTACCCTCTACTTGAACATGGTGCTTTATGCTTCATATTATTATCCAATGATGTGTTGCCATCCTATGATGTCTGAGTAGATTTTCGTTGTCCTATTGGTGGTTGATGAATTGCTATGATTGATTTAATTTGCTTGTGGTTATGTTGCTGTCCTATTGTGCCCTCCGTGTCGTGCAAGCGTGAGGGATTACCATTGTAGGGTGTTGCAATACGTTCATGATTCGCTTATAGTGGGTTGCTAGAGTGACAGAAGCTTAAACCCGAGTAAGGGGATTGTTGTGTATGGGATTGAAGGGGGACCAATATATCTTAATGCTATGGTTGGGTTTTACCTTAATGAACGTTAGTAGTTGCGGACCGCTTGCTAATAGTTCCAATCATAAGTGCATAGAATTCCAAGTCAGGGATGACATGCTAGCAGTGGCCAATCCCACATAAAACTTGCTATCGGTCTAGTAAAGTAGTCGATTGCTTAGGGACACTTTCATTACTCCTACCACCACTTTTCCACACTCGCTTTATTTACTTTGTTGCATCTTTATCTAAACAGCCCCTAGCTTTTATTTACACGTTCTTTATTATCTTACAAACCTATCCTATCACACCTACAAGGTACTTCTAGTTTCATACTTGTTCTAGGTAAAGAGAACGTCAAGCGTGCGTAGAGTTGTATCAGTGTCCGATAGGACTTGAGAGAGTATTTGTTCTACCTTTAGCTCCTCGTTGGGTTCGACACTCTTACTTATCGAAAGATGCTACAACTATCCCGTATACTTGAGGGTTATCAGTGGGAGGGGTGGTGGGTGGGAGGAGAGCCATCACTGTCGGCGAGGGAGAAGGCGTAGTATGACATCATACCGGATGCCTATCATATTAGGACTAAATTTATAACCAAAGCAAATTACCATGTTGTTTGAAGACTCTCAAACTAATATAAGTGAAGTATGAGTGTTCAACAATTTCTATAAAATAAACCACTGCCATGCTCTAAAAAGATATAAGTGAAGCACTAGAGCAAAATTGCCTAGATCAAAAGATATAAGTGAAGCACATTGAGTATTCTAATAAATCACGATTCATGTGTCCCTATCAAAAGGTGTTTACATCAAGGATGATTGTGGCAAACTAAAAAGAAAAGACTCATAGAAGACGCTGCAAGCACAACACATATCATGTGGTGAATAAAAATATAGCCTCAAGTAAAGTTACTGATAGACAAAGACGAAAGAGAGGATGCCTTCTGAGGCATCCCCAAGCTTAGGCTCTTGGTTATCCTTGTATATTACCTTAGGGTGCCTGTGGCATCCCCAATCTTAGGCTCTTTCCACTCCTTATTCCATAGTGCATCAAATCCTTACCCAAAACATAAAACTTCACAACACAAAACTCAACAGAAAATCTCATAAGCTTCGTTAGTATAAGATAAATCACCACTTTTGGTACTGTTGTGAACTCACTATTTATTTATATTGGTGTAGTATCTACTGTATTCCAACTTTTCCATGGTTCCTACCCCCCAATACTACCCATAGATTCATCAAAATAAGCAAACAACACATAAAAGAAAAATCTGTCAAAAACAGAACAGTCTGTAGCAATCTAGGTAGTACGAATACTTCTGTAACTCCAAAAATTCTGAAAAATTAGGACAACAAAGGCAATTTGTATGTCAATCTTTTGTAAAAAAAGTTAGAATTTTTTCATGCTTCTGTGATTTTCAAAATTCTGGGACTGGGCGAAAAAGTTTTTGTTTTTCAACAAGATCAAATCAACTATCACCATAAGCCATCCCAAAGGTCTTACTTGGCAAAACACTAATTAAAACACAAAACTACATCTAACCAGAGGTTAGGTAAATTATTTATTACAAAACAGAACCAAAAAGCAAAGAACAAAAATAAAATTGGGTTGCCTCCCAACAAGCGCTATTGTTTAACGCCTTAGCTAGGCATAAAAAGACAAATAGATCTAGGTATAATCATCTTTGGTATGCAATCCATAAGTAGCTCTCGTAATAGATTCATATGGCAATTTAATTTTCTTTTTTGGAAAGTGTTCCATGCCCTGCTGACGGTGTCCTGGACTAGGGGGTACTCACCACGTCGTCTCCCAATCAGGTGGATCGGGCCGAGGACCCCCATGGCGGTTTACTCATGGGCCACTTCAGGTATCCCATGTCGCATACAAGGAAGATTCCACAAGACTTGGTGATCAAGACAAGGACTCCTCTCCACCGGCGTATTCGACTAGGACTCTTGTTATCCTAGGCCTCTGGTACATTATAAGCTGAGGCCAAGGTAGTCGCTAGATGATGATAACATTATTCATCATACTCCTAGGGCTTAGACCACAACATATGATCTCGGGGTAGATCAACTCTTGTAATCTCTATATTCATCAAGATCAATCAAACAGGAAGTAGGGTATTACCTCCATTAAGAGGGCCCGAACCTGGGTAAACATCGTGTCCCCTATTTCCTGTTACCCATCGACCCATGACACACAGCTCGGGACCCCCTACCCGAGATATGCCGGTTTTGACACCGACAATGGTGTTTTCATTGAGAGCTCCGCTGTGTGATCGACAAAGGATCAACGGCTCGTCTCCAGATCAACTACGACATCGGCATCTTCGTCGCCGGCTCGACTAGTCACCTTGGCTTGACCAAGGACTTTGCCCTGCCTCCAATCGTCATGTTCGGACGAGGCCTTCATCAAACATCAACTCTGATCTCTACCATGATCATGGAGGAATCATCCTTGGAGCTCGGGGGCTCAACGTCAACATTGCCCTCGGGCGACCGTGCTGTTCTTCTGGATAGCAAACTTGTATCCGCTGCCACCACCTCCTTGAGCATCGCTTTGACGATTCCTTCAATGGAATTGTGCAGAATTGAGTCTACAACAACCCTGTAAAATTTCGTCGTGTTCCGATGGAGCAATCTCCGCCGATCTCCGATATATCGGAGCCCTGTCGAGTCTGGACGGGAATCAGGACGAGTTTAGGGTGTGGTCTCCAGAGCCCAGCTCAGAGGTTATTTGCAAGATCCAACCATTCATCTGCTGTGGAATTTCCATATCTACCACCTCTCAGAATTTCAGCTCGATCCGGCCGTTCAAACTCCGGTAACCTTCCGATTAGTGCATCACTTTTTCGGATCCGTTTTCTGCATGAATACGAATCCGACCCGAATTCACCTTTCTTCATGAACGGGGTATTGGACAACATTTTTAAAGGAATTTCCTTCTAGGGTATTGCGCGCTGTTCTTAAACATGTTCCCATAAAATTTTAAGCCTTCTCTGAGGTACTCTTCACCATCAAGCTGGTGTCAAACCAGTCCGGCAATATTGTTGTGCGGCTGCCGACCTGCGCTAGACACGTCGTCGCTTTGTTGAGCCGAGCTCAACTTCTTCGGATCATCATCTCAGCGAGCCGAGAAAGAGTTCGGCATCGCGAAGGATAAATGATCACCAACATCACCGCCCCACGGATTACACGGAGCGGGCACACCGGCATCGCCGCTCGGTTACTTCATCAAGCCGGCATTGACCACGTCACGAGCTACGACCTGCATCGGCATGGCCGCACTGTTGCTTCTTCAAGACGATGTCCATCACGCCGACCTACTTCGACACCTCGGGTGGACCGGGAGCTCCGCTATTTCTTCATCAACATGCTCCGATGACTTCAGCATCACCGGCCGACCAGCTTCAACACATTGGCTGGCATGGTGGCTGCAACATCACCTTATCGACCTGCTCCGTCACCTCGGCATTCAGGCCATATTTCTTTAATTATTTACTTCACTTAAATTAATTAAGTAGAAGAATTTTTTAAAGCATATTATTGTTATTATTTCTGGCTTGCACTATTTTTTGTGTGCAGGCGATTGGTTCAGACCGGGCCGCGCTGTCACCTCGGCGTGCCGACTTCGTCATCCCACCTCCGTCGACACAGTTGTGTCGTCTCCTTGGCATGTTTCCCTGTGTTGGCAACCCACACCGTTAGCTTCATCAACCTACTCTGGAGACTTCGGCGTCACTAGCCGACCAGCTTTGTTACCTTAGCTGGACCGGGGGCTTGGCCTCGGCAAGACAATCTTTGCCAGCATCGCCATGTCGTCGCTTCATCACCCATCCGGCAATGGGTGTGCGGATCGATTCCCAACTTTGGGAGTAACCTTTCTTCGGACTGCTACAACAAATAAACCAGGTGCTATTAATCCTAGCAATTTTTGCTTGTTTGGGTTTATTTTTTCCAAGGAATTATTACTCTGGTTTGTTCCATCATCTGTACACAGGTCTACCAAATGGTGGCCGCATTAACGACGGCCGCGTGGTGGTTCGATCAGTTTCCGTACATAGTTCGGCGAACGCCGCATCCGGAACTCGGACCGACCTGTGAATTCGGGCTTTGCCACACCTTTACCGCATCATGCCGACGCCCTGCATCAACATTGACTTCGGCGCCAGGCCACATCTCTTTAAATAAATTATTTTTGTGAAAAGCAATTATGCAAGGATTATATATATATATATATATATATATATATATATATATATATTATTCTTTTTGGACCGCACTATTTTATGTGTGTAGGTGATCGACTTCGACTGCGTCACGCGGTCACTTCGGCAAGCCAACACCGTCATCCCAATTGGCATAAATCGGCTCGCATGATCATCTTGTTGATTGAATTGCCATACCGACAAGTTCGGTTGTCTCGGGGACTTTGGCATCATCAACATGGTCCTACCTCGTCGGGTGTTTGGCACACAGGCCATATTTATTTTATTACTCACTTTGCATGAATTATTAATTATGCAACCTTTTTTTATTACTGTTATCTCCGGCTTGCACTATCTTCTATGCACAGGTCAATGATTCGGATTGGGCAGCGCTGTAACCTCGCCTGGACCGGGGGCTTCGTCATCACTTCCTTAACCCACGCCGGGTACTTCGGCGTCATACTGTCAGCCTTCTCCGTTGCCTCGAACGGACGAGGGGTTCCACCTCGCCACATTGGTCGTGTTGTGTCGCCACTTCGGAGTGCCGAGCTCTTCGCTCCTCCATCTCGGGACCAGCTTAGGGGCTGGGACTTTATCCCGCCGTAAACTCGGACCACGTCATCGATTTCGAGCACATTAACTAGCTAAGTCACTTTCATGCTCAAAGTTTTAAATATTTAATTTGTGTCTGGTTCGACCGTGCTCACTGAGTTGTTTGTTAAAAGAAACTACCTTTACCCATGTTAGTTGGGGGCTCTTAAGTTTACATGAACCGTTTTATAATAAGTGTGTTTTCTTCTTGCTCATTGCAATGTCTTTTTCTATCACTCCTTCCTCGACTCAAGTGTGTGGTCAATAGCCGGATAACCTGGGTCCCATCTTGACCCACTTGTAGTCTTGAGATCAGATGTGTCATGTTAAAGCATGAAAGAAGCACAAAATTTTTTAGACCAATTTTCGGATTGGCACCAATTGACTTGATTTAGTTCGGACATGGAGTTTCCGCATAAATCTTTTGGTTTTTAAGCCTATGTTACTTTTAAACTATTTGTGTGTTTCCAGCATAAGTCTCGCAATGCAATGTCGGACACCTTTAGAGATTCGGCAAAACATTCTCGGGTATTGCTTTATATGCATCGGTTTTGAATTGTGTCTTTGGTCAATAGTTGGCTTGCCCGGCTCCTGTGCTTGCCTCCTACATTCCGCTTTGTTCGGCTAGGTGTGCAAAGGGAGAACCACTGCAATTGTGCTTCGAGCTAGCATGGTTAAGCGCCTCAATGGAAAAAGCCGAAAACTTACTATCACAATAAGTGTAAACTGGTCAGCGATCCGATGAATGTGTTAAATTATAAGATCGATAGAGGTCACTGTCGGTGTCAAAACTGGCGGATCTCAGGTAGGGGGTCCCAAACTGTGCGTCTAAGGTCGATGGTAACAGGAGACAGGGGACACGATGTTTACCCAGGTTCGGGCCCTCTCTATGGAGAAAATACCCTACTTCATGCTTGATTGATCTTGATGAATATGAGTGTTACAAGAGTTGATCTACCACGAGATTGTAATGGCTAAAACCCTCTAGCCTGTATGACTATGTCTATGTGTCTTCCTCCGGACTAAGCCCTCCGGTTTATATAGACACCCGAGGGGATCTAGGGTTACACAAAGTTGGTTACAAATAAAGGAATCTTCATATTTGGTCGCCAAGCTTGCCTCCCACGCCAGGGAGAGTCCTATCCGGACACGGGTAGAGCCTTTAGTCTTTGTATCTTCACAGCCCATCAGTCCGGCCCATGGCTAACAGGCCGGACACCCGAGGAACCCTTAGTCCAGGACTCCCTCAGTAGCCCCTGAACCAGGCTTCAATGACGAGGTGTCCGGCGCGCAGATTGTCTTCGGCATTGCAAGGCGGGTTCCCCTTTCCGAATACTCCAAGATAGTCTTCGGACGCAACGATCGTGTCCGGATCTGTAACACAAGTACCACACACAACTGCAGAGAGTATAATATTCCACGAGTCCAATTCGCTGACACCTTTTTGTAATATGACATCACGCCAGCCCGATCATTATTTTGAACCGTTTTTCGTTTGCCGCTCCATGTTTCGAGATGCGGTTTCCATTGGCACGTCTTGTCAAAGCAGAGATCGTGTCCCCTTATTGCGGGATTCTCATCAATGCGGGCGTGGGTAATCCAATCGTGCCGTTTACACAGCCCTTGGGAACAGGCGAGTTTTAAGGCGAGTGGGGAGGCGCTTGATATTCATTGCCTTTATAAGGAGATAAGCATCCCCTTTCTTCACCCACGCCTTCTCTCCTTCTCTGCCTTCCCATTCTCGAGCTCCAGCGCCCAAGTCCTCATCCTCTCCGCCCCAAAGAAAGCACTCAATCATGTCTGGATCTGGAGGACAAGGCAAATGGATGGCCTCCTCTGTCAAGGAGATGGGCATCACTAAGCTTCGGGAGGCCGGGTATCCGGCGAAAGAAATCGCCCACCAGCTTCCAACCAAGGGGCAAATCATCCCCACTCTGAAGCCCGCTGAGAGGATGGTCTTCCTCCCTCACTTCGTCCGCGGGTTAGGGTTTCCTCTTCACCCTTTCGTCTGCGGACTTATGTTCAATTATGGGCTAGATTTACTTATCTAGCCCCGAACTCCTTCCTCAACATCTCGGCATTCATTGTCGTGTGTGAGGCCTTCCTCCGCATCCAACCCCACTTCGAACTATGGCTCACGATCTTCAGCATGAAGCTGAAGGTGGTGGATGGCCAGCACGCGGAGTGCGGAGACGCCATGGTGAGCAAGATGCCCAATGTCACATGGCCCAAAGGTGATTTTGTGGAGATCGTCAAGGAGTGGCAGAAGTTGTGGTTCTACATCACAGAGCCCCGCGACACCATCTTGGCCGCGGCTTCCGAATTCAAGTCCGGCGCTCCTATGCGGCTCACCTCCTAGATAGAGAAGGGCCTGAATTGGTCCTCGTCGGACAAGCTGATAGCGCTGCAGACGCGCATCCAAAGCATGGTGGATAAAAACATCAAGCTTGTTGACGTGATCCAGGTGATGCTAGTTCGCTGGATCCTCCCCTGCCAAAGCCGAACCTCCCCTTTATGGGAATTCGATCCAGAGAAGCACCAAACCTTGGTGAGGCTCTTCGGAACCACTCACAAGGATGCCTGGAAGTTGCTCTTCAAGGGCAACAAGAAGCCGGCGGCCATAGACTCGGACCGCGGGCATGATCTTGCCCATCCCGCCAATGCGGTAAGTCCTTCACGTCTCAAGGCATACCCTCTACTTGCTTGTTCAAGGAGGATAACTAAACTTTATTAATATATTCTTTCAGGTATGGATGGAGAAAGCGGAGCAGATTCAATGTTCGGCTTCATTGCCCGAAGAACCAGTCATCCCGCTCCTGGCGAAGATGTTGGTCCGAGCGCCCTATCAATCGTCGGAGAAGAATGCCAAGAAGAAGGACAAGGGGGCCAAAGGTGGCCCCCATCGCAAGGGTGCTTCGGACGCGACGTCTGAAGACGACGAGACCCATTCCTCCGATGCTGAGGACGATGACGAGGAGGAGGAAGAAAACAACCCTCCCCTGATGGGGGAAGGAAGAAGAGGGCGGCCTCCATGAATCTGGAGGCGGAGGCGTCCAAGAGGGGGAAGGGCTCCCTTGTGGATAACTCTGCGTGGGACATCGACAGCAGTCCGGAGTGACGCCCCCAAAACAAGCCCCTGGCTGCATCATAAGTACTAAAAGACTCGTATGCGTCCATATATCTGGCCTCTTTGCTTTATGGTATTAATATGTGTAAATTATGTTTTTGTAGTCCGGCCCATGACAGCTCCCAGCGATCCTCATCAGGAGGTACGCTGGATTCGAAGGCGATGGCCAACGCATCACCACTGGCCACTCAGTCTCCCGAGGCCAAGGGCGACGCCGAGGTACTGTCCCGAAGGACCTTCCCAGGCCAGGAACAGGTTCAGGAGACTGTCAGGGAGGCACCGGAGGGCGAAACCTCAGCGGCCGGACACATGTGGGAGCAGATCCCCATGGAGACTGGCGATGGTGGCCGTATTCAGTTCGGCCCCCAGCCGAACACGGTTCTGGAGACCTATACGGCTCCAAAATCCGGCGAGCAACCTCCTTCGAAAGAAGGAGGTGAGCCTATTCCGCCGGTGACCTCTGTACAACTAGAGGCACCGGATAATCTGCTGGAGGCGCTACGAGGTGCTTCCATAGTAGATGAACACCGTATCCTTATGGGTACGGTGATTGAGAGGGCTCGGTCCATCAAGAGCGGACTGACCGAAGCCTGCAGCAGCCTGCTGACAGGTTTTGAGGTAAGCAACGCAAAAGAGAATCCTGGTATAGACAGTAGCCCCTGAGACACTGTCCGGTGTTTGGAAATAAAAGCCGGACAGAGGATGAATCCATTATTGCAGGAAACTAACTAAATATATCTTATATGAATAAGCAGGCATCGCTGCTGGCCATGGCCTCACACACTGCCGAAGTCTCTGGACTGAAGCAGACACTGGAGCAGGCCAAGGAGGAGCTCGGCCAAGTGAGGAGCCAGCTCGAAGAGAAGCAAGGTATGTAATTACTTGTTGTATATTCGGAAAGAATAAATGATGTATATTGACCGGAGTGCCCTGATCTGTGTAGGAACGACGACCAAGGTCGAGGCCCTTAAGAAGGCACTGGCCGAGGCCGAGGAGAAGGCTGCTAAGGAGCAAGTCTCCCGCAAAAAGCACGAGGCCCGACTCAATGAGGTCCAGCAAGAGCTCCAGGATGCTGTGAGAAAACGCGAGACCTTGGAGTGCGATGCTTCGGTGCAAGAGACCGAACTTGCCAAGGCTCACCAAAGCGCGGAAGCGGCCCGGGTTGAAGCCTAGGGCGCCTGCCAGGAGATCCAGGAGGCCAAGAAGATCGCGGAGGGTAAGGCGTTTAATATGCAAAGCAAGTATGTGAAGAAGAAGTATCTTTTACTAACCCAGATTCGGAGTTCTACAGGGGCTTTTGCGGATCTGCCGCGCAGTGTATCTAACGCTGCGGAGTTCTTCCGAGCCGAACAAGGGAGCTCAACGGAGAAGCTGTTCTGGTCGCAATATCTTGCGCCAGAACATCCAGTGCCCTTTAGCGACTAGCTAAAACAGCTGGTCAGGCTGCATAGGGTGGACAAACTGGCCATGAAGGATTTAATAATCCAGTTGTGACCTGCCGAAGCTATACCCAACAGCTACTTCGGCCTCGTGAAGCGGCTGGTGAATGCCTGCCCTCGGCTGGACGTCATCAAGAGGTCGGTCCGCATCGAGGGCGCGTGCATGGCCTTCGCATGCATCAAGGTGTGGTGGGCGAAGATGGACGCCGTCAAGCTTGTGACCGAGGGGCCGCCTGAGGGCAAGGAGCACCGCACACCTGAGCGGTATTTTGAAGACGTCCTCGAGGAGTCTCGTATTGTAGTGACACAATGTTTGCAAGACATTATGTTCGAATGAATACATTCATGTTGTCTTTGCCTTGTATGATGCAACAAAGCCGTTATGTAATATAATGTTTGGTATTTATTTTAAAAAACTTACCTCCTATGCGGTCGTATTTTGTAAAATCTGAGAGTTGGCCAGTCGTCGGCTTCTGCCCCCATGTAGGTAGTACGGGGGTGTTCGGGATGTAATCTAAACACTCTTGATCCAATTATTTGGTCCTTGAAGGAGGTGTTTAGCGCAACGAACCAGGCAGTCGGACTATGCGGCTTTAGCACCCTCACTTAGCCATAGGAGTTTGACAATAAAAAGGGTAGGCGCAACCCCTAGTATCCGAACTAGGATGTTGTAAACACCTGATCGGGTAAGTGCCAATCCCTCGCATAATGCGGAAAAAAGTCTCTAACGATTTGAAACCTCCGAAGAGCTGACCGGCTCTCACCGCATCATGATAGACAGTTTTTGGCTTTCTCTATTGAGGTGCTCATTCAGATAAACCAGGGCACAATCCCAGTAGTTCTCCCTTTACTACTTAGCCGATATAGCGGAACGTAAGGTAGCAAGCACAATAGCCGGGCAACCCAACTATTGACCAAAGACATGATTCGGAGCCAATGCATATAGTGCTAAATTTGGGGTGCCGAACTACACTGGAAAAAGTGTTCGGACTTTGTTGCCGTATTACGGGGCGCTATGAAGCCCCTGGCAAATTGAAACGTACCAAAGTGTATGGGTGCTATTTGATAAAGATATCAAAAAAAGAAGAAGGAAGAAAGAGAGTAAGCTAGAGCCACAGAATTTGGTCCACAAACTATTTCCATTATATTTTGATTAATACATCAAAGCACATTTATACAAGTAGTGCAATAAGCAACATGCTATTTAATATGGCACAACCAAGGGAGAGCTATGTGTGGGTCCTGAAGACAGGTAGAGTGATCGTTAAAGAGAGCACCTAGAAATTCCCCTATACGTCCATGCTTACTGTCGTCTTGGTGTTTTTATCCCTCGAGAGGACCGGTGATCAGGCCGTCAGAGGAGGCCTGCGGAAAAGAAACCTGAAAAGGGAAAAAGGGAAAAGTGAGAGTATGTGTGTGGCCGGGGTCGGTCGAGCCATACTATGGATCACAAGCTAGCTATGCCTTCGTCGATGCCCATGGAATTTTGAGTGCGTAATTATGTATGCACGGTACTAATGCTACCACTTGATCGGGATTGGGACGGAGGCTAAATTGCTAGTCGAGATCTTGACGAGCCGGGCTGTCCTGCTGCAGAATAGTCCAGACTCTCTTGACGGTGTTCGGGAGCTCGGCCGCCGAATTAAGGTTCTGCTTGAAAAGGCCGCTATGTATTTCTGCTGCTAAGGCGGGGGTATGCTCCTCGGTACGGAGGGAGAGTTCCATGTTTCCATTGACTGTTATGACGCTGTGTGGTCCAGGCATCTTGAGCTTGAGATAGGCATAGTGGGGCACTGTGTTGAATCGAGCAAATGCGGTTCGTCCGAGCAGTGCATGATAGCCGCTACGAAAGGGGACAATATCGAAGATTAACTCCTCGCTTCGGAAGTTGTCCGGAGATCCGAAGACACCAGTGTGATTGAGCCCGTACAGCGGGCCTCTACACTTGGTATGACTCCTTTGAAGGTAGTCTTTGTGGGCTTGATCTGTGATGGGTTAATGCCCATTTTGCATATTGTATCCTGATAGAGCAGATTGAGGCTGCTGCCATTGTCCATGAGGACTCGCGTCAGGTGAAATCCATCAATGATTGGGTCGAGGACCAGTGCGGCTAAACTGCCATGGCGGATACTGGTCCGATGATCCCGATGATCAAAGGTGATCGGGCATGATGACCATGGATTGTATTTTGGGGCGACTAGCTCTATCACATAGATGTCCCTGAGCGCGCGCTTGCGCTCCCTCTTGGGGATGTGTGTAGCATATATAATGTTCACAGTTTTGACCTGAGGGGGAAACTTCTTCTATCCCCCTGTGTTCGGTTGCCGGGGCTCCTCGTCATCATCCTTGCTTTGCGATCCCTTTTCCTTGTTCTCGGCGTTCAACTTGCCGGCCTGTTTAAAAACCCAACAATCTCTATTGGTATGGTTGGCTGGTTTGTTTGGGGTGGCATGGATCTGACACGGACGATCGAGTATGTGGTCCAAGCTGGATGGTCCCTGATTGTTTGTTTTATACGGCTTTTTCCACTGACCGGACTTGGAGCCACTGAATCCGGCGTTGACTGTCGTGTCATCGGTGTTGTCGCCATTGCTTTGGCATTTGTGTCTGCTACGTCGGAGCTTGCCATTGCTATTTTTGACCTCAGAGGTGACTGTTTCGCTGGCCGTGTATTTGCTACGGGCCAGCCAAGTATCCTCACCCGCACAAAAGTGGGTCATGAGTGCCGTGACGGCTGCCATAGATTTCAGCTTTTCTTGGCCAAGGTGGCGGGCGAGCCATTCGTCGTGGATGCTATGTTTAAAGGCCGCTAGGGCTTCGGCATCCGAACAGTCGACGATCTGGTTCTTTTTGGTTAGGAACCTAGTCCAGAATTTCCTGGCTGACTCTCCAGGCTGTCGAACTATGTGACTTAAGTCATTGGCATCTGGTGGTCGAACATATGTACCTTGGAAGTTATCAAGGAAGGCTTCTTCCAGTTCCTCCCAGCTGCCAATATAATTTTCAGGCAGACTGTTTAACCAGTGTCGAGCTGGCCCTTTGAGTTTTAGTGGGAGGTACTTGATGGCGTGAAGGTCATCTCCGCTGGCCATGTGGATGTGGAGAATAAAATCCTCGATCCATACCACGGGATCAGTTGTTCCATCGTATGATTTGATATTCACGGGTTTAAACCCTTCTGGGAATTCATGATCCATTACTTCGTTAGTGAAGCAAAGAGGGTGTGCGGCGCCTCTATATCGGGCCGCATCGCGACATAGCTCCGATAGAGACCGTCTGCGGTTTTCGGCCCGGGCGTGACTAGGTTTGTCACGTCCGAATAGATAGATGTCGTCGCGTGTCGAGGCACGTCCTCGTGATCCGTAGATCGATCTGGTATGTCCTGCTCTACTGTCCAGGTCCTATCGAAGGTCATATGTATAACCCCGAGCTGTTTTATCTCTGTTTTTATGTTGAGGTGGGGCGGGCTGCTGTTCGGCTTGAGTTGTCGCTTTATCCCGACCGCGTGGCGGTCGGTCAGCCGCATTGTCCCGACCGCGTGGTGGTCGGTTGGCCGCATTGCCTGGGGGAGGTACGGGCTCCTCTGCCTCCTCATCGAACTGAGGTAGCAATTTGCACTTTGGGTAACTCTTGGCTGGGTGCTTGAGGCCGTATTCTTCTGCTGCCAGGACATCAGTCCATCTATTGTTGAGCAGATCTTGGTCAGCTTGAAGCTGCTGTAATTTCTTTTTCAGGCTCCTTGTAGTGGCTATTAGCTGGCGCTTGTAGCGCTCCTGCTCGAGAGGTTCCTCAGGCACGATGAAATCCTTGTTGCTGAGGCTCTCCTCATCCTCGGAGAGTGGAAGATAATTACTGTCCTCCGAGTCATTGTGTTCGGCCTATTCATCAGGGCTAACTTGTCCGTCTTCCCGTTCCTCCTATCCGGAGGTTGCCTCAACGGGGTCTTCATTGTCTTCGGCATTGTCTGGAGTATTATTTTCTCCGTGCCAGTATTGCTGTCTTTTGAACGACGTGACTTAGGGCGGCGCCGATGATGCCGGCATTTGGGCTGTGTCTTAGGAGGTTTATCCTCAACTGGATCTTCTTTGTCATTGTTGTTGGTTTCTTTTGGTGTATCCACCATATACACGTCGTACGAAAAAGTAGCCGTCCAGCATCTGATACATCTCCGTCGTATCTACTTTTCCAAACACTTTTGCACTTGTTTTGGACACTAACTTGCATGATTTGAATGGAACTAACCCGGACTGATGCTGTTTTCAGCAGAATTGCCATGGTGTTATTTTTGTGCACAAACAGAAGTTCTTGGAATGACCTGAAACTTCATGGAGATTATTTTTGGAAATAATAAAATATACTAGCGAAAGAATCAAGGCCAGGGGGGCCACACCCTGTCCACGAGGGTGGGGGCGCGCCTGCCCCCCCTCCTAGGCACGCCCCTGCCTCGTGGGCCCCCTTGTGCTCCACCGACCTCAACTCCAACTCTATATATTCACGTTCAGGGAGAAAAAATCAGAGAGAAGTATTCATCGTGTTTAACGATACGGCGCCGCCGCCAAGCCCTAATCTCTCTTGGGAGGGCTGATCTGGAGTCCGTTCGGGGCTCCGGAGAGGGGAATCCGTCGCCATCGTCATCATCAACCATCATCCATCACCAATTTCATGATGCTCACCGCCGTGCGTGAGTAATTCCATCATAGGCTTTCTAGACTGTGATGGGTTGGATGAGATTTATCATGCAATCAAGTTAGTTTTGTTAGGGTTTGATCCCTAGTATCCATTATGTTCTAAGATTGATGTTGCGATGACTTTGCTATCCTTAATGCTTGTCATTAGGGCCCGAGTGCCATGATTTCATATCTGAACCTATTATGTTTTCATGAATATATGTGAGTTCTTGATCCTATCTTGCAAGTCAATAGTCACCTACTATGTGTTATGATCCAGCAACCCCGAAGTGACAATAATCGGGACCACTCCCGGTGATGACCGTAGTTTGAGGAGTTCATGTATTCACTATGTGTTAATGATTTGGTTTGGTACTCTATTAATAAGAGGCCTTAATATCCCTTAGTTTCATGTAGGACCCCGCTGCCACGGGAGGGTAGGACAAAAGATGTCATGCAAGTTCTTTTCCATAAGCACGTATGACTATATTCGGAATACATGCCTACATTACATTGATGAATTGGAGCTAGTTCTGTGTCACCCTATGTTATACCTGTTACATGAATAATCGCATTCGGCATAATTCTCCATCACCGATCCAATGCCTACGAGCTTTTTACATATTGTTCTTCGCTTATTTACTTTTCCGTTGCTACTATTACAATCACTACAATACCTCTATTATTACCTTTGCCACTGTTACCGTTACTATCATACTACTTTGCTACTAAATACTTTGCTGCAGATATTAAGTTATCCAGGTGTGGTTGAATTGACAACTCAACTGCTAATACTTGAGAATATTCTTTGGATCCCCTTGTGTCGAATCAATAAATTTGGGTTGAATAATCTACCCTCAAAAACGGTTCCGATCCCCTATACTTGTGGGTTATCAAGACTATTTTCTGGCGCCGTTACCGGGGAGCATAGCTCTATTCTTTGAGTCACTTGGGATTTATATCTGTTGGTCACTATGAGGAACTTGAAAGACGAGAAAACTAAAATATATCCCTCAACTACGAGGGGAGGTAAGGAACTGCCATCTAGCTCTGCACTTGATTCACCTTCTGTTTTGAGTAAGCTTGCGACACCTAAACCTGCTTCTGCTATTAATTCTGATATGTCGCATGTTATTGATGTTGCCACTTCTGCTATGGATGATACTTATGATGAAACTACTTCTATGCTAGATAATATTGTGCCACTAGGTGAATTTCTGGATGAACAACTTGCTAGGGCTAGAGAGAATGAAATTATTGAAAGTGATAATATTGATGAAAGTGATGATGAAGATTCTCCCCCTAGATATGAATTGCCTGTTGTGCCTAAGGGTTATGTTATGGATGAAGAAACTGCTAGAGACTTTCTTGCTTCCAATGATAGAAGTGATCTTAAGAAATTATTAGCTAAGTTGAAAGAAAAATCTCTGAATGCTAGAATGAAATATGATCCTGCTTATGCTACTTCACCTATCTTTGTTACCGATAAGGATTATGATTTCTTTGTTGATCCTGATATAATTACTTTGGTTGAATCTGATCCTTTCTATGGCTATGAATCCGAAACTATTGTGGCACATCTTACTAAATTAAATGGTATAGCCACCCTGTTCACTAATTATGAGAAAACTCGCTACTATTATATCCTTAAAATATTTCCGTTCTCATTAAAGGGTGATGCTAAGATATGGTTTAATTCTCTTGATCCTGGTTGTGTGCGTAGTCCCCGGGATATGATTTATTACTTCTCTGCTAAATATTTCCCCGCTCATAAGAAACAAGCTACTTTAAGGGAAATATACAATTTTGTGCAAATTGAACAGGAGAGTCTCCCACAAGCTTGGGGTAGGCTTCTCCAATTACTTAATGCTTTGCCTGATCATCCTCTTAAGAAAAATGAAATACTTGATATCTTTTATAATGGACTAACAAATGCTTCCAGAGACCACCTGGATAGTTGTGCTTGTCGGATTTCAGGTTCCGGCAGACCCTTAAGGTTCAAACTCTGGGGTGCACGCGGAGATCACTCCCTCTACCTACTCACGTCTCGTCGCCTCGCAAAGGATCTAAATGACACGAAGAACAACACAAGGGACACGAGGTTTATACTAGTTCGGGCCACCATTGTGGTGTAATACCCTACTCTAGTTTGTGGTGTGGTGGATTGCCTCGGGGGCTGATGATGAACAATACAAAGGAAGAACTGCCTCGCGAGGGGAGGAGTTCTTGTGGAGGTGATGCCTCTTGGGAAGGATTGAATCCGGATCCCCTTCTACTGTGGTGGCTAGTCCTATTTATAGAGCGAGGCCCTGGTCCTCTTCCCAAATATTGAGCGGGAAGGGCGCCAACAATTCGCCATTTTGAAGGGGAACATCTAGTACACTTATCCTGACTAAAGTTGGTCCTCGCCAACCAAAGACTCTGATGATGACGCCTTCCTGGGCTCCACGATGACCTCCATCCTGTCGTTCTGCTGGTCTTGGTCTTGTTGCACCAAAATGGTTGCCTTTGCTTGATACCCTTGCATGCGTTTGCCCCCTTTGCACCAAAGAGGAAACAAGGACTCTGTGCAGGCCGGCGCCCGCCTGGCTTTGGTCGTCATGGCTTGCGTCACGGACACCTCGTGAGGTGCCCCGCCTTGATCTCTCCGCCTCCTCGCGTGCCAGCCTGACGAGGCTGTGCCTGAGGAAGCTTCCTGTCGTCCGCCCTGCGAGGCTTGGCCCCTCGCGAGGGTCTTGAGCTTGTGTTGATGAAGATGGGCCGCACTGGGCCACTCCTTGAGCCACGCCGTAGGCCGCAGGCAGGCAAGTCTGGGTACCCCCATTCCCAGAACACCGACAATAGCCCCCGGGCCCAAGGCGCGCCCGGACTTGGCTTAGCAGAGAAGCGAAGGGGCAAGTGTGAAGCGCCGTGGGCCCCAACAGCATGCGGCCTTGGGCGCCGCGTGGCGGTTGATTGGACGTGGGCGTCCCTGTTTCCCCATGCCCCTTATTTTGCGCCCGGCTAGGTGGACCCGTGGTTGCACATAGTCATCCCTCTTTTCGCCGTTCACACGTCTCCTGCTCTTCCTCCCCTTGAGCTCCAACCTCTGCTTCCAATCCAATCTCGAACTCTCCCCCTTCTCGCCGCCATGGCGCCAAAGAAGAAGGAGAAGGGGAAGATGTTGGAAATATGCCCTAGAGGCAATAATAAAAGGATTATTATTATATTTCCTTGTTCATGATAATTGTCTTTATTCATGCTATAACTGTATTATCCGGAAATCGTAATACACATGTGAATACATAGACCATAATATGTCCCTAGTAAGCCTCTAGTTGACTAGCTCGTTGATCAACAGATAGTCATGGTTTCCTGACTATGGACATCAGATGTCATTGATAACGGGAACACATCATTAGGAGAATGATGTGATGGACAAGACCCAGTCCTAAGCATAGCACTAGATCGTGTAGTTCGTTTGCTAGAGCTTTTCCAATGTCAAGTATCCTTTCCTTAGACCATGAGATCATGTAACTCCCGGATACCATAGGAGTGCTTTGGGTGTACCAAACGTCACAACGTAACTGGGTGACTATAAAGGTGCACTACAGGTATCTCCGAAAGTGTCTGTTGGGTTGACACGGATCGAGACTGGGATTTGTCACTCCGTATGACGGAGAGGTATCTCTGGGCCCACTCGGTAATGCATCATCATAATGAGCTCAAAGTGACCAAGTGTTTGGTCACGGGATCATGCATTATGATACGAGTAAAGTGACTTGCCGGTAACGAGACTGGACGAGGTATTGGGATACCGACGATCGAGTCTCGGCCAAGTAACGTACCGATTGACAAAGGGAATTGTATACGGGGTTGATCGAATCCTCGACATCGTGGTTCATCCGATGAAATCATCGTGGAACATGTGGGAGCCAACATGGGTATCCAGATCCCGCTGTTGGTTATTGGCGGGAGAGCTGTCTCGGTCATGTCTGCATGATTCCCGAACCCGTAGGGTCTACACACTTAAGGTTCAGTGACGCTAGGGTTATTAGGAAGACTTGTATGTGATTACCGAATGTTGTTCGGAGTCCCGGATGAGATCCTGGACGTCACGAGGAGTTCCGGAATAGTCCGGAGGTGAAGATTTATATATAGGAAGTGATGTTTCGGCCATCGGGAAAGTTTCGGGGTCACCCGGTATTGTACCGGGACCACCGGAAGGGTCCCGGGGGTCCACCGGGTGGGGCCACCTATCTCGGAGGGCCTCGTGGGCTTAAGTGGGAGGGGAACTAGTCCCTAGTGGGCTGGTGCGCCCCCCCCCCCCTTGGGCCCCCCCTGTGCCTAGGGTTGGAAACCCTAGGGTGGGGGCGCACCACTTGCCTTGGGGGGCACTCCACCGCCCTGGCCGCCGCCCCTTGGGAGATTCCCATCTCCAGGGCCGGCGCCCCCCCCTGGGGGGGCATATAAAGGAGGGGGGAGGGAGGGCAGCCACACCCCTGAGTCTTGGCGCCTCCCTCCCCCTGCTACACCTCTTCCTCCTCCCGCGGTTGCTTGGCGAAGCCCTGCTGGAGTACTACATCTCCACCACCACCACGCCGTCGTGCTGCTGCTGGAGCCTTCTTCCTCAACCTCTCCTCCCCCCTTGCTGGATCAAGAAGGAGGAGATGTCATCCGCTCCGTACGTGTGTTGAACGCGGAGGTGCTATCCGTTCAGCACTTGGTCATCGGTGATTTGGATCACAGCGAGTACGACTCCATCATCCCCGTTCTCTTGAACGCTTCCACTTGCGATCTACAAGGGTATGTAGATGCACTCCTATCACTCGTTGCTTAGATGAACTCATAGATGGATCTTGGTGAAACCGTAGGAAAATTTTTAATTTTCTGCAACGTTCCCCAACAGTGGCATCATGAGCTAGGTCTATGCGTAGTTCTCTTTTGCACGAGTAGAACACAATTTTGTTGTGGGCGTAGATGTTGTCAACTTTCTTGCCGCTACTAGTCTTATCTTGCTTCAGTGGTATTGTGGGATGAAGTGGCCCGGACCGACCTTACACGTACGCCTACGTGAGACAGGTTCCACCGACTGACATGCACTAGTTGCATAAGGTGGCTAGCGGGTGTCTGTCTCTCCCACTTTAGTTGGAGCGGATTCGATGAAAAGTCTCCTTATGAAGGGTAAATAGAAGTTGACAAATCACGTTGTGGCTTTAACGTAGGTAAGAAAACGTTCTTGCTAGATCACCTATAGAAGCCACGTAAAAACTTGCAACAACAATTAGAGGACGTCTAACTTGTTTTTGCAGCAAGTGTCTTGTGATGTGATATGGCCAAAAGTTGTGATGAATGATGAATGATATATTGTGATGTATGAGATCATGTTCTTGTAATAGGAATCACGACTTGCATGTCGATGAGTATGACAACCGGCAGGAGCCATAGGAGTTGTCTTAATTATTGTATGACCTGCGTGTCAATGATTTAATGCCATGTAATTACTTTACTTCTTTGCTAAAACGTTAGCCATAGTAGTAGAAGTAATAGTTGGCGAGCAACTTCATGAAGACACGATGATGGAGATCATGATGATGGAGATCATGGTGTCATGCCGGTGACGAACATGATCATGGAGCCCCGAAGATGGAGATCAAAGGAGCTATATGATATTGGCCATATCATGTCACTACTATATAATTGCATGTGATGTTTATTATGTTTATGCATCTTGTTTACTTAGAACGACGGTAGTAAATAAGATGATCCCTTATAACAATTTCAAGAAAGTGTTCTCCCCTAACTGTGCGCCGTTGCTAAAGTTCGTCGTTTCGAAGCACCACGTGATGATCGGGTGTGATAGATTCTTACGTTCACATACAACGGGTGTAAGATAGTTTTACACATGCAAAAAAACACTTAGGGTTAACTTGACGAGCCTAGCATGTACAGACATGGCCTCGGAACACAGAGACCGAAAGGTCGAACATGAGTCATATGGAAGATATGATCAACATGGAGATGTTCACCGATGATGACTAGTCCGTCTCACGTGATGATCAGACAGGGCCTAGTCGACTCGGATCGTGTAACACTTAGATGACTAGAGGGATGTCTAATCTGAGTGGGAGTTCATTAAATAATTTGATTAGATGAACTTAGTCTAAAACCTTTGCAAATATGTCTTGTAGATCAAATGGCCAACGCTCATGTCAACATGAACTTCAACGCGTTCCTAGAGAAAACCAAGCTGAAAGATGATGGCAGCAACTATACGGACTGGGTCCGGAACCTGAGGATCATCCTCATAGCTGCCAAGAAAGCATATGTCCTAGATGGACCGCTAGGTGAAGCACCCATCCCAGAGAACCAAGACGTTATGAACGCTTGGCATTCACGTGCTGATGATTACTCCCTCGTTCAGTGCGGCATGCTTTACAGCTTAGAACCGGGGCTCCAAAAGCGTTTTGAGCAACATGGAGCATATGAGATGTTCGAGGAGCTGAAAATGGTTTTCCAAGCTCATGCCCGGGTCAAGAGATATGAAGTCTCCGACAAGTTCTACAGTTGTAAGATGGAGGAAAATAGTTCTGTCAGTGAGCACATACTCAAAATGTCTGGGTTGCACAACCGCCTGTCCCAGCTGGACATTAACCTCCCGGACGAGGCGGTCATTGACAAAATCCTTCAGTCGCTCCCACCAAGCTACAAGAGCTTTGTGATGAACTACAATATGCAGGGGATGGTGAAGACTATTCCTGAAGTATTTTCAATCCTGAAGTCGGCAGAGGTAGAAATCAAGAAAGAACATCAAGTGTTGATGGTCAATAAAACGACCAAGTTCAAGAAGGGCAAGGGTAAGAAGAACTTCAAGAAGGACGGCAAGGATGTTGCCGCACCCGGTAAGCCAGTTGTCGGGAAGAAGTCAAAGAATGGACCCAAGCCTGAGACTGAGTGCTTTTATTGCAAAGGGAAGGGCCACTGGAAGCGGAACTGCCCCAAATACTTAGCGGACAAGAAGGCCGGCAACACTAAAGGTATATTTGATATACATGTAATTGATGTGTACCTTACCAGTACTCGTAGTAACTCCTGGGTATTTGATACCGGTGTCGTTGCTCATATTTGTAACTCACAGCTGGAGCTGCGGAATAAGCGGAGACTAGCGAAGGACGAGGTGACGATGCACGTCGGGAATGGTTCCAAGGTCGTTGTGATCGCCGTCAGCACGCTACCTCTACATTTACCTACGGGATTAGTTTTAAACCTTAATAATTGTTATTTAGTGCCAAGTTTGAGCATGAACATTGTATCTGGATCTCGTTTGATACGAGATGGCTACTCATTTAAATCCGAGAATAATGGTTGTTCTATTTATATGAGAGATATGTTTTATGGTCATGCCCCGATGGTTAATGGTTTATTCTTAATGAATCTCGAACGTAATGTTACACATATTCATAGTGTGAATACCAAAAGATGTAAAGTTGATAACGATAGTCCCACATACTTGTGGCACTGCCGCCTTGGTCACATTGGTGTCAAGCACATGAAGAAGCTCCATGCTGATGAACTTTTAGAGTCTCTAGATTATGAATCGTTTGACACATGCGAGCCATGCCTCATGGGCAAGATGACCAAGACTCCATTCTCCGGAACAATGGAGCGAGCAACCAACTTGTTGGAAATCATACATATTTATGTGTGCGGTCCAATGAGCGTTGAGGCTCGTGGAGGATATCGTTATGTTCTCACTCTCACTGATGACTTCAGTAGATATGGGTATGTCTATTTAATGAAACACAAGTCTGAGACCTTTGAAAAGTTCAAGGAATTTCAGAATGAGGTAGATAATCAACGTGACCGAAAGATAAAGTTCCTACGATCAGATCGTGGAGGAGAATATTTAAGTCACAAATTTGGTACACACTTAAGGAAATGTGGAATCGTTTGACAACTCACGCCGCCTGGAACACCTCAGCGTAACGGTGTGTCCGAACGTCGTAATCGCACTCTATTGGATATGGTGCGGTCTATGATGTCTCTTACCGATTTACCGCTATCATTTTGGGGATACGCTCTAGAGACAGCTACATTCACTTTAAATAGGGCACCGTCTAAATCCGTTGAGACGACACCGTATGAATTATGGTTTGGGAAGAAACCTAAGATGTCGTTTCTAAAAGTTTGGGGATGTGATGCCTATGTCAAGAAACTTCAACCTGAAAAGCTCGAACCCAAGTCGGAAAAATGCGTCTTCATAGGATACATTAAGGAAACCATCGGGTATACCTTCTATTTAAGATCCGAGGGCAAGATCTTTGTTGCCAAGAACGGATCCTTTCTGGAAAAAGAGTTTCTCTCGAAAGAAGTAAGTGGGAGGAAAGTAGAACTCGATGAAGTACTACCTCTTGAACCGGAAAGTAGTGCTACTCAGGAAAATGTTCCTGTAGTGCCTACAGCGACTGGAGAGGAAATTAATGATGATGATCAAGGTACTTCGGATCAAGTTGCTACTGAACTTCGTAGGTCCACAAGGACACGTTCCGCACCAGAGTGGTATGGCAACCCTGTCTTGGAAATCATGTTGTTGGACAACGGTGAACCTTCGAACTATGAAGAAGCGATGGCGGGCCCAGATTCCAACAAATGGCTCAAAGCCATGCGATCCGAGATAGAATCCATGTATCAAAACAAAGTATGGACTTTGACAGACTTGCCCGATGATCGGCGAGTGATAGAAACAAATGGATCTTTAAGAAGAAGACGGACGCGGATGGTAATGTTACCATCTATAAAGCTCGACTTGTCGCTAAGGGTTATCGACAAGTTCAAGGGGTTGACTACGATGAGACATTCTCTCCTGTAGCGAGGCTGAAGTCCGTCCGAATCATGTTAGCAATTGCCGCATACTATGATTATGAGATATGGCAGATGGACGTCAAAACGACATTCCTTAACGGACATCTTAAGGAAGAACTGCATATGATGCAGCCGGAAGGTTTTGTCGATCCTAAGAATGCTAACAAAGTATGCAAGCTCCAGCGATCCATTTATGGGCTGGTGCAAGCATCTCGGAGTTGGAACATTCGCTTTGATGAGATGATCAAAGCGTTTGGGTTTATGCAGACTTATGGAGAAGCCTGCGTTTACAAGAAAGTGAGTGGGAGCTCTGTAGCATTTCTCATATTATATGTAGATGACATACTCTTGATGGGAAATGATATAGAACTTTTGGACAGCATTAAGGCCTACTTGAATAAGTGTTTTTCAATGAAGGACCTTGGAGAAGCTGCTTACATATTAGGCATCAAGATCTATATGGATAGATCGAGACGCCTCATAGGTCTTTCACAAAGCACATACCTTGATAAAATTTTGAAGAAGTTCAAAATGGATCAGTCCAAGAAAGGGTTCTTGCCTGTATTGCAAGGTGTGAGATTGAGCTCAGCTCAATGCCCGACCACGGAAAAAGATAAAGAAGAGATGAGTGTCATCCCCTATGCTTCAGCCATAGGATCTATTATGTATGCCATGCTGTGTACCAGACCTGATGTAAACCTTGCCGTAAGTTTGGTAGGAAGGTACCAAAGTAATCCCGGCAAGGAACACTGGAGAGCGGTCAAGAATATCCTGAAGTACCTGAAAAGGACAAAGGACATGTTTCTCATTTATGGAGGTGACGAAGAGCTCGTCGTAAAGGGTTACGTCGACGCTAGCTTCGACACAGATCTGGATGACTCTAAGTCACAAACCGGATACGTGTATATGTCGAATGGTGGAGCAGTAAGCTGGTGCAGCTGCAAGCAGAGCGTCGTGGCGGGATCTACATGTGAAGCGGAGTACATGGCAGCCTCGGAGGCAGCGCATGAAGCAATTTGGGTGAAGGAGTTCATCACCGACCTAGGAGTCATACCCAATGCGTCGGGGCCGATCAAACTCTTCTGTGACAACACTGGAGCTATTGCCCTTGCCAAGGAGCCCAGGTTTCACAAGAAGACCAGGCACATCAAGCGTCGTTTCAACTCCATCCGTGAAAATGTTCAAGATGGAGACATAGATATTTGCAAAGTACATACGGATCTGAATGTCGCAGATCCGTTGACTAAACCTCTTTCACGAGCAAAACATGATCAACACCAAAACTCTATGGGTGTTCGATTCATCACAATGTAACTAGATTATTGACTCTAGTGCAAGTGGGAGACTGTTGGAAATATGCCCTAGACGCAATAATAAAAGGATTATTATTATATTTCCTTGTTCATGATAATTATCTTTATTCATGCTATAACTGTATTATCCGGAAATCGTAATACACGTGTGAATACATAGACCATAATATGTCCCTAGTAAGCCTCTAGTTGACTAGCTCGTTGATCAACAGATAGTCATGGTTTCCTGACTATGGACATCAGATGTCGTTGATAACGGGATCACATCATTAGGAGAATGTAGCGACCCGACCTCAGACGGTCAAGTCTCTGTGCTTACGTGTCATCCCTGGATCGGTATGCTGACACACACAGTACTCGAGGATTTATAACAGAGGTAAATCACATGTATAAAGTAACGTAAATACTATTACCTCAATCCAAAATAGCGGAAGTAACAAGGTTGCGGATTCCCATCAACACCAACAGCAAAGTTGAGTATAGGAAATCGTAACCCTAACGTATCACTTACTCGTCGTAAGATCCTGCAACATGAGACGTTGCAGCCACAGAGGGTCAGTACATTGAATGTACTGGCAAATTCACACCATAGAGCAATGATGAATAAAGGCTATCACTACATGCATATTTGGCTGGTGGAGGCTCTATGGTTATAATGTTTTTGCGAAAAGCCAATTTTTCCCTACTGCAAAGGAATAAATTTATTTAACTATCATGGTGGTTGTTAAACATTGAGAATGGTTGACAGCATTCTCAATCCCAATTAAAAGTACTCATTAAAACCCAACAATATTGATTATAGTAACATGATGAGATTCACAGGAAAATCAAGTACTAGATACTCAAGATGTCCATAATCGGGGACACAGCTAATCATGATTAGTTTGTACACTCTGCAGAGGTTTGCGCACTTTTCCCACAAGACTCGATCGCCTCCGTTTGATTTCTCGCACCACATGATGTTTGAGAAACGGATGACCGAGACATAGTCTTTCGGAAGTACTAGCACCTTACATGTGGGTAGACCGGTACACCTACTTTCCCCTACAACTTCTAGTCTACCCGTAAGAGTTCGCACAACTTAATCAACTATGCCAGAGCCCATAATGGCTTGTGGTTGCACACGGAAGTTTCTAGTTTGAATAATCTCATGATCCCTTTGAGCCTGGGTGGCGGTCCAAAGAAATACAGGAAAGTCCTGGAAACCCAGGTGCCTAGACAGGCAAGTCCTGGAGTAACCAGGTGCCTCAATCCACCCAGATGTGTGTTTAAGTTGCCACCTTAAATAAACCATTAATTAAAAATCTCACATCTGTCATGGAAATTCACTCACCCAATCCACGTCTACTAGCATAGCATGGCATAATAAGCAAACATAGAGGTAACTCCCAAGGGTTTGAAAACAAAATAGGTAATAGGTACTACCTCAACTACTTTCCCAAAACCCACAATTTAATTAGATCCTAATCATGCAATGTTTGAGGATTGATCTAATGCATAAAAACTGGGTAATAAGGGATATGATCAAAGTGTGAACTTGCCTGCAATGTTGATTAAGATGATTCGCACTCAATACTCTTGATGTTTCTACTCGTCACACTCCGGTCAATCTATCGTAAGCAATCAATAGTAACCACACATAAGCAATCCATCAAAAGATCGGAAAGAACGAAGAGAACAACTTGGAAAACATCAAAACCAAGAAAATAACTCTTGCAGCATAAAACAATTTCCAACAGTACCAAAATTATGTGAATTTGGCCTTATCAGAAAGTTTAGCTCAAGAGCTTCGATTTGCAAAAAGAATCACTCAAAACGGAGTTATAAAACTCAAGTTATGATCAAACGAAGTTCAAAACTAATCTGAACTAAACTCAATTTTTAAATTTTCAAAAACATGTTTAAGTTGTTTATCTGGATAGAGGGAATCATAACAAAGAAGTGGGCGTTGGTTTCGTTGGATTTGGATGAACGAGTAAAAAGTTGTGAGGGTTTGAAAACTAGGGGCCAATCTATAAATAAATATATTCACGGATAGGTCCCTGACGTAAATAAACAGAAAAAGAAAAGACTAAATAGTGAACGTTCGCTGCCGAACACTAACTAACGAATCCGTTCGTTGTGAAGACCTAACTAGCGAATGTTCTTGAAATAACTAGGCTAAAAAGAAAAACCGAACTAAAAGGAAAAAACACACAAAAAAACCAGGTCGGTTTGTACCGGTTCATGGCGGTTTGCCGTCGAAAACCGGCGGCGGCGGTTAGCGACGGACTCCGGCGAGGGCGGTGCGGCTCCGGCGACCGTCGAGGCCGACGACGTGGTCGGAGAGGGGCGGCGCTGGGCGGCGGGTGCGGTGGTGGCGACGGCGGTGGTCAGCGATGGCGAGGGTGGCGGCTTCGGGCGGCGGGGCTCGGCAGATCTCGCCGGCGGCGGCGAGGCGTGGGATGTGAGGCGAGGCGAGGAGGAAAAGAGGGGCGGCGGCGTCGGGGCTGGCCTTTTATGGGGAGGGGCGAGGAGGTGGCGTGGGGAAGGGGGCAGGAGGAGGCCGGGCGGCGTACGGCGTCCATGGCGGCACGGCGGCGTGCCCGAGCGGGACTCCCGCTCGGGAAGGAGAGGGGCGGCACTGCTGGGCTGGGCCGTGACTTGGCCTGGGAGCTGGGCCGGCCCAGTCGGAGGAGGGAGATTTTTTATTATTATTATTATTTTAATAAAACATTTTCTCAGACAAATAAAAACAGAATAGAAAAGATATATTATATAGGCATATAATATATCAAAAATTTTAGAAAAAGATTTCCTACAAGCTGAACATTTTTCTAGAATCAAATCAAATACACACAAACTCAAATAAAGCAAAGAGTGCTTCTGCCCTAGTAAAATCCAATAAAAATCATTTTTAAAATACCAAAATTAATTCAAATTTATTTCTCTCCAATTTTCTGATGTAGGGAATCATGTTACCCAAATTTCAGTATATTTTATTTTTGGAGAAAAATAATTTGAATAAAACTCAAATAACTCCAAATTGAAAATAAATTCAAAAGAACTTTGAATTTGATCCTTTTAAACTCCCAACTCATATTTCATATGTTTTGAAGAAGTCATTTTATCTTCTCTCATGAAAATCCTTGAGTTGCTTGAAGTTTATGAATTGAATATTTCCAAATGAAATTCAAATATTTTCAAATACCCTTTCATTCAATTAAATGGAAGAAGTCATATCATCTTCGCTCAAGGGTTTTGTATTTGAAAAGAATTTGAATTCATGAAGATCATAAAAGCAAAAATGAAAGTTTGGGAAAGTCCTTTTATTCCCTCTCATTTAACTTTCAAAAATTTTCAAATTCACTCACTTTCAGTCAATCAATCAAATCTATCTATTTAATATAACATTCCAAAATTTAGAAATTTGGGATGTTACAAACCTACCACCCTTAAAATGAATCCCGTCCTCGAGATTCGGAGAGGCTAGAAAGAAATAGGTTAGGGTTTGGGGGTCTTCTCGGAATCCATCGATCATCACGCGAGGTCTGGGGTGCTACCACCCTTAAAAGCATGGTTACGGTTCCATCAAAACTCATATACTCCATCCTTATTGCTGGCAGGGTCGGTCTTCTCAGATATTCAGGAAAATTCCTTCTCTGGGCTTTTCCGGTAGTGGCATAACTTTTCCTCAATACTTCTGTCCTTTCATCTTGGTACGGTTATTCCCAGAAAGGGTCTTCTTAGCTGACAGGTCTGGCGCCAATACTAAACAACTATCGATATCTCATGGTGGTCAACAATTTATGGTTTCTCCTGTAGAAAACAGGCCTGGCTTCATTCTAACCGTATATCCTACGATTGGCAACAACTGCCTTGTACAGGGGAAAAAGCTTATACCATTCTAAGGTTCAAACAAGGTCTTGATCGTCATCTCTCTGCTATAGGTAAGTCACTCAGATTTACCATCCCACATGGCAAGGCGAATAATAAGAGTAAGTCGGTATGGTGATCAATCCATCCCGCACCCAAATCATTATCTTGTATATGGTTTAGCGAATCTCGCATGCTAACACTCGGTCATCCTCACAAGCATTGCAGAATTTCTCTTGTCGACGAACCAAGTTCGGATAAATACATTGATTCTGCAAGCCAAACAAACATCTATCGGTCATTCACAACTCTCAGGTTTTGCGTAAACTCCTATAGGATCGTCAGTTGATAAAATCGTAACTTCTTCAGGGTTTTCCTTCAAAAAGAGTGTGCTTGCTTCTTGGCAGGTCCTGGGGCCTGTGGGTTATGGCCCATCTCATCAGTTGTAAACCTTGAACTCATCCTCTGGGCAACTAATCATTATCCCAACATTCAGCCTCCTAGCATTCTTAAAATCCATCCAAATGTATTGTCTTCCTTTCTTCTATTGTATCACACTAAGACAAGATTACTCAGACTCATCATGGAATTTCCATTGATCCATATTTCCAACATCATATCTCCTTTATATCCAATAGTAATTCACTTCTTCATCCTCGTGGGATATCCCACATACCGAGATAAAAACGTATACTTATGTAGTCCATACTCCACTTCGTGGAACATCATTATCCTTTCCAGGGTCAAGCATCCTTATAGAGGAATATTGGCCATCTCTGCATGGCACTTCTTCAACTGGGAACGTGAAACACATCATGAACTCCTGACAGTCCTTCGGATGACTCCAACTTGTTGGCCACTTCTCCCATACGCTCCAAAACTCGGTATGGTCCTACAATCTCGGGGCTAACTTTCCCTTAACTCCAGATTGTTTAACTCCTCGCAGAGGGGACACACAAAGACATGCTCTATCTCCAATTTCATAGACTACCTCCTTGCATTTTTGAGTCTGCAATACTCTTCTGCCAGGACTGAGCTACCTTCAGTCTATCTTGAAGCAACTTAACATTCTCTTGATCCTTGATCACATTTGATCCAAACAACTGACGGACTCCAACTTCATCCCACATCAACAGTGTCTGGCTCCTTCTCCATACAAAACTTTAAAAGGGGCCATCTTCAAACTGGCTTGGTAACTGTTGTTGTATATGAGAACTCCGCATAAGGTAGATTATCATCACTACTAGATCCATAATCTAGCGCACACGCTCTCAACATGTCCTCCAGAATCTGATTGACTCTCTCGATTTATCCATCTGTCTGCGGATGAAAGGCTGTACTGAACTCTAGCCTAGTACCCAAAGTGTGGTGCAGCTGATTCCAAAACTTTGAGGTAAACTATGTTCCTCTATCTGATATGATGGTCCTCGGCACTCCATGCAGACATACGATCCTGGTCGAATATATCTTGGCCAACTTCGCACTTGTATAGGTGGTTTTTACTGGGATAAAGTGAGCCACTTTGGTCAAGTGAATCAACTACTACCCAGATAGAGTCATATCCTGTTCGGGTTCTGGGAAATCCAGTAATGAAATCCATGCCAAGCTTATCCCCACTTTCATTCGGGTATCGGCATAGGCTGTAGTAATCCTGCTGGCTTCTGATGCTCTGCTTTTACTCTCTCTGGCATACATCACCTACGACTTCATACTCCGCAATATCCTTCTTCTTACCAGTCCACCAGAAACACTACTTCAAATCCAAATACATCTTGGTGTTTCCAGGGAAAATTGAGTATGGTGAGTCATGAGCCTCTTGAAGTATTTACTTCCTGATCTTTGCATTATTGGGAACATATATACGGTCCTCGAACCATAAGATGTCGTTCTCATCCTTACGAAAACCTTTGGCCTTTCCTTTGCTCATCCTCTCTTTTCTCTCAGCAATCTCCTTGCCATACTTCTGAGCTTCACGAATCTTTCCCAACAATGTAGACTGAACTTCCATTGCTGCAACAAAACCTTTGGGAACAATCTCCAACCGAAGTTCCCTGAAAATCCTCGGCTAACTCCTTTCGTAATCCTCCGCTTATGAGGGTATTCGTCCGTGTTTTCTATTATGGTTGTGTCCTATTTCTCCACAAAGCTTGTATGCACAGAGTTTCTTCATATCATTTCCATGAGGCTTCATCTTCTGGGACACAAGCCGAGACTTTAGCAGAGTCAACTTAAATTCTTCCCAAACGGTTACTCCTTGCCATCCATTGATGGTTTGGTACATCCTCCACCAAGTAGCATCAACTCCTACAAAGCACCGAAGAGCATGCTGAGTCATATCCTTTCCGGCTATAGGGTTATTCTTCATGTGATCCTCCATGTTCTGAATCCATCGGTCCGTCTCCAATTGACTTATCGATCCAGAAAATAAGCTCATCCCCATTCATCTTCTATTGGGTCCATGGGTTTGGGGTGGGATAGGAGAGGTCGAGAGGGATACACACAATACAAACAAAAGTTTTGAAAATACAAATTTTATTGTGGCCGTCGGAAAAACAACAAACAAATGACAGCTCACAATCATCGCATCTAACGTAAGTATATAACAGGGGTTTGGTCTTCTAAAGGTCAATAAATCTCAACGTCATCAAACTCTTCAAGTCTTGGTCATGTCTCCGATGGTTCCTTCTGATCATGGTTGTCCTTCTCAAGTTCTTTTGCCAAATCATCTCTGTTGATGCGAAGTCTCTCATGACATCCTTTAATATTTCTGGGGTTGTGTTCCAAACTTCTGGGTTTCAACATCCTTGGTATGAACCATGTCCTTCTGTCCTTCAGTTCCGGATGAATCTTCGGTATCTCAAGGTTTTAGCTCCTCCAGCTTGGCTACTTCATCTTCTGGTTCCTGAGTTCTTCACGAATAGCCTCCTTGTCAAATATGACTTCCTAAAGTCCATCTTAAAATCCTTGATGTAATACTCTAGATCCTGGCAATACACCAGCTAAAGTTAAAACTTCACCTTGCTGATAGGTGCTCCATCAGCCTTATACCATCAAATCTTTCCTTGCATCTGCATGCTTAACTCCGCATGGTGACAATAGCATAACGGGTAATAACACCTTGGATAGCCGTGCTTCTGCTCTTGTCATTTCCATGAACTTTTATTCCATAGTTAATATCTCCTGCCTTAGGGTTTTCTTGACAAAACTTGAGTTCCAATGCTCCATGTTTTGGTCTTTCTCGGATACACCTTGATCTCGGATATTGACAGCTTCCATGGTCTGCCAAGTTCCATAAGGGTAGCCTTCCTTGGTCATACCAAATCTGGAAATTCTTCATATTCTCCTAGTCTTCGAAGTCTTTATCCGTCGTAGTTTCCATCATTATAATGCTCGGTAAAACCCTCTTCATTCCGAAATGGTCTTAGTTGTCCGATATCTGGTCCTTCTTGGAGTGGTCTCATCAGTCGAATCTTCGAGGGGTCAAAAGGGGAAAAGGGTATAGTCTCACTAAAGGGAATATTTGAATAAGCTTAGAAGAGAAGAGAGGTAAAAGATCCTTTTGAAAATAAAGTTGTAGAGAAAAATCTTTCCTATGGGCTTGCCAATTTCTAGGGTCACGTCCTACAGTCAACATGTGCTCTGATACCATCTTGTAGCGACCCGACCTCAGACAGTCAATTCTCTATGCTTACGTGTCATCCCTGGATCGGTATGCTGACACACACAGTACTCGAGTATTTATAACAGAGGTAAATCACATGTATAAAGTAACGTAAATACTATTACCTCAATCGAAAATAGCGGAAGTAACAAGGTTGCGGATTCCCATCAACAGCAACGGCAGAGTTGAGTATAGGAAATCGTAACCCTAACGTATCACTTACTCGTCGTAAGATCCTGCAACATGAGACGTTGCAGCCACAGAGGGTCAGTACATTGAATGTACTGGCAAATTCACACCATAGAGCAATGATGAATAAAGGCTATCACTACATGCATATTTGGCTGGTGGAGGCTCTATGGTTATAATGTTTTTGCGAAAAGCCAATTTTTCCCTACTGCAAAGGAATAAATTTATTTAACTATCATGGTGGTTGTTAAACATTGAGAATGGTTGACAGCATTCTCAATCCCAATTAAAAGTACTCATTAAAACCCAACAATGTTGATTATAGTAACATGATGAGATTCACAGGAAAATCAAGTACTAGATACTCAAGATGTCCACAACCGGGGACACGGCTAATCATGATTAGTTTGTACACTCTGCAGAGGTTTGCGCACTTTTCCCACAAGACTCGATCGCCTCCGTTTGTTTTCTCGCACCACATGATGTTTGAGAAACGGATGACCGAGACATAGTCTTTCGGAAGTACTAGCACCTTACATGTGGGTAGACCGGTACACCTACTTTCCCCTACAACTGCTAGTCTACCCGTAAGAGTTCACACAACTTAATCAACTATGCCAGAGCCCATAATGGCTTGTGGTTGCACACGGAAGTTTCTAGTTTGAATAATCTCATGATCCCTTTGAGCCTGGGTGGCGGTCCGAAGAAATACAGGCAAGTCCTGGAAACCCAGGTGCCTAGACAGGCAAGTCCTGGAGTAACCAGGTGCCTCAATCCACCCAGATGTGTGTTTAAGTTGCCACCTTAAATAAACCATTAATTAAAAATCTCACATCTGTCATGGAAATTCACTCACCCAATCCACGTCTACTAGCATAGCATGGCATAATAAGCAAACGTAGAGGTAACTCCCAAGGGTTTGAAAACAAAACAGGTAATAGGTACTACCTCAACTACTTTCCCAAAACCCACAATTTAATTAGATCCTAATCATGCAATGTTTGAGGATTGATCTAATGCATAAAAACTGGGTAATAAGGGATATGATCAAAGTGTGAACTTGCCTGCAATGTTGATTAAGATGATTCGCACTCAATACTCTTGATGTTTCTACTCGTCACACTCCGGTCAATCTATCGTAAGCAATCAATAGTAACCACACATAAGCAATCAATCAAAAGATTGGAAAGAACGAAGAGAACAACTCGGAAAACATCAAAACCAAGAAAATAACTCTTGCAGCATAAAACAATTTCCAACAGTACCAAAATTATGTGAATTTGGCCTTATCAGAAAGTTTAGCTCAAGAGCTTCGATATGCAAAACGAATCACTCAAAACGGAGTTATAAAACTCAAGTTATGATCAAACAAAGTTCAAAACTAATCTGAACTAAACTCAATTTTTAAATTTTCAAAAACATGTTTAAGTTGTTTATCTGGATAGAGGGAATCATAACAAAGAAGTGGGCGTTGGTTTCGTTGGATTTGGATGAACGAGTAAAAAGTTGTGAGGGTTTGAAAACTAGGGGCCAATCTATAAATAAATATATTCACGGATGGGTCCCTGACGTAAATAAACGGAAAAAGAAAAGACTAAATAGTGAACGTTCACTGCCGAACGCTAACTAATGAATCTGTTCGCTGTGAAGACCTAACTAGCGAACGTTCTCGAAATAACTAGGCTAAAAAGAAAAACCGAACTACAAGGAAAAAAACACACAAAAAAACCGGGTTGGTTTGTACCGGTTCATGGCGGTTTGCCGTCGAAAACCGGCGGCGGCAGTTAGCGACGGACTCCGGCGAGGGCGGTGCGGCTCCGGCGATCGTTGAGGCCGACGACGTGGTCGGAGAGGGGCGGCGCTGGGCGGCGGGTGCGGTGGTGGCGACGGCGGTGGTCAGCGACGGCGAGGGTGGCGGCTTCAGGCGGCGGGGCTCGGCAGATCTCGCCGGCGGCGGCGAGGCGTGGGATGTGAGGCGAGGCAAGCAGGAAAAGAGGAGCGGCAGCGTCGGGGCTGGCCTTTTATGGGGAGGGGCAAGGAGGTGGCGTGGGGAAGGGGGCAGGAGGAGGCCGGGCGGCGTACGGCGTCCATGGCGGCGCGGCGGCGTGCCCGAGCGGGACTCCCGCTCGGGAAGGAGAGGGGCGGCACTGCTGGGCTGGGCCGTGACCTGGCCTGGGAGCTGGGCCGGCCCAGTCGGAGGAGGGAGATTTTTTCTTATTATTATTATTTTAATAAAACATTTTCTCAGACAAATAAAAACAGAATAGAAAAGATATATTATATAGGCATATAATATATCAAAATTTTCACAAAAAGATTTCCTACAAGCTGAACATTTTTCTAGAGTCAAATCAAATACACACAAACTCAAATAAAGCAAAGAGTGCTTCTGCCCTAGTAAAATCCAATAAAAATCATTTTTAAAATACCAAAATTAATTCAAATTTATTTCTCTCCAATTTTCTGATGTAGGGAATCATGTTACCCAAATTTCAGTATATTTTATTTTTGGAGAAAAATAATTTGAATAAAACTCAAATAACTCCGAATTGAAAATAAGTTCAAAAGAACTTTGAATTTGATCCTTTTAAACTCCCAACTCATATTTCATATGTTTTGAAGAAGTCATTTTATCTTCTCTCATGAAAATCATTGAGTTGCTTGAAGTTTATGAATTGAATATTTCCAAATGAAATTCAAATATTTTCAAATATCCTTTCATTCAATTAAATGGAAGAAGTCATATCATGTTCGCTCAAGGGTTTTGTATTTGAAAAGAATTTGAATTCATGAAGATCATAAAAGCAAAAATGAAAGTTTGGGAAAGTCATTTTATTCCCTCTCATTTAACTTTCAAAAAATTTCAAATTCACTCACTTTCAGTCAATCAATCAAACAATCAATCAAATCTATCTATTTAATATAACATTCCAAAATTTAGAATTTTGGGATGTTACAAACCTACCACCCTTAAAATGAATCTCGTCCTCGAGATTCGGAGAGGCTAGAAAGAAATAGGTTAGAGTTTGGGGGTCTTCTCGAAATCCATCGATCATCACGCGAGGTCTGGGGTGCTACCACCCTTAAAAGCATGGTTACGGTTCCATCAAAACTCATATACTCCATCCTTATTGCTGGCAGGGTCGGTCTTCTCAGATATTCAGGAAAATTCCTTCTCTGGGCTCTTCCGGTAGTGGCATAACTTTTCCTCAATACTTCTGTCCTTTCATCTTGGTACGGTTATTCCCAGACTGGGTCTTCTTAGCTGACGGGTCTGGCGCCAATACTAAACAACTATCGATATCTCATGGTGGTCAACAATTTATGGTTTCTCCTGCAGAAAAAAGGTTTGGCTTCATTCTCACCGTATATCCTACGATTGGCAACAACTGCCTTGTACAGGGGAAAAAGCTTATACCATTCTAAGGTTCAAACAAGGTCTTGATCGTCGTCTCTCTGCTATAGGTAAGTCACTCAGATTTACCATCCCACATAGCAAGGCGAATAATAAGAGTAAGTCGGTATGGTGATCAATCCATCCGCACCCAAATCATTATCTTGTATATGGTTTAGCGAATCTCGCATGCTAACACTCGGTCATCCTCACAAGCATTGCAGAATTTCTCTTGTCGACGAACCAAGTTCGGATAAATCCATTGATTCTGCAAGCCAAACAAACATCTATCGGTCATTCACAACTCTCAGGTTTTGCGTAAACTCCTATAGGATCGTCGGTTGATAAAATCGTAACTTCTTCAGGGTTTTCCTTCAAAAAGAGTGTGCTTGCTTCTTGGCAGGTCCTGGGGCCTGTGGGTTATGGCCCATCTCATCAGTTGTAAACCTTGAACTCATCCTCTGGGCAACTGATCATTATTCCAACATTCAGCCTCCTAGCATTCTTAAAATCCATCCAAATGTATTGTCTTCCTTTCTTCTATTGTATCACACTAAGACATGATTACTCAGACTCATCATGGAATTTCCATTGATCCATATTTCCAACATCATATCTCCTTTATATCCAATAGTAATTCACTTCTTCATCCTCGTGGGATATCCCACATACCGAGATAAAAACGTATACTTATGAAGTCCATACTCCACTTCGTGGAACATCATTATCCTTTCCAGGGTCAAGCATCCTTATAGAGGAATATTGGCCATCTCTGCATGGCACTTCTTCAACTGGGAACGTGAAACACATCATGAACTCCTGACAGTCCTTCGGATGACTCCAACTTGTTGGCCACTTCTCCCATACGCTCCAAAACTCGGTATGGTCCTACAATCTCGGGGCTAACTTTCCCTTAACTCCAGATTGTTTAACTCCTCGCAGAGGGGACACACAAAGACATGCTCTATCTCCAATTTCATAGACTACCTCCTTGCGTTTTTGAGTCTACAATACTCTTCTGCCAGGACTGAGCTACCTTCAGTCTATCTTGAAGCAACTTAACATTCTCTTGATCCTTGATCACATTTGATCCAAACAACTGACGGACTCCAACTTCATCCCACATCAACGGTGTCTGGCTCCTTCTCCATACAAAACTTTAAAAGGGGCCATCTTCAAACTGGCTTGGTAACTGTTGTTGTATATGAGAACTCCGCGTCAGGTAGATTATCATCACTACTAGATCCATAATCTAGCGCACACGCTCTCAACATGTCCTCCAGAATCTGATTGACTCTCTCGATTTATCCATCTGTCTGCGGATGAAAGGCTGTACTGAACTCTAGCCTAGTACCCAAAGTGTGGTGCAGCTGATTCCAAAACTTTGAGGTAAACTATGTTCCTCTATCTGATATGATGGTCCTCGGCACTCCATGCAGACATACGATCCTGGTCAAATATATCTTGGCCAACTTCGCACTTGTATAGGTGGTTTTTACTGGGATAAAGTGAGCCACTTTGGTCAAGTGAATCAACTACTACCCAGATAGAGTCATATCCTGTTCGGGTTCTGGGAAATCCAGTAATGAAATCCATGCCAAGCTTATCCCCACTTTCATTCGGGTATCGGCATAGGCTGTAGTAATCCTGCTGGCTTCTGATGCTCTGCTTTTACTCTCTCTGGCATACATCACCTACGACTTCATACTCCGCAATATCCTTCTTCTTACCAGTCCATCAGAAACACTACTTCAAATCCAAATACATCTTGGTGTTTCCAGGGCAAATCGAGTATGGTGAGTCATGAGCCTCTTGAAGTATTTACTTCCTGATCTTTGCATTATTGGGAACATATATATGGTCCTCGAACCATAAGATGTCGTTCTCATCCTTACGAAAACCTTTGGCCTTTCCTTTGCTCATCCTCTCTTTTCTCTCAGCAATCTCCTTGCCATACTTCTGAGCTTCACGAATCTTTCCCAACAATGTAGACTGAACTTCCATTGCTGCAACAAAACCTTTGGGAACAATCTCCAACCGAAGTTCCCTGAAAATCCTCGGCTAACTCCTTTGGTAATCCTCCGCTTATGAGGGTATTCGTCCTTGTTTTCTATTATGGTTGTGTCCTATTTCTCCACAAAGCCTGTATGCACAGAGTTTCTTCATATCATTTCCATGAGGCTTCATCTTCTGGGACACAAGCCGAGACTTTAGCAGAGTCAACTTAAATTCTTCCCAAACGGTTACTCCTTGCCATCCATTGATGGTTTGGTACATCCTCCACCAAGTAGCATCAACTCCTACAAAGCACCGAAGAGCATGCTGAGTCATATCCTTTCCGGCTATAGGGTTATTCTTCATGTGATCCTCCATGTTCTGAATCCATCGGTCCGTCTCCAATTGACTCATCGATCCAGAAAATAAGCTCATCCCCATTAATCTTCTATTGGGTCCATGGGTTTGGGGTGGGATAGGAGAGGTCGAGAGGGATACACACAATACAAACAAAAGTTTTGAAAAGACAGATTTTATTGTGGCCGTCGGAAAAACAACAAACAAATGACAGCTCACAATCATCGCATCTAACGTAAGTATATAACAGGGGTTTGGTCTTCTAAAGGTCAATAAATCTCAACGTCATCAAACTCTTCAAGTCTTGGTCATGTCTCCGATGGCTCCTTCTGATCATGGTTGTCCTTCTCAAGTTCTTTTGCCAAATCATCTCTGTTGATGCGAAGTCTCTCATGACATCCTTTAATATTTCTGGGGTTGCGTTCCAAACTTCTGGGTTTCAACATCCTTGGTATGAACCATGTCCTTCTGTCCTTCAGTTCCGGATGAATCTTCGGTATCTCAAGGTTTTAGCTCCTCCAGCTTGGCTACTTCATCTTCTGGTTCCTGAGTTCTTCACGAATAGCCTCCTTGTCAAATATGACTTCCTAAAGTCCATCTTAAAATCCTTGATGTAATACTCTAGATCCTGGCAATACACCAGCTAAAGTTAAAACTTCACCTTGCTGATAGGTGCTCCATCAGCCTTATACCATCAAATCTTTCCTTGCATCTGCATGCTTAACTCCGCATGGTGACAATAGCATAACGGGTAATAACACCTTGGATAGCCGTGCTTCTGCTCTTGTCATTTCCATGAACTTTTATTCCATAGTTAATATCTCCTGCCTTAGGGTTTTCTTGACAAAACTTGAGTTCCAATGCTCCATGTTTTGGTCTTTCTCGGATACACCTTGATCTCGGATATTGACAGCTTCCATGGTCTGCCAAGTTCCATAAGGGTAGCCTTCCTTGGTCATACCAAATCTGGAAATTCTTCATATTCTCCTAGTCTTCGAAGTCTTTATCCGTCGTAGTTTCCATCATTATAATGCTCGGTAAAACCCTCTTCATTCCGAAATGGTCTTAGTTGTCCGATATCTGGTCCTTCTTGGAGTGGTCTCATCAGTCGAATCTTCGAGGGGTCAAAAGGGGAAAAGGGTATAGTCTCACTAAAGGGAATATTTGAATAAGCTTAGAAGAGAAGAGAGGTAAAAGATCCTTTTGAAAATAAAGTTGTAGAGAAAAATCTTTCCTATGGGCTTGCCAATTTCTAGGGTCACGTCCTACAGTCAACATGTGCTCTGATACCATCTTGTAGCGACCCGACCTCAGACGGTCAAGTCTCTGTGCTTACGTGTCATCCCTGGATCGGTATGCTGACACACACAGTACTCGAGGATTTATAACAGAGGTAAATCACATGTATAAAGTAACGTAAATACTATTACCTCAATCGAAAATAGCGGAAGTAACAAGGTTGCGGATTCCCATCAACACCAACGGCAAAGTTGAGTATAGGAAATCGTAACCCTAACGTATCACTTACTCGTCGTAAGATCCTGCAACATGAGACGTTGCAGCCACAGAGGGTCAGTACATTGAATGTACTGGCAAATTCACACCATAGAGCAATGATGAATAAAGGCTATCACTACATGCATATTTGGCTGGTGGAGGCTCTATGGTTATAATGTTTTTGCGAAAAGCCAATTTTTCCCTACTGCAAAGGAATAAATTTATTTAACTATCATGGTGGTTGTTAAACATTGAGAATGGTTGACAGCATTCTCAATCCCAATTAAAAGTACTCATTAAAACCCAACAATATTGATTATAGTAACATGATGAGATTCACAGGAAAATCAAGTACTAGATACTCAAGATGTCCATAACCGGGGACACGGCTAATCATGATTAGTTTGTACACTCTGCAGAGGTGTGCGCACTTTTCCCACAAGACTCGATCGCCTCCGTTTGTTTTCTCACACCACATGATGTTTGAGAAACGGATGACCGAGACATAGTCTTTCGGAAGTACTAGCACCTTACATGTGGGTAGACCGGTACACCTACTTTCCCCTACAACTTCTAGTCTACCCGTAAGAGTTCGCACAACTTAATCAACTATGCTAGAGACCATAATGGCTTGTGGTTGCACACGGAAGTTTCTAGTTTGAATAATCTCATGATCCCTTTGAGCCTGGGTGGCGGTCCGAAGAAATACAGGCAAGTCCTGGAAACCCAGGTGCCTAGACAGGCAAGTCCTGGAGTAACCAGGTGCCTCAATCCACCCAGATGTGTGTTTAAGTTGCCACCTTAAATAAACCATTAATTAAAAATCTCACATCTGTCATGGAAATTCACTCACCCAATCCACGTCTACTAGCATAGCATGGCATAATAAGCAAACGTAGAGGTAACTCCCAAGGGTTTGAAAACAAAACAGGTAATAGGTACTACCTCAACTACTTTCCCAAAACCCACAATTTAATTAGATCCTAATCATGCAATGTTTGAGGATTGATCTAATGCATAAAAACTGGGTAATAAGGGATATGATCAAAGTGTGAACTTGCCTGCAATGTTGATTAAGATGATTCGCACTCAATACTCTTGATGTTTCTACTCATCACACTCCGGTCAATCTATCGTAAGCAATCAATAGTAACCACACATAAGCAATCAATCAAAAGATCGGAAAGAACGAAGAGAACAACTCGGAAAACATCAAAACCAAGAAAATAACTCTTGCAGCATAAAACAATTTCCAATAGTACCAAAATTATGTGAATTTGGCCTTATCAGAAAGTTTAGCTCAAGAGCTTCGATTTGCAAAAAGAATCACTCAAAACGGAGTTATAAAACTCAAGTTATGATCAAACGAAGTTCAAAACTAATCTGAACTAAACTCAATTTTTAAATTTTCAAAAACATGTTTAAGTTGTTTATCTGGATAGAGGGAATCATAACGAAGAAGTGGGCGTTGGTTTCGTTGGATTTGGATGAACGAGTAAAAAGTTGTGAGGGTTTGAAAACTAGGGGCCAATTTGTAAATAAATATATTCACGGATAGGTCCCTGACGTAAATAAACAGAAAAAGAAAAGACTAAATAGTGAACGTTCGCTGCCGAACGCTAACTAACGAACCCGTTCGCTGTAAAGACCTAACTAGCGGACGTTCTCGAAATAACTAGGCTAAAAAGAAAAACCGAACTAAAAGGAAAAAACACACAAAAAAATAAACCGGGTCGGTTTGTACCGGTTCATGGCGGTTTGCCGTCGAAAACCGGCGGCGGCGGTTAGCGACGGACTCCGGCGAGGGCGGTGCAGCTCCGACGATCGTCGAGGCTGACGAAGTGGTCGGAGAGGGGCGGCTGTGGGCGGCGGGTGCGGTGGTGGCGACGGTGGTGGTCAGCGACGGCGAGGGTGGCGGCTTCGGGCGGCGGGGCTCGGTGGATCTTGCCGGCGGCGGCGAGGCGTGGGATGCGAGGCGAGGCGAGGAGGAAAAGAGGGGCGGCGGCGTCGGGGCTGGCCTTTTATGGGGAGGGGCGAGGAGGTGGCGTGGGGAAGGGGGCAGGAGGAGGCCGGGCGGCGTACGGCGTCCATGGCGGCGCGGTGACGTGCCCGAGCGGGACTCCCGCTCAGGAAGGAGAGGGGTGGCGCTGCTGGGCTGGGCCGTGATCTGGCCTGGGAGCTGGGCCGGCCCAGTCGGAGGAGGGAGATTTTTTTATTAATTTTTTTTAATAAAATGTTTTCTCAGACAAATAAAAACAGAATAGAAAAGATATATTATATAGGCATATAATATATCAAAATTTTCAGAAAAAGATTTCCTACAAGCTGAACATTTTTCTAGAGTCAAATCAAATACACACAAACTCAAATAAAGCAAAGAGTGCTTCTGCCCTAGTAAAATCCAATAAAAATCATTTTTAAAATACCAAAATTAATTCAAATTTATTTCTCTCCAATTTTCTAATGTAGGGAATCATGTTACCCTAATTTCAGTATATTTTATTTTTGGAGAAAAATAATTTGAATAAAACTCAAATAACTCCAAATTGAAAATAAATTCAAAAGAACTTTGAATTTGATCCTTTTAAACTCCCAACTCATATTGCATATGTTTTGAAGAAGTCATTTTATCTTCTCTCATGAAAATCAGTGAGTTGCTTGAAGTTTATGAATTGAATATTTCCAAATGAAATTCAAATATTTTCAGATACCCTTTCATTTAATTAAATGGAAGAAGTCATATCATCTTCGCTCAAGGGTTTTGTATTTGAAAAGAATTTGAATTCATGAACATCATAAAAGCAAAAAATGAAAGTTTGGGAAAGTCCTTTTATTCCCTCTCATTTAACTTTCAAAAAATTTCAAATTCACTCACTTTCAGTCAATCAATCAAACAATCAATCAAATCTATCTATTTAATATAACATTCCAAAATTTAGAATTTTGGGATGTTACAGAGAATGATGTGATGGACAAGACCCAATCCTATGCATAGCACTAGATCGTGTAGTTCGTTTGCTAGAGCTTTTCCAATGTCAAGTATCTTTTCCTTAGACCATGAGATCGTGTAACTCCCGGATACCGTAGGAGTGCTTTGGGTGTACCAAACGTCACAACGTAACTGGGTGACTATAAAGGTGCACTACAGGTATCTCCGAAAGTGTCTGTTGGGTTGACACGGATTGAGACTGGGATTTATCACTCTGTATGACGGAGAGGTATCTCTGGGCCCACTTAGTAATGCATCATCATAATGAGCTCAAAGTGACCAAGTGTTTGGTCACGGGATCATGCATTACGGTACGAGTAAAGTGACTTGCCGGTAACGAGACTGAACGAGGTATTGGGATACCGACGATCGAGTCTCGGGCAAGTAACGTACCGATTGACAAAGGGAATTGTATACAGGGTTGATCGAATCCTCGACATCGTAGTTCATCCGATGAAATCATCGTGGAACATGTGGGACCTAACATGGGTATCCAGATCCGCTGTTGGTTATTGGCCGGAGAGCTGTCTCGGTCATGTCTGCATGATTCCCGAACCCGTAGGGCCTACACACTTAAGGTTCGGTGACGCTAGGGTTATTAGGAAGACTTGTATGTGATTACCGAATGTTGTTCGGAGTCCTGGATGAGATCCCGTACATCACGAGGAGTTCCGGAATAGTCCGAAGGTGAAGATTTATATATAGGAAGTGATGTTTCGGCCATCGGGAAAGTTTTGGGGTCACCCGGTATTGTACCGGGACCACCGGAAGGGTCCCGGGGGTCCACCGGGTGGGGCCACCTATCCCGGAGGGCCTCGTGGGCTGAAGTGGGAGGGAAACCAGCCCCTGGTGGGATGGTGCGCCCCCCCTTGGGCCCCCCTGCGCCTAGGGTTGGAAACCCTAGGGTGGGGGCGCACCACTTGCCTTGGGGGGCACTCCACCCCCCCTGGCCGCCGCCCCTTGGGAGATTCCCATCTCCAGGGGCCCGGCGCCCCCCCCCCTGGGGGGGCCTATATAAAGGAGGGGGGAGGTAGGGCAGCCGCACCCCTGAGTCTTGGCGCCTCCCTCCCCCTACTACACCTCTTCCTCCTCCCGCAGTTGCTTGGCGAAGCCCTGCTGGAGTATTGCATCTCCACCACCACCACGCCGTCGTGCTGCTGCTGGAGCCTTCTTCCTCAACCTCTCCTCCCCCCTTGCTGGATCAAGAAGGAGGAGACGTCATCCGCTCCGTACGTGTGTTGAACGCGGAGGTGCTGTCCGTTCAGCACTTGGTCATCGGTGATTTGGATCACGGCGAGTATGACTCCATCATCCCCGTTCTCTTGAACGCTTCCGCTCGCGATCTACAAGGGTATGTAGATGCACTCCTATCACTTGTTGCTTAGATGAACTCATAGATGGATCTTGGTGAAACCGTAGGAAAATTTTTAATTTTCGGCAACGTTCCCCAACAGAAGAAGCCCGCACTTTCGCCCCGTTCGCCGATGTCGGCGGCTCCTGCCATCGATCAGTCGATCATACTCAATCTAGAAGCTCTGGACAAGGTCAGCTCTGCCCTTGCCACCATCTTCAACGAGTGTGGGAGGACGACGGTCTGGCCCGCATCTCACTTCTCCATTGACAGAGTAGTCACCGAGGTCCGGTTCTTCGCCGATGCCCTGTGGGCGGGACTGGTTCCCCCCTTTTCCGATTTCTTCAATGTTGTACTTTCCCATTATCAAATCCACATGATGCACTTAGGTCCCGAATCCATTACTCTTCTTGCCATTTTCGCCTTTGTTTGCGAGGCGATGGTGGGCATTCCTCCTTTAGTTGCCCTGCTGCGCCATTTCTTCTCTTTGTGCCTTAGCGACCCCACTCAATGCTTGGGGTGCGTGAGCTTCCTCGCCGTACCAGAGACGGCTGCCTCGGGGATTGATTTCAGCCCTCCTCCGCCTATGGCTGGGTTTCGAGAGTGGTGGCTGTATGTGCATGTCGGAGTGCCCAGCCCCCTGCTCTTGGAACCAACCTTGCCCGCTGTACCCAGCTCGGGCTGGGGCCATGAGATGCTCATGAGCCCCCGGCTCGCCTTCGTCTGGAGTCGCTTCGGGAACTTGAGGGCGCTCAACATGACGGCGCCCAAGGTGGTGAAGTAGTTCCTTCAGAGCCGCATTGCCCCTCTCCAGCGTCATTCCCGCCGGATGTGGGCCTTTGGGGGGCGTGAAGACCATATGAGGCTCCAGAAGGAAGATCTGGCACCCGAAGTGCTAAGGAAGGTCCTCATGATTCTGACTGGGGATCCTTCCCCAGGCAGCCTTCGGCAGGGAGCTGCCCTGCTGTACCTTTGCTCGGGCAGGGCTGACTTTGTGAAGCAGATGCCCAGCTTCGATGAATGGGGGATGCGCCCAGCAGGCCTCATGGGACCTCGTGAGAACCCAGTTGCGATGGTTGCCCTCCCGGTTGCCTGCGGCGGTCCTTCCTCGAGTTGTGGAGCTGGGAGGCGAGGGCCGCCAGGGGCTGAGGGGGCTGCCGTCAAGGTAATGACGCCGCGCGGAACTCCTGAGGTGGCACCTCCTGAAGCCTGTCCTGCGGCAGCCGCAGGCGTCGAGCTGCGGCCTGCGGCTCCCATGGCAGAGGCTCCCAAGGCCCCGGCCGCCCTCCATGAGGCGGCGCCTGGTGGTGTGCTCCAGGGCGATGCCTCCGACGCCGGTAACCTTGACGCTTCTTCCTCGCCGCAGACTAACCCTTGCGCCGAGCTCCTGGGCCGCTTCCACGTGGACTTCGAGGCCCTCCGAAAGAGAAAGGAGGCCTTGGGTGGTGATGATTACCCCTGCCGCCTATTGAAGCGCAGGAAGTACTTCGCCATTGATGAGTAAGCCTCCTCCTTTCTTAGTCCCTTACTTTCCCATTGCTTCAGCTGACCATCGCCCTGCAGGGTCCTTCCTGCCGAGCTCATGGAGACGGCTGAGGAGCCATCCCCCAGGCTTCACCCTCTCCACCGACTCCAAGTGTCCCAAACTCGAGCACCATCCTTGCCGTGAGGCCGGTTGGAGAGGTGAGCCATCCAGTGGAGCATCCTGATTCTGTGCGCCTCGTGCCCCTCCTTCGCGAGCTCTCCTGGGGCATAGCCAGCCTGCCCCGAGCTCCTCCTCTGGTCGTGGACGGTGACTGGCTGAGGTCGATCTCGCATTCTTCCTTGGGGGACGAACTGGCCCTGGGCCAAGCTCCTAGCGGGGCGTGCCCGGCCATCACGAGGGTGCCATCCCCTAGCCCCCTGCCCAGAGGGGGCGTGTCGGTCCGCGACCCTCCGCATGCGCCAGGGACGGAGGATGACGTGGAAGACGTGCTCGGGCGCGCTCGGGAGCGTCGTGCCCTTCGCCAAGAGTTTCTCCATAGGGCGGCTGATGCAGTGAGCCAGCTCAGCACGGAGCTTGCCGGCGAGGACACGCGTCTTGAGGCAAAAGGACTGCGCCTTGCTGAGGAAGGGCGCAAGCTGAAGGTAGCCGTCGCCCTTGCGCGTCATCAGCGTGACCTTGACAATGCGAAGGCCGAAGCGTCGCTGGCGGCTTCGTGGGAGGCCTGCTCCCAAGCCGTCGAGGAGGCACAGGAAGCAGACCGACGGTGCAAGGCCGCAGAGGAACACGCATGGGAGCTCCAGGCCTGGAGCAACTCCTTGGAGCAGCAGGTGGAGCTGCGTCAGGCGGCTCTTGTGTCTTTGAAGGGGGCTTCCGTCGACCAGGCGGAGCTCCAGAGATGTGAGGAGGCGCTGGCGCTAGAGGCCGCCGAGCGCACCCTTGATCTTGAGCGGTTGGAGACGAGGGAGCTCCTGGTGGCACTAGCGGAGGATGATGTCAGCGCGCGGGAAGCCCGAATCCAAGAGGAGGTTGACCGTCGCATGCCGGAGGCTCGCTCGAATCTTGAGAGCAGTATGGGGAAAGGCTGGAGCTGATTAGGGCCGAAGCGGAGGGCAGGACCGCCGCCATTAAGGCCAAGCTGGATGAAGTGGCGCGGCGTGCGGACGCTTCCGGGGCTGCCCTTGGTGTTGCGCAGGTGGAGCTGGCTTCCTCCCGCGCCGAGGTGCTCCTTCTTCATCAGAGGGTTGATGAAGCTGAGGCCGTTGCACGGTGGAACGAGGACGAGATACGTCAGGGGCAGACCCTGGAGCACATGCATGGCCCCATGCTTCGCGAGCTCCGGGAAAGGGCTAACGCGGCCTTGGGCAACATCTGTGAGGCGGCCGTGGAGGAGCCCCATGTGGTTAACTATGCCGGCAACCTTCGATTCTTCACTGATGTGGTAACGTAGCTGGAGACTCGGTCGGGCAGGGCCGACAGGTTGGTGGAGGAGAGGAGCCGAGCCCTGCTTGGACGTGCTTTTTCTCGCGTCTTCAGTCATCTTCAGAACATGGACCCCCACTTTGATTTCAGCGCCGCCATCGCACCGGTACCCGTGGCCATACGGGGCAACCTGGCGCATTGGGTGGAGGACATTGTGGACGCCCTTGTTAGGGCCTTCACCGCTGATGACGACGGCGTGGTCGTGGCTGCCAATGAGGGCGGTGTGGTGAATGATCCGGATGATGATGATGGCGACGTAGCAGACGATGGCGAGGCCAGCGACGCCAGTGATGACTCCGGAGGTGCCCCTAAAGATGCATTGGGAGATTTATCCGATTGATCGCACGTCATTCCTGCTCTTTTATCCTACGCAGGGAGAGTTCGGGCTTGGCCCTGAAGGTCGTAAGAGCATTTTGGGAGGGGAAGCCCCTCGTGTAAAAACTTGCAGTTAGCGTATTTGTAGACATGATGTTGCATGCATGCTTATGCCGAGCGATTGGCCTCGCGATGAGTCAGTTGTCTTGTTTACCTTCGACCCGCGTGGGTCCTGAGCGAGCCCACTGATCCTGTGATAAGAACCTCCTGAGAGGGTGTAGTGTCAGCAGTCCGGGCTGCGCACATGCCTGGCCCGGCCCGACTCGCGAGGGGCTCATGAGGGGAGGCAGCTGATGTTAGCTTTGGACGCAAAGCCGAAACCAGAATGCAAGAGATTGCTTGAACGAGACTAAACACCCCTTCCCCGAACACACACAAGTTTCAAGCTCAAATTCAACTTAAATTCAAACCAGGGAAATTGACAACCAAGAGAAAGGCAAAAAAGCAAAAAAGGCCGCATCCGGCACCTAGTCTAGTCTTCGATGTCTTCTCACCAGCGCGGAGCTAAGTGCTGCCACTGGGCGTGGGCGGGAGCCCCCGAGGCCCGAGGGCGGCTCTCTGGAGACTCCGGGGCGTGTACAGCCCCACTCATTATTACGTGAGAGTGTCACGGGGCGGCGAGCTTCACAGGCACTGGGCCTTCTTCACAGGTACCGGCCTTGCTTCATATCGCCAGATGAGGGCCCCGCCTTGCGCCACACTCTATTGCCATCGACGACGGCCGGAGACCGAGGATGCCGCCGATGGGATAGAGCGGTCGCCAGCGGTTCCCCCGACGACCATGGGTCCTCTGCCAGGGGCAGGCCCTGAGGCACCTCCCCGGCAGAGGGCCTACCTCCTGAGGACGCCTTGCTCCGAGCGCCGCCGGGGTGAGGCCGAATCTCGGCCCCTCTCCTGCAGCCCCCGGTGCCCTCCTCCTGAGGGGTAGGAAGCTGCTGGATTGGGGCAGCCATCTGCCACGGTGACCTGTACCTCCTGTGACCCATGGTTAGCGTAAGCTTGCTCCTAAGGAATTCGCGGTACCCGATAGTCGCTGCCTCCAGCGCGATCGACGAGGCTCTCCTGGGGCTCCTGAAAGAGCTCAGCTTCCGGTGTCTCTTTCCCCCAGCCTGGGCCGAGGAACGAGCCATGATCTTCTTCCAGCGCGCGCCCTTGATCCACCATGTGGGGCACATACGCTTCTGGGGCCGCCGCCTCGAATGCCTCGTTGTAGTGCCCCGTGTGCCATGCGGTCCTGCTCGAGGTGCCAACTTGGGGGTGGTAGCGTGGCGGCCCGCCGGGACCGTGGGCTGTAGTGAATGCCCCTTCGCTGGTCGGAGGCGGAGCCGGCACTGTTGGCAGCCTAGCGCTGATGGCCAGGTTGGCGTTGGGGGGGCCTTGGAACCCGCCCGGAGCTGCGCGGGTGCATATGGGGCCTCTGTGTGGTCCGTCCCGAACCTGAGGTGGCAGCTGGGCACAGAAGGGGTGAGCCCCCGAAGCGGCGGAGCCCAGGAGCTCTGCCACCCGCTCAAGTAGCACGTCGTGGCCGCCCTCCACCAGCCTGCATCATAGTAGTTCTCGGGCCACCATGAGCGTGGCCCTTGAGTTCGCCTGCTCTCGCCGGGTGTACGGTGTTGTGGCTGCGGTGTGGCTTGAGGCCCTTGCTACTGACCGCACCTGCCGCAGCGTGAGAGCTGGTGACGCCTGGCCGCGTCGCCCGCGGCCCGCAGCGCCCTGCGGACCGCGGGCTGCCTGGGGCACAAGGTTGAGGTCGCCCTGGGCGGGCGGCTCGGTGCAGGCAGGCCAGGCCGCCCAGGGCTCGGGGTTGCCCGTTGGGTCACCGGACATGATGACGATGATGTGACGGAACGCGAGGCGGCGGAGGAAAGATTACGGCGCACCCCTACCTGGCGCGCCAAATGTCGGATTTCGGGTTCTGGCAGACCCTTAAGGTTCAAACTCTGGGGTGCGCGCGGAGATCACTCCCTCTACCTACTCATGTCTCGCCGCCTCGCAAAGGATCTAAACTACACGAAGAACAACACAAGGGACACGAGGTTTATACTAGTTCGGGCCACCATTGTGGTGTAATACCCTACTCTAGTTTGTAGTGTGGTGGATTGCCTCGGGGGCTGATGATGAACAATACAAAGGAAGAACTGCCTCACGAGGGGAGGAGTTCTTGTGGAGGTGATGCCTCTTGGGAAGGATTGAATCTGAATCCCCTTCTACTATGGTGGCTAGTCCTATTTATAGAGCGAGGCCCTGGTCCTCTTCCCAAATATTGAGCGGGAAGGGCGCCAACAATTGGCCATTTTGAAGGGGAACATCTAGTACACTTATCCTGACTAAAGTTGGTCCTCGCCTGCCAAAGACTCTGATGATGACGCCTTCCTGGGCTCCACGATGACCTCCATCCTGCCGTTCTGCTGGTCTTGGTCTTGTTGCACCGAAATGGTTGCCTTTGCTTGATACCCTTTCCTGCGTTTGCCCCCTTTGCACCAAAGAGGAAACAAGGACTCTGTGCAGGCCGGCGCCCGCCTGGCTTTGGTCGTCATGGCTTGCGTCACGGGCACCTCGTGAGGTGCCCCGCCTTGATCTCTCCGCCTCCTCGCGAGCCAGCCTGACGAGGCTGTGCCTGAGGAAGCTTCCTATCGTTCGTCCCGCGAGGCTTGGCCCCTCGCAAGGGTCTTGAGCTTGTGTTGACAAAGATGGGCCGCACTGGGCCACTCCTTGAGCCACGCCGCAGGCCGCAGGCAGGCAAGTCTGGGTACCCCTGTTCCCAGAACGCCGATAGTGCTCGTTGTGTTTTCATGGAAAGAATTGTTGATCAAGCTGAAATTCTATTGAACAATATGTTGACAAATGAAAATAATTGGACACTTCCTGAACCAACTCCTAAGCCAACTCCGAAGAAAAGGGCTATTCTATTTCTCAGTCCCGAAGATATGCAAGAGGCAAAGAAATCTATGAAAGAAAAAGGTATAAAAGTTGAAGATGTTAAGAATTTACCTCTTGTTGAAGAAATACATGGCCTTAATTTACCACCTATCAAAGAAATACATGATCTTGATAACCCGACACAGGTACTAAAGGTAAATTCTCTCTATAGATATGATAAAGTTGAAATCCCTCCTACTAAGTTTGCTAGCCAATGCTTAGATGAGTTTGATAATTTTATGGTTAAACAAGAAAATTTCAATGCTTATGTTGGTAGACAATTAAAACATAATGCTTATATGATTGAACACTTGAGTGATTATATGTCTAGAGTTAAAGGTGAACTTAAACTCATTAGTAAACATGCTTCTATGGTTACCACTCAAGTAGAACAAGTACTTAAAGCTCAGAATGATTTTCTCAATGAATTGAATAGTAAGAATAATGACTATGCTGTTAGAGTTATGACTAGAGGGGGCAAAATGACTCAGGAATCTTTGTATCCTAAGGGCCACCCTAAGAGAATTGAGCAGGATTCTCAGAGAAATAATTTAGATGCGCCTAGTCCTTCTAAAAAGAAGAAAAAGAAAAATGATAGGACTTTGCATGCTTCTAGTGAACCTGTTCATGACACACCTGAGAATCCCAATGATATTTCTATCTCTAATGTTGAAACACAATCTGGTAATGAACATGAACCTAGTGATAATGTTAATGATGATGTTCATGTTGATGCTCAACCTAGCAATGATAATGATGTAGAGATTGAACCTGCTGTTGATCTTGATAACCCACAATCAAAGAATCAACGTTATGATAAGAGAGACTTTGTTGCTAGGAAGCACGGTAAAGAAAGAGAACCATGGGTTCAGAAACCCATGCCTTTTCCTCCCAAACCATCCAAGAAAAAGGATGATCAGGATTTTGAGCGCTTTGCTGAAATGATTAGACCTATCTTGTTGCGTATGCGTTTGACTGATATGCTTAAAATGAATCCTTATGCTAAGTATATGAAAGAAATTGTCACTAATAAAAGAAAGATACCGGAAGCTGAAATTTCCATCATGCTTGCTAATTATACTTTTAAAGGTGGAATACCAAAGAAACTTGGAGATCCAGGAGTACCCACTATACCATGCTCCATTAAAAGAAACTATGTTAGAACTGTTTTATGTGATCTTGGAGCCGGTGTTAGTGTTATGCCTCTCTCTTTATATCGTAGACTTGATTTGAATAAGTTGACACCTACTGAAATATCTTTGCAAATGGATGATAAATCAACTGCTATACCTGTCGGTGTTTGTGAGGACGTGCCTATTGTGGTTGCAAACGTTACTATTTTAACGGACTTTGCTATTCTTGATATTCCCGAGGACGATAGTATGTCTATTATTCTTGGAAGACCCTTTTTGAATACTGCAGGGGCTGTTATTGATTGCAACAAAGGCAATGTCACTTTTCATGTTGATGGTAATGAGCATACGGTACACTTTCCGAGGAAACAACCTCAAGTCCATAGTATCAACTCTATTGGAAAAATTCCATCGATTATTTTTGGAGGTTTTGAATTTCCTCTACCTACTGTCAAGAAGAAATATGATATTATTATTATTGGGGACATGCATATCCCCGTGGAGGTAACCTAGTGCTATTCAAAATTTCTCCGGTTCCATGTTATTCGGAATGAGTTTGTTAACAAGACCTGATCAACCTTGTTAGTGGATTCGTTTTGATGAACATGAGATGGATGAAGTTAGAAAGCACAACTTTCTGTACCCTTCTTTTACTTTCTGTTATTTAGAATAAATAAAGCAAAAATAGTATTTTATATCAGTTTTCTGATTTATCTGTGCAATAAAAAAATACCCCGAAAATAAAAGTTCTCCAAATGCCCCAAAAATGAAATATGATTTTTTTCTGGAATATTTAAGAATATTTGGCACTAAGAACACATCAGGGGGAGCTGGCACCTGGCCACGAGGGTCCAGGGCGCCCCCCCCC
>NC_041381.1:367183205-367232178 GCF_002162155.2 Triticum dicoccoides | reverse complement strand
CGCCCCCTGCCTCGTGGGCCCATGGTGGCTCCCCTCCACTTATTCCAGCCACCAAACACTCCTTCTTCCTCCCAAAAAAATCACCAGCCAGCTCAAGCATGAGTTCTAGCTCATCTTGCTGCCATTTTCGATCTCCTTTCTAAAAGCTCCATTCACAAAACTGCTTTGGGGGATTGTTCTTTGGTATGTGACTCCTCCAATGGTCCAATTAGTTTTTGTTCTAGGGCTCTATTCATTGCAATTTTTTGCTGCCTAGGTGACCCTGTTCTTGAGCTTGCATATCAAATTTATATGGTCCCAAATAGTTCTAATGCATGATATAGCCTCTAGGCACTTGTGGGAGTAGTTGCTCTCAATTTTGTTGAGTTTGGTTCACTTTTATATGAAGTTACTAAAAAAAATTAGAATTTTTTTAGAGGAACAAATATGTTTAGGAAAATGTACCAAGGTGGTCCTTCAAGGAAGCAAGGACCCAGGCTCGCAATACGCGATGCGGACGATGAACCACTGAGGGAAGCGCAAGTGCGGGCTTGTGAATGGCTGTCAGAGGACTTTATGTCGAGCAGGAATCAAGGAGGAATTTAATGCATATGTGCGTAATGCTGATCTTGAGAGCTTTGAGGCAGATAAGTGCCGCCAGTACCACTATCTCATTGATTCCTTTGTGAGAAGGTTTGAATTTTCATCATCACGCAATTCTCAAACTGTCCTATTTGATCTTTATAAAAATTCTTATACTATGGACTTGGAGGATTTTAATACTTGTTGCAAACTTCCACAATAGGTTAGCACTAGTGAGCCTCGCAAATCTGAATTTAGAGATTTTCTTGCTAGCATAACTGTGGGGGAGTCTAGAGATATAACACAAGCTACCATAGGGAGCACTCATTTTCTTGCTATACATTATTTTGCTCTCTTCATAGGTAGGAGCATAAATGGTAAGGATGAAGCATGTCACATATGTGTCCCTGACCTTAGTGTTCTCAGGAGTGCTGTGTTAGGAGATAAATCTTATAATTTGGGAGCCATTGTTGCACCTAAGTTGCATAATAATAGATTTAATGGAGATTTCTTTGGTGGAATTTATGCAACCCATTTAGCTAATTTCCTTGATATACCCATACGCGAGTATGATATTGAGTTGCCTCCTGTTTATTTAGATTATGAGTCTATGGTTCATCATCAGTTTGTTGAGAGGAACGACCAGTTCCTCCAGTACCGACTAATCTTTCACAGACGACGCACCTATCACGTCGCTCTCCCTGCTCCTACTTTCTTTGACTTTCAGGCAAAGGGGAGATATATCATAACCAGGGAGGAGGCGAACGAGTACGAGAGGAGGACGAGGGTAGCTCGCCTCCAAGCTGCAGCCCACGATGCAATAGCCGCTGCATGTCAGTACGACCCCAACCACAACTTTGGATATCCTCCAGGTCAGTCGTGGCAGTAGACCAACTTAGGCCAAAAGCCTAAGCTTGGGGGAGTACGTATTTCTCACCGACATTACATTTATGTTCACACACTCATGCTAGTTGTCGGTGCTCATACTTTTTCACTATAATATCCATGCTACTTTATTTTCCTTTTTTATGCTTTCTTCTTCTGTGTTTGAAAAACCTTAAGAAAGACAAAAAAATAGTTGTAGCTTTTAGCTAGTTTACTTTTCATGCTGTAGTAGTAATAACTAAAAGAAAACACAAAAAGATTTCTTGTTCTTCTTTTGCTTGTTGGGAGCTTTCCCATGTAAATAGTTTTATTTATTTTCTTTTCTTTGGGGGTCGAGAGGAGAAGACCATAATGAAAATGTTGAAGTGGCTCTTATATGCATTATTGTTGATTTAACCAAGAGCCCATATTGCCTTGTCTTCTCCTTTGTATTGAATGCTTGCGGATTCCAGCTTAGTTTGATGCACGTGCACTATTATTATTATACACATAGTTCGGTCGTGCAGGTGAAAGGCAATTATGACGATATATGATGGACTGATTGAGATAAGAAAAGCTGGTATGAACTCGACCTCTCTTGTTTTTGTAAACATGATTAGTTCATCGTTCCTGATTTAGCCTATTATGAATAAACATGTTTGCAATGACAATTAGAGATTATAGTTGCTTATTCCATGTTTAATTAGCTAGGAGTTTATAATGGTTTACCTTGCGTGCCAACATGCTATTAAAATGGTTATGATGTGGTATGATAGGGTGGTATCCTCCTTCGAATGATTCAAGTGACTTGACTTGGCACATGTTCACACATGTAGTTGAAACAAAATCAACATAGCCTCCACGATATTTATGTTCATGGTGGATTATATCCTACTCATACTTGCACTCAATGTTTATTAATTTTAATGCATATTCATGACTGTTGTCGCTCTCTAGCTGGTTGCTTCCCAGTTTTTTCCTAGCCTTCACTTGTACTAAGCGGGAGTACTGCTTGTGCATCCAATCCCTTAAACCCCAAAGTTATTCCATATGAGTCCACTATACCTTCCTATATGCGGTATCTACCTGCCGTTCCAAGTAAATTTGTATGTGCCAAACTCTAAACCTTCAAATGAAATTCTGTTTTGTATGCTCGAATAGCTCATGTATCAACTAGGGATGTCTGTATCTTCCATACTAGGCGGGTTATTCTCAAGAGGACTGGACTTCGCTCCTCACTCATGAGAAAATGGCTGGTCACCGGGATGCCCAGTCCCATGCTTTAAGCAAACCAAATCAAAGTAACTGCAAACAAAACTCCCCCAGGGTTGTTGCTAGTTGGAGGCACTCGTTGTTTTGAGCAAGCCATGGATTGATGCTTGTTGGTGGAGGGGGAGTATAAACTTTACCATCCTGTTTGGGAACCGCTTATAATGTGTGTAGTATGGAAGATATCGCCATCTCTTGGTTGTTATGTTGATAATGAAAGTATACCGCCCAAAATATTATTTATCTCTATTTCAAAATCAAGCTCTGTCACCTCTACAAATCCCTGCTTCCCTCTGCGAAGGGCCTATCCATTTAATTTTATGTTGAGTCATCACCCTCTTATTAAAAAGCACCAGTTGGAGAGCACTTCTGTCATTTGCATCCATTACTATTAATTTAAATTCGGTATGACTATGATTGGATCTCTTTTACCATGAATTACAATGTTTAGTTAGTCCTTGATCTTTAAAGGTGCTCTGCATTTATGTTTTGCGGTCTCAGAAAGGGCTAGCGAGATACCATCTTATTATATCATATTATGATTGTTTTGAGAAAGTGTTGTCATCCGAGATTTATTATTATTGCTCGCTAGTTGATTATGCCATTGGTATGAGTAAACATGAGACCTAAGTGTTATTGTGAATATGGTTAGTCATAATCTTTGCTGAAAACTTGAATGTTGGCTTTACATATTTACAACAACAAGAGCAAACAGAGTTTGTATAAGTTTTTCACTTTCAGTTTATCAACTGAATTGCTTGAGGACAAGCAAAGGTTTAAGCTTGGGGGAGTTGATACGTCTTCATCGTATCTACTTTTCCAAACACTTTTGCCCTTGTTTTGGACTCTAACTTGCATGATTTGAATGGAACTAACCTAGACTGATGTTGTTTTCAGCAGAATTGCCATGGTGTTATTTTTGTGCATAAACAAAAGTTCTTGGAACCTGAAACTTCACGGAGATTATTTTTGTAAATAATAAAAAAATACTGGCAAAAGAATCAAGGCCAGGGGGCCCACACCCTGTCCACGAGGGTGGGGGCGTGCCTGCCCCCCTGGGCGCACCCCCTGCCTTGTGGGCCCCCTGGTGCTCCACTGACCTCAACTCCAACTCTATATATTCACGTTCAGGGAGAAAAAAATCAAAGAGAAGGATTCATCGCGTTTTACGATACGGAGCCGCCGCCAAGCCCTAATCTCTCTCGGGAGGGCTGATCTGGAGTCCGTTCGAGGCTCTGAAGAGGGGAATCCATCGCCATCGTCATCATCAACCATCCTCCATCACCAATTTCATGATGCTCACCGTCGTGCGTGAGTAATTCCATCGTAGGCTTGCTGGACGGTGATGGGTTGGAGGAGATTTATCATGTAATCGAGTTAGTTTTGTTAGGGTTTGATCCCTAGTATCCACTATGTTCTGAGATTGATGTTGTTATGACTTTGCTATGCTTAATGCTTGTCACTAGGGCCCGAGTGCCATGATTTCAGATCTGAACCTATTATGTTTTCATGAATATATGTTAGTTCTTGATCCTATCTTGCAAGTCAATAGTCACCTACTATGTGTTATGATCCGGCAAACCTGAAGTGACAATAATCGGGACCACTCCCGGTGATGACCGTAGTTTGAGGAGTTCATGTATTCACTATGTGTTAATGCTTTGGTTTGGTACTCTATTAATAAGAGGCCTTAATATCCCTTAGTTTCCTATAGGACCCTGCTGCCACGGGAGGGTAGGACAAAAGATGTCATGCAAGTTCTTTTCCATAAGCACGTATGACTATATTCGAAATACATGCCTACATTACATTGATGAATTGGAGCTAGTTCTGTGTCACCCTATGTTATAGCTGTTACATGAATAATCGCATCCGGCATAATTCTCCATCATTGATCCAATGCCTACGAGCTTTTTGCATATTGTTCTTCGCTTATTTACTTTTCCGTTGCTACTGTTACAATCACTACAATACCGCTATTGTTACCTTTGCCACTATTACCGTTACTATCATACTACTTTGCTACTAAATACTTTGCTGCAGATATTAAGTTATCCTAGTATGGTTGAATTAACAACTCAACTGCTAATACTTGAGAATATTCTTTGGCTCCCCTTGTGTCAAATCAATAAATTTGGGTTGAATACTCTACCCTCGAAAACTATTGCGATCCCCTATACTTGTGGGTTATCAGCGTTCGGTAAATGGCGGGTTTTGTCCCTACTCCTCACCGGCATCGTCGTCCATACCATCGATGTCTTCGGAGCCGTAATCAAGCATGTCGGTTAAGTCCTCGACAGTGGCTATGAAGTGGGTGGCGGGCGGGAAGCGAAATTCAACATCATCAGCCTCCAGTTCGAACCGGACATAATTCGGCTGTGAGTCCCCCGCCAAGGATAGGTTTTTCAATGAGTTTAGCACATCACCAAAAAGCGAGTGTCGGAAGATGTCTGCGGCGCTGAATTCGACGATCGATGACTGATCAAGTTGGACGTCCGCAGACGCGCGTGGTTCGGAATTTATAGCTGGAAATGAGTCCGGGGTTCCGGAGACACAGATATCACGCGAGGTTAAGTCTGTGTGTGGCTCCAACACTGCGGAGTCTGCGGCCTCCGTGGCGGGGTTGAGCTTCCCATCCCCGGATGGCATGATCTGCTCCAGATCTAAGGCCAGAGCAGTTATAGGAGCTATCTCCTGGGCATGGTCCGATGACAGATTTAAGTCATGTTCATCGAGGTGATAGGGAGCGGCCGCCGCAGTCTCGAATCGGTCGAAGATCAAGTCTCCACGGATGTCCACGACGTAGTTCAAGCTTCCAAATCTGACCTGATCGCCAGGGGCGTAACTGTCGATCTGCCCCAGATGGCCAAGCGAGTTGGCCTGCAGTGCGAAGCCGCTGAACATGAAGATCTGTCCGGGGAGGAAGGTTTCCCCTTGGACAGCATTGTTGTTGACGATTGAAGGAGCCATCAAACCTTTTGGGGACGACACACTGGAACTCTCAATGAAAGCACCAATGTCGGTGTCAAAACCGGCGGATCTCGGGTAGGGGGTGTTGGTGTCAAAACCGGTCGATCTTGGGTAGGGGGTCCCGAACTGTGTGTCTATGGCTAATGGTAACAGGAGGTGGGGGACACAATGTTTACCCAGGTTCGGGCCCTCTCGATGGAGGTAATACCCTACTTCCTGCTTGATTGATCTTGATGATATGAGTATTACAAGAGTTGATCTACCATGAGATCGTAGAGGCTAAACCCTAGAAGCTAGCCTATGATTATGATTGTTGTTTTTGTCCTATGGACTAAACCCTCCGGTTTATATAGACACTAGAGGGGGCTAGGGTTACATAGAGTTGGTTACAGAGAAGGAGATTTTCATATCCGAATTGCCAAGCTTGCCTTCCACGCAAAGGAGAGTCCCATCCGGACATGGGACGAAGTCTTCAATCTTGTATCTTCATAGTCCAACAGTCTAGCCAAAGTATATAGTCCGGCAGTCCGAGGACCCCCTAATCTAGGACTCCCTCAGTAGCCCCTGAACCAGGCTTCAATGACAATGAGTCCGGCGCGCAGATTGTCTTCGGCATTGCAAGGCGGGTTCCTTCTCCGAATACTCCATAGAAGATTTTGAACACAAGGATCGTGTCCGGCTCAGCAAAACAATTTCCACATACCACCGTAGAGAGAATAATATTCTAGAAATCTAACCTGCTGACAACTCTTCACAGCATGACATCACGCCGTGGCCTGGTAATTATTCAAACCGTTTTTCTCAATCGGCTACTGCGCATATCGCGAGGCAGTTTTATTGGCACGTCTTGTCGAAGCAGAGATCGTGTCCCCTTATCACGGGATTCTCATCAATACGGGCGTGGGTAACCCAATCGTGTTAATAGTATGACTCCTCGATTTTAGGCAAGTTCCAAACGGTCATGCGGAGGACGCTTGATATTCACCCTCTTTATAAAGGGGTCCAGACCTGTCCTTTTCTTTCTACGCCCAATCCTTGCCTTCCCCTACCTCAAGTTCCAACACCCAAGGTTCAGGCTAAGTGCTTCGGACCTTCAATCATGTCCGAATCCAACCTTCAAGGCCGGTGGATGACCTCTTCTGTCAGAGGAGGATATCAAGAAGCTTAGGGAGGCTAGGTATCTGACCGCCGAAATCCCGCACCGGCTACCTACTCAAGGGCAGGTTATCCCCACTCCCGAACCCAACGAGAGTGTCGTATTTGTTTCCCACTTCCTTCGAGGGCTCGGCTTTAGTCTTGATCCCTTTGTTAGAGGGCTCATGTTCTATTACGGGCTAGATTTCCATGATCTAGCTCCCGAGTCCATCCTTCACATCTCGTCATTTATCGTCATGTGTGAGGCCTTCCTCCGCATCACCCCACACTTCGGCTTATGGCTCAAGACCTTCAATGTGAAGCCGAGGATGATCGATGGGCGAAACGCAGAGTGCGGAGGCGCTATAATAAGCAAGGGTGCCGATGCCCCATGGCCAAAAGGTTACTTCCCGGAGGTGCCCGAATTATGGCAACAGGAGTGGTTCTACATCACTGCCCCCCGGGGTACAAAGTGGGCGACCGCCCCAGTGTTTCGCCCAGGCCCTTCGCCCCAACTGGCGTCATGGGACAACAAAGGTCTGGACTGGGGGCCAGTAAATGACGTGCTGACATTGCAAAGCTGCATCTGAGATCTCCTTAGGAGGGACGTCAGTATCGTCAAGGTAGTGAAAGTAATGCTAGTTCGTCGGGTCCTGCCATGCCAACGTCGATCTCTCCGTATGTGGGAGTTCAACCCAGAAGGACCGCTAACTATTCAACACTTCTTTGGCATGACGCTCGAAGGGATGTATGGATTGTTCTTCGGATCATGAATAAAGTGTCCGGACACCACCGAGGATGCGGGTCTGAACTACAATCATCCGGATACCCAAGTAAGTAACTCTACAACCGCACATGCTAGGTGTGCTCTGTATAGATAGTAGCCCCTGAGACTCTGGTTGCCAACCAGGGGCGGCGAACAGAGGATCATAGTCCCAGATAATGATTGTGCTGCTTTCATGTGCACGCGGTTGAGGGTCCGGCAACTGACCTGACTGCTGATTTTGCTGAACCGAGGCGGCAGGTTGATGTGGCAGATGCCGACATCACACTTGTGAACAACCGGCTTGACGAGGCACTGGGTATGTATTTTCGGGTGGTCAGCAAATATTAAGAGGAGCATGATGCTAGTATCTATAATATGCTTTGATTGCAGATGGAGCTGCTGCCGTGGAGACCCTGCGGGCGGAACTTGCCTGAGCCAAGGAGCAAGCCAGAAGAAGTGATGTGGCCGCCCTGAAGGCAGACGAAGAGTTAAAGGCCGAACAGGCTGCTCATCGCCAGAGCAAAGAGAAAATAGCCAACATGGCTCTTGAGCTGCGAAATGCCGCCAGCCGCTATGAGCTCCTCGAAAGGGAGAACCAGGCGAAAGCGGCTGACTTGAAGAAGGCTTTGGAAGCAGCCAAGGAGACATGCTCTGGAATCAGAGCGGCGCAGGAGGAGCTTCGCCAAGCCGGAGATATCACGGCTGGGAAGCCCTTCTTATTGCAGATGAAGTTCGGCGATCCGAAGTATGCCCCTCTGGATCAATTATGGAGTTCTGCAGACGCATACTTGGACTTAGCAAAGAGTGCTGCAGATGCGACTGAGTATTTCAAAGATCAAAAGGATCATGAGGTGGAAAGGTTGTTCTGGTCGCAGTTCAGTGCTCCAAAGCGTCCGCTGCTGCTAAATGAACAAATGTCCGAGTGGGCTGAGCTCCATAGGTTGTCCGGGCTTGCCATGAGGTCTATGGTGGATCATCTTTGGCCGAAGGATCCAAGTCCAGAAAGTTATTTTGGTTTAGTGCAACGATTTCTTTGTGCTGCACCGCAGATCGACGCTGTAAAGAGGTCGGCATGCATAGAGGGTGCACGGATGGCTCGTGTTAAGACACATTGGGCAGGGATGGACGCCACCGCTATTGCAACCAGGGTCTGACCGGAGGCTGAGACTCGCCCGAGCACTATTTTGATGAAGTCCTAGAAGGCACCCGTTTAATAGAGGCTCAGTGCTCAAAAAGTACCATGTTCTAGTGACATGTATCTTGATTGTAAAAACAATGTTGTTTTGGTTATAAAGGCTATTTTTATACTTTTGCCCATAAAGTATTAAGTGCCTCCTATGCAGTCGTTTATGTATATATGTATATAACCTGAAAGATTGCAGTCGTCGGCTTCAGCCCCCACGCATATAGTGCGGGGGTGTTCGATAAAGAGCATAATCACACTTGATCCAACGTCTTGGTCCGTTTGAGGAGGTGATAGCGCGGCGAACAAGGCAATCTGGACTATATAGCTTTAACACTTTCACTTAGCCATAGGAGTTTGACGGTGGGGCTACTATATGGCCCCTGGTACTTCCGTGTACATCCGAATACGGTGCGCGTACGTAGATGACCGGGAAACGGTCCTTCGTTACTGCGGAAGAATCCCGAAGATTCCGATGATTCGTCGAGTGGTTGACCAGTCTCGCGATTTATCATGACAGTCAGTTTTCGGCTTTCTCTACTGAGGTGCTCGCCCAGATGAACAAGGACACAATCACAGTAGTTCTCCCGGTGGCACCTTAGCCGATAGAGCGGAATGTAAGGTATCAAAACACGGGAGCCGAGCAAACCCAACATTTGACCAAAGACATGATTCGGAGCTGATGCATATAAGGCCAAACTCGTGACGTCAAACACTCCCTCAGGTATTCAGACTTTACAACATATACTGGGCTGAGTAATGCCCTCGATAATGATCCCTAAATTTCCAGGTACATGCATGAATCTGGCGTGACGAAATGCCAACAACGCCGGTATCCCTCTCGGTTGTGTTAAGTGCCCGGAGGGTTTGAAGCAACAAGAGACATTAAAAAAGGTTTACGCAGGGACTTAATCTAAAAAGAAACCTTTGAACAGGGCCCTGCTGCACGTCTGCGCCTTTGTTTCCGTTGTGCCGTATCCTGGAAGGGTGTAGCACGATGATCATCTGTAAAAACGAGAAAACCCAGGTGAAAGAATCTGGTGATCATGCGAGAAGTTGGTTATTCTTAATGAACCATAAAAATGCAATATATTAATTTACTAATAGGATCGGGCCGAATTATGACCCTTTATACATGCGGGCAGCCCCTAGCACCACCTATGGGGGTATATCTGTCCACCCGAGCTCAGGTTTATCTGGGCTGCCACCACTAGTGGTGCGCCGGACACGTCTAACCGTATTTGTGGTTCTGACGACCAGTCAGTTATTCTAGTTGGAGAGGCCATTCAGCTGCTAGAGCCGCCACGTATTCTTCCGCATGTAAAGAATGCTTTGTATTTCCTCTAATTGAGATGACGCCACGTGGACCGGGCATCTTGAGTTTAAGATAAGCGTAATGCAGAACTGCATTAAAACGAGCGAACGCCGCTCTTTCGAGTAGTGCATGGTAGCCGCTTCAGAATGGACCTATGTCGAAGATTAGTTCTTTGCTTCGAAAGTTATCGGGAGAACCGAATACAACCTCTAACGTTAGAGAGCCCGTATAGCGGGCCTCTGCGCCTGGTATTACTCCTTTAAAGGTAGTACTGCTTTGGCTGATTCTTGATGGGTCTATCCCCATTTTGCGGACGGTGTCCTGATATATCAGATTAAGACTATTGTCGCCGCCCATAAGGACTCGGGTGAGATGGTATCCGTTAATTATTGGGTCGAGCACCAAGGCAGCCGAACCTCCATGCCGGATGCTAGTCGGATGATCCCTGCGATCGAAAGAGATTGAGCGGGCCAACCATGGGTTGAATTTGGGGGCGACGGGCTCTACAGCATAAATCATGTTCACGGTTTTGACCTCTGGTGGAAATTTCTTCTGTCCCCCAGTGTTTGGCTGGCGAGGCTCATCCTTGTCTTCACTTGGCGTCTCCTTCCCCTTGTGTTCGGCGTTTAGTTTGCCGGCCTGCTTGAAGACCCAGCATTCTCTGTTGGTGTGATTTGTAGGTTTTTCGGGGGTGCCATGAATCTAATATAATTTGTCTAGAATCTTGTTTAGGTTGGACGGTCCATCTCTACTGCCTTTGAATGGTTTTTCCCATTGACCGGGTCGAGATCCCATGAATCCGGCATTGACCGTCGTGTTGTCTGGGTTGTCCTCATTTCGACTCTTATTTTTATTGCATTGTGGCCTTCCATTGTCGTCCCTAACTTCGGATGTGCCTGGGTCGTTGGTACCACTGCGGGCCAACCAACTATCCTCGCCCGCGCAAAAGCAGGTCATAAGGATTGTGAGATCTGCCATTGTCCTCGACTTTTCCTGGCCGAAGTGTCTGGCGAGCCATTCATCTCGGACACTATGCTTGAAAGCCGCTAAGGCTTAGGCGTCCGGGCAGTCGATGATTTGATTCTTCTTAGTGAGAAATCTGTTCCAAAGCTTTCGGGCTGACTCTCCGGGTTGTTGAATTATGTGACTTAGATCGTCTGCATCCGGAGGTCGTACATGGGTCCCTTGAAAATTAGCCCTGGAAGCATCCTCAAGTTCTTCCCAACTTCCAATTGAGTTTTTGGGGAGGCTTTTCAACCAGTGCCGAGCTAGACCTTTCAACTTGAGGGGCAGATATTTAATGGCATGGAGATCATCTCCGCGAGCCATGTGGATGTGAAGAATAAAGTCTTCAATCCAGACCGCAGGGTCTATCATTCTGTCGTATGCTTCTATGTTTACGGGTTTAAATCCCTCTGAAAATTCGTGATCCAGCACCTCACCGGTGAAGCACAGGGGGTGTGGGTCACCCCTATATTTGGATGCTTCCGACGGTTGTAGTGTTCGGTTTTGATTCTGAGCTGTTATTCGATCAGTATAATCGTTTGGGCGGCCCTGATCCTGTGTAGGAGCACGCTTCCTAGATCCATAGATGGACCTGGCCATACAGGCTTTTTTGTCCAGGTGATCACGTAAATCGTGCGCTGACTTGTGTGCGGCATGATTAGCCGCTTTGTCTCGGCCACGGGGCGGTCGGTCCGGCCGATCGGCCGTATTATTTTTCCACGGTATGGGCTTTATAACCTCGTCGTCAAATTCAGGCAGAAGCTTGCGCTTTGGGTATCTCTTGGTGTGGTGATCACCGCCGTATTTTTCTTCAATATCGAGCACTTTGTTCCATCTGCAGTTGAGCGTATCCTGCGCGGCATTAAGCCTTTGCTTCTGCTTCTTCAAGCTCCTCGCGGTGGCGATAAGCATTTCGCGAAGGTCTTCTTGTCCCAATTGCTTTTCCGGGATGATGAATGCATCGTCGCCCGGACTGTTCTCCTCTCCAGAGATAGGTTTATCAGCTTTATCTCCGCCGTCATTATGATCAGACAGCGGCCCCAGACTATGTTCGGCGTCCCCCGACTCATCCTGCTCCATCGCTGGGTCCATGGGGTCGTCCGGGGTATTATTCCCTCTTGCGCTGTTATCGCTGTTTTTACTGTGGCGGGATTAGGAGCGGCGCCGACACCGCCGCTTTGGTTGCTTATCAAAGGGATTATCCTCCATTGCATACTTCCGTTCCTCGCCATCGCTTTCTTTGGGTGTATCTACCATGTATATATCATATGATGAGGTGGCTGTCCAGCGCCCTGTGAGCGGTGGTTCCTGTTCTTCTCCAGCATCGTCATCCATACCGTCGATGTCTTCGGAGTCAAAATCAAGCGTGTCGGTTAATTCATCGACAGTGGCTATTAAGTGGGTGGTGGGTGGGTAACAAATTTCTTCTTCATCGGCTCCCCACTCAAGTCGGACATAATTCAGCCACGAGTCTCCTGACAGGGAGAAAGATCTCAATGAATTTAGCACGTCACCCAAAGGCGAGTGCTGAAAGATATTCGCGGAGGTAAACTCAATGATCGGTGCCCAATCAGATTCTATAGGCACGGATGCACGCGGTTCGGAGCCTATGGCCGGAAATGAGTCCGAGGGTCCGATGATGCAGACCTCGTTAGAGGCAAAGTCTGTGTTCAGCTCTACCGCCGGTGAGTGTGCGGCCTCCGTGGCGGGGTCCATCCACCCATCCTCGGATGTCATGATCTACTTCGGATTAAGGGCCGGGGCAACTGCAGGTGTGATCTCCTGAACACCGTCTGATGGCAGATCTAAGTCATGCTCATTGTGACTATCCGGCACACCTGCCGTGGGCTCGAATTCGTCGAAGATCAAGTCTCCGCGAATGTCGGCAGTATAGTTCGGGTTTCCATACCTGACCTGACGGCCAGGGGCGTAGCTATCGATCTGCTCTAGATGGCCAAGCGAGTTGGCCCGCAGTACGAAGCCGACAAATACAAAGATCTGTCCGGGGAAGAAAACCCCGCCCTGGATCGCATCGTTGCCAATGATTGGAGGAGCCATCAAGCCTTATCGTGGCGACACAATGGAACTCTCAATGAAAGCACCAATGTCGGTGTCAAAACCGGCGGATCTCGGGTAGGGGGGTCCCGAACTGTACGTCGAAGGCTAATAGTAACAAGAGGCGGGGGACACAATGTTTACCCAGGTTCAGGCCCTCTCGATGGAGGTAATACCCTACTTCCTGCTTGATTGATCTTGATGATATGAGTATTACAAGAGTTGATCTACCACGAGATTGTAGAGGCTAAACCCTAGAAGCTAGCCTATGATTATGATTGTTGTTTTTGTCCTACGGACTAAACCCTCCGGTTTATATAGACACCGGAGGGGGCTAGGGTTACACAGAGTCGGTTACAGAGAAGGAGATTTTCATATCAGAATTGCCAAGCTTGCCTTCCACGCAAAGGAGAGTCCCATCCGGACACGGGACAAAGTCTTCAATCTTGTATCTCCATAGTCCAACAGTCCGGCCAAAGTATATAGTCCGGCAGTCCGAGGACCCCCTAAACCAGGACTCCCTCAGGGGGTCCCGAACTATGCGTCTAAGGTTGATGGTAACAAGAGACAGGGGACACGATGTTTACCCAGGTTCGGGCCCTCTCTATGGAGGTAATACCCTACTTCCTGTTTGATTGATCTTGATGAATATGAGTGTTACAAGAGTTGATCTACCACGAGATCATAATGGCTAAAACCCTAGAAGTCTAGCATGTATGACTATGTCTATGTGTCTTCCTCCGGACTAAGCCCTCCGGTTCATATAGACACCAGAGGGGATCTAGGGTTACACAAAGTTGGTTACAAAGAAAGGAATCTTCATATTTGGTCACCAAGCTTGCCTCCCACGCCAGGGAGAGTCCCATCTGGACACGGGTAGAGCCTTCGGTCTTTGTATCTTCACAGCCCATCAGTCCGGCCCATGGCTAACAGGCCGGACGCCCGAGGACCCCTTATCCCAGGACTCCCTTAGTCACCCCATGTTAAATGACGGTCCGTTCATAACATTGGCCGAAGTATTTACTGCTTGACCTCAACTATTGTCGAACACTAACTGGGGGCCAGTAACTGGCCTCCCAACTTTAAGCTCCCATGACTAAGTGAAAGTTATAAAGCCTACATATCTGATTGCCTCGTTTCCACTAACACAACCGCCTTCGAGCACCGAGACGTCGGCTAAGGGTTGTTTGTTATTGTGAAAATACCCTGTGTAGCATCTACAAGGGGGTGGAAGCTGATGATGGGCCACTTTCAAATGATAAACGGTCGCAACGGAGTCAAAATAAACATATCATCGGTGTTTGTATTTAATTTACGAGGGCCTCCTTCTGCAATCATCATTATAAAGCCATAAATATGCATTAATTTGACTTAAGATTTTGTCCAAGCTGGGTTGCCTGGCTCCTATGCTTACCCCTACGTTCCCGATTGTTCAGCTAGGTGGTAAAGAGAGAACCTATGTGATTGTAACTACCGGGTCATCCGAGTAAGTACCTCGGACTAGGCGAAGCCGAAAGCTAGCAATTTTAAAGGATCACATTGGTCGGCAATGACGGAAGTGAAAATTTTGGTTCATTAATACCATAGAGTTCGGGAACTTTCACCAAACTAAATCCTCAATATTTTCCTCCCACATTGATTGGAGGTGAGGTTTCATGATCATGATAAGCATGACGACCCAAAGAAAGGAACCGATAGCGAGACTATTTTCTTTGGAAGATGTTTCTTACGTTAAAACATAATATAACATATCTCTCCATGTACCTTTGTTTATAAAACCGTATCGCCGGATTGCCTTGTTTTTCATAAATCTTTGCCCTTATAACGGCTTTATAAAGTAGGAAAACACTCCTCGGCTACTGGCTGAAGAGGTTGAAGCCGATGGTCGGTCAACAAAGTTTTGACAATGCGGATCCGAGTATTAATGATGTAAAGTACTTGAATACATAGAGTCATTACACATAATTTGTGATTTTACTATGGATATCGATCCTTAATTCGGCCACCCATGCCCGCATCAAGGCTTGGGGGCTACTGGGCTTTGGGCTTATTATTTACAAATATTAAAGGGGCACATCGATCCCCTGATCTGGTGTTGCCACCCGACCAGTGTCACGGGGGCTACTGCATTGCCTGTTCAATGCAGAAAATTCAAAGTGCTTAGTGTTCGGCTTGACCGAACTATAGGCAAATGCGTCTTCGGACAACAACAGGTACCATCTGGACCTATCTTGCATCAAGCTAATATATTACGACAACTTCTCAAGACCCTCTCTCAAGGGCCCGTTCGCCGATCACTATTATCACTAATATATTACACTGTGTTTCTATTCCTACGTATGCTGCCGAGCTAGGAGTTGATCCTCAGGACGATTTCGTGCATTGACCTGAGTCTCAGGGCCTACTAGGATCAGCGGTTTCGTGTTTTCCTTCAGGTGCATCTCGGGTTTTATACCGACACACACCTTGAGGGCTACTAGTTATACATATTGACAGCAAATAAATTTACATGCATCGGAAATAAAATCCGTAAACAATCAGCCCAAGCCCGAGGTGGTGCATCACCTCGGAAGCAGTCCGGCATAAAGCTCGTATGGAAGTGGCTGGCTCTATAGAGGGCATTTCCGGCATTAAGCTCGGCTAACCTCCTTTAAACTTCTTCAAGCCAAGGTGATCTATGACACATGGGATACAGTCCGGCGTTGGAGCTCGGATATAGTCCGGCATTGGAGCTCGGATAGAGTCCAGAGTTGGTGCTCGGCTGCAAATGATACCTCGAATGCAGTCCGGCATTGGATCCCGGGTGCAAGAGGACACCGCCGCCCGGTAACAACTTCAAACCCGAGGTGGGCGTAAAAATAACAAGGCATTGATAAAAGCCGATAACTTAAAGGGGCTCCTCAGATAACCGGCATGTAAACTCTTCGGATTTATTTCGGTGATCCTCAAAATCGAAGATAAGAAGATTTGTTGAACCAGTTTTCAAGACCGACGACCGAAGATGAAGAAAAGTTCGGAAGAATCGAGGAGAGTCCTCAACTTGAAGACCGGTTCTGGGGGCTACTGACGGTGTCCTAGACTAGGGGGTACTCACCACGTCATCTCCCGATCAGGTGGATCGGGCCAAGGACCCCCATGGCGGTTTACTCATGGGCCACTTCGGGTAGCCCATGCCGCATTCAAGGAAGATTCCACAAGACTTGGTGATCAAGACAAGGACTCCTCTCCACCGGCGTATTCAACTAGGACTCTTTTTATCCTAGGCCTCTGGTATATTATAAGTCGAGGCCAGGCTAGTTGCTAGATGATGATAACGTTATTCATCATACCCCTAGGGCTTAGACCAAAACATATGATCTCGGGGTAGATCAACTCTTGTAATCTCTATATTCATCAAGATCAATCAAGCAGGAAGTAGGGCGTTACCTCCATTAAAAGGGCCCGAACCTGGGTAAACATCGTGTCCCCTGTCTCCTGTTACCCATCGACCCATGACACACAGCTCGGGACCCCCTACCCGAGATCTGCCGGTTTTGACACCGACACCTGCCTTAATGGAAATTGAAATCTAATGTTTCCTTCTTTCATATCAATAAGTGCACCAATCGTTCTAAGGAAAGGTCTACCAAGAATAATAGGACATGTAGGATTGCAATCTATGTCAAGAACAATGAAATCTACGGGCACATAATTCCTATTTGCAACAATAAGAACATCATTAATCCTTCCCATAGGTTTCTTAATAGTGGAATCCGCAAGATGCAAATTTAAAGAACAATCATTTAATTCACGAAGACCTAACACATCACATAAAGTTTTTGGAATCGTGGAAATGCTAGCACCCAAATCACACAAAGCATGGCACTCATAATCTTTAATCTTAATTTTAATATTAGGTTCACATGCATCATAACGTTTTCTAGGGATAGAAACTTCCAATTCAAGCTTTTCTTCAAAAGACTGCATCATAGCATCAACATATGTTTAGTAAAAGCTTTGTTTTGATTATAAGCATGAGGAGAATTCAACATGGATTGCAACAAGGAAATACAATATATTAATGAACACTTATCATAATTAAATTCCTTGAAATCCAAAAGAGTGAGTTCATTGCTACTTAAAGTTTTGACCTCTCCGATCCCACTTTTATCATTTTTTGCATCAAGATCTAAAAATTCCGAATCATTGGGATGCCTTTTAAATAAAGTTGACTCATCTCTAGTCCCATCTTTATCAAGATTTATATTGGAAAACAAAGATTCAATAGGATTACATCAATCACTTTAGATCTTCATCATTATTTTCACGGAAACTAGAAAAACACGTTTTTACAAACCAATCTCGTTTAGCACGCATCTTAGCGGTTCTTTCTTTGCACTCAATAATGGAAATTCTCATAGCTTTGAGAGACTCATTAATATCATGCTTGGGTGAAATAGATCTAAGTTTCAAAGAATCAACATCAAAAGAAATTTTATCCACGTTCCTAGCCAAATCAATCTTGAGCAACTTTTCTTCAATCAAAGTATTGAAATTCTTTTGTGAACTCATAAATTCTTTAACACTATTCTCAAAATCAGAGGGCATCTTATTATAATTTCCATAAGAATTGTTGTGGGAATCTTATATTTACTAATTGGATGCACCATACGAGCCTCCATATTAATCCTTAAAACTAAGAAAATTATCCATTTGATCAAAGTAATAATGGTCTACAACCGTCAAATAGGTTCTAGGAGTCCTCGCTTGATGTCCCACGATCCTCTCCAAAGAGTTACTAAAAATTCCAACGATGCAGAAAACATCTTCCTCATTGGGAAAAAAAACACGCTCACAGACTCCTTCGTCTCCGTCGCGCACGTACGCATCATCCACAGCTGTAGGCTGTAGCCCCGTTCCTCCTCCCACAGTCCTCCTCCTCCTCCTCCAGTGCTCCTCCTCCTGTTCTTCCTCCACTCTTCACGCGGAAATCATCTAGTATGATCCAGCCAACCTCTCCCTGATCCCTGCCTCCACAATTTTTGAATCTCCATTGCCCTAACCCACTCAAATCTATCTTTGTTGAGGAGGAGATCCTTCCAATCTCTGCTTCTTGACCAAACTGAATCCAATGCAATGGAGAAGGTGGTGCATCGAAGGAAGTTTGACAAGTGCTACTGTTGGTAAAGATGCAAAGTTGAGGGACTATGGCTGACTGATAGAAGACTCTTAGTTTTGGTTTTTGAGGATTTTAGTTGTTTTGTCTACTTCTCTCTGTTTCTTGCAAGTTGCTTACATTAATATAGATTCCACGACCTCACTTTCACGTCTCTCTCTGTCCACCATTGGGACAGTTTAGAGCAGCGAAAGCTTACGACATACCGATGAGACAAAGTAATGGTGAAAAGAGGCTTGGAGGCAATGCAAAGGGTGGACAAGGGATTGCTCTTTAAGTGTGTCGATCTACTGTAAGTTTTCCGCATATTCTTTTATTATAATTATTAATTTGTTATCTCCTGAAAGATCAATGTGCCATGTGAAATTGTATCACATGTATAAAGATGAAACTAGAAAGTTAAATTTTCTTTGCCAAAAAATTTCAGCAGACTTTCTTGAGGACGCAACCAGCTTCTAACGGAGAACTTCAGCATAGTCCCATTCGACAATAGCAGGGGTTACCCGCTTTCTCTGCACCATTCTAGGGTACAGGGATAATCAAGTGTGTGTGCTGCTTTAGCTTCAATACAGGGACACAAATGGTTGGCCATAGCAAGAACAATTGTACGTACCTTGGTGATTACTAAGCACAGCTCCAAAAGTATCTTGACATGTGTGGAAAACAAAGGAGGCATCAACATTTATTTTTAGGAGATCAATTGCCAATGGAGACTAAAAGCAAGAAACCGGGCATAAAAGGCTTCTCTTGCTCTCTCATAAGCTTTCAGGGCAGAAGCAAACAAATGATTTTTTTTTCTTTGTATTCAGTGGGGTCCATGTAGTCACTAAGTTTGCTAGGTAGTTTGTCAGGAAGACAACCGAACTTGATATAGCATTGCTTCCATTGTCCTATCATTCCTTAGATGCCAGCATGCAGTGCCATAACAGAAGGCCAGAGTTCTTTCTTCCTTTCTGATATTTTCAAGCATAATCAGGAGCAAATCGGGCCCGAATATCTAAATAGTTTTCGTCACGGAAATTCCAGTGCATTCCCATTTGTCCATGTCAAGATTTGGATTTTGTGCAATTGACAATTGGGTGAAATTTGGTTTTTTCTTCAGTGCCGCAAATGCTACAGATATGCTCAACCTCAAGATTTTGGTGCCATTTTTTATGCTTTGTATTTCCACTGCTATTCTTTGTTTTCTTAATAATGGCTTAGCATTTGTATGGTTTAATAGAAGATTGCTATGCGCATTTTAGTACTGCTCTTACCTATCGATCAAATGTGTTATACTCTGAAGGTTAAATCATGCACGTGCTTCATCAGCTCTATTATCATAACATTCCACTATCCTGACACGTGAGGGAAAACAATTCACAAGATTGTCATGTTGAGGTCTATACAAATAGGTACGTGTCCATGTCCTTATGCTGGAAGGAAAAACTCAATTACTGCCAAAGATATAATCTTTAATGCTACAGCCTGCATGTTCAGACCTGCAGAGTGAAGTCATATTATTGTGTGGTATAGTGTATTATTAACTAGATTTTGATAGTTCATATTTGCCGTCATCTATCATGTTTTATTGTCATCATATTAGTATGATTTTGCTGTTAAGTCATTATTATGAAACTGCAGTTAGGTGCTTTAGAGCTAGGAGCTCCTAAATAATTGTTGTTTTACTATAAGATGAACACAGAGGAAGTGCTTTCTCAGGTATTTAATTCGTAGGTATATTATGTAAGTTACTACTTTATTGCCTAATCATGTTAGTGTTGTACTACTTTGTTTGAAGGTATTTTTTCAGCGCTTGCCCTTCAAAATTTCTTCTGATAAATTATTGTTTTTTTGTGAAGATCTTTGTCTGGATCTTTCAGTTGATGACTACCGGTCCAAGTTTTCAAACACCAAAAGTGTATGAACATTTCGAAATCACTGGGTTGTACTCCCTCTGTTTCTTTTTAGTCCGCATATAAAATTTGGTCAAAGTCAAACTTTGTTAACTTTGACTAGGTTTATAGAAAAAAAATAAGATTCACAATATGAAATCAACATTGTTAGATGCATCATGAAATTAACTTTCATACCATATAGCTTTAGTATTGTAAATATTGATATTTTATCCTTCAAAGTTGGTCAAACTTTATAAAGTTTGACTTTGACCAAATCTTATATGCGAACTAAAAAGAAATGGAGGGAGTATATAAACTAATGGAGGATATGATGGGTACCATTTCTGTGCTTTTAGTTCTGTTCGCATTAATTATGTCCGCTTCTTTTCTACACAATTTTGATTATATTTCATATAGTTCTTCAGATGGTGAACAAATGAGGAACCATACTTACACATTTGGAATAACCTGGTAATTTTCTTAGCAAGGTGATTCTCCTCTGCATAGTGAATTAAAAGGTCATCTCTAAACTGAAAAGAAGCTGATGTTTCTGCTTCCATCATAGTATCTATTAGAGTCTGCACGACACATGTATTTAATTTACAAGAAAGAGATAACATTGACTGTTATTTTTTGATCTTGTGCAAAATTACGACATCATTAAATCAATGGTTCTTTTGTTGGACGTTGAAGATATCAGCTAAGAACAGTTTCAGTACCTTTCTGCTCGTTCCAAAAGTATGCAGGCCACATGAGGAATGGGAAATAAGAAAGATGCTTTCAAACTCGGATATCGGTAGTGAGATACATGGAAGAGGAAATCTAAGATTAGCCAAATACAAAAAATTTCAGGAAGTATATAACGACTGTGAATTTCCAACTTTGCAGTTTTTTCAGATTCTCAGTTTAAAAGCTCATACATGGCAGCTTGACCGCCTCAAGCACAAAACTAGAAAAAATCTAACAGCGCTGTTTTGATGGGTAGCTCTGGCGACTCGGGCGACTAGGCGGCGCCGCTCGCCCCGCTGTCTCCGGCGCACCCCGCAGCCGTCCTGTCATGTCCTGGGTACATGACCCGTCAGTCTGTAGACTTGGTGTATAAGGGGTGGGGCCCAGAGGGCAGTGTGTGTCCTGGCGTGCTTATAAGCCAACCATGTATCCAGATGTATTATCGAATTAATGAATGAACTGAGCTGCTTCAGCTCCTTCATTCTCGGTCAATCCCTTTGCCATTTCCTATGTCTATCGGAGAAATTTGATAAGTTCTTCCCTGAATTGAAGACGTGCGCCGGCGCCGGCACCAGTCTTCGCGCGCGAGACGGCGATTGCCGCACCTGGACGCCGTGAAGCAAGAGCAGGTGGCGTCGCCCACGCCGCAAGCACACGCTCCGCCTCCGGCGAACAGGGCGGCGAGGTTCGCGTATGGGGCCCCTCCTGCTCCATGGGACTCGGCGGGGGCTACGGTCGCCGCCACGGTTGTACAAGGGCTGGTCATCCCTGCTCCACAGGCGGATGTCCTCAGCACGCCCACCAGCTGTTCGACGGGGCGTCTCACCCAAGTCGAGGCAGCAACCCAGCAGGTCGGCGCGGACTCCGTGAAGGAGCGGTGGTTCGAGCCGGGGCTCCTCAAGTCTCCCACGCCGACTGCCCTCGTCCAAGGGTTCAAGGTGAACACTGATGCACTCTCCGATGCATCGCGCGACTTTGAGGCCATCCCTTCGGCGTTGCCGGCTGCAACTGTCCCTCAAGCCATGGTTCTCCAAAGAGTGGACGTTGTTGTGGCAGGCACCGACATCCTCCAGACGGTTAACTCGCCCACGCTCAGAGTGCACGACTTATCAGGCTGAGGTATATGATCCACTACCATCATGGGAAAGAAATGGTTTTAGTCCAGGGAACACTTTTGCCATGTCTGGGCACACTCTATATTTAGTCAGGTGCTCTCTCTGTGCTATTTTGGATTCAAGAGTTAGGTGGAAACCAAGTGACGCACCTTTGATTTGCATTGGGTGTAGTCCAGGAAGGCTGAATTATGGACTGGACTACAAAGGGAACATATGTGGCAGCAAACATGGCGATCCAGATTTGAGTGACCTGGACTCAAAACCTTCACCTGATTATCATGTAGTCCAAAATATTGAACTAGGAATGAGTACAGTGAGCTGTTATGGGATGCCATGGGATTCTGGATTACCCGAGAGTTTCATGATTTGGTATCCTGGAATACAACTCCGTATTTTTGTTAATTACTCATGCCTGGGTTGCTTAAGGAGTTGCACTGGCTATGAAAAGGATTATAATGCTGTAGGAAACCAGGAAGCCACATATTTGGTCAAGGCAGAGGCCAAGTTTACATATTACATGGTGGCCTTACTATTGCCAATGATGAATTTTCTGCTAGAAATTGTTCTGCAGTACTCGGTCGCACAAGATTCACTGATCAGTCATTCTTATGCTCAGTGCAAGAGGGCACACTTTTTTGTTGGCTATGAACAAATAATGAGATTCCTTCGCATGCAAGAACAAGGAAAGGGTGTTGCGCTTAACAATTCATGTTCTGCAATGCTGCCCTCAACGGCTCCAATTACATACTCACATTTTCTTCCAGGGCCATGGCAACCAGCAAAAGAGAGATACGAGCACGCAAGTACAGCTCGCGGCGCCATCGTCGAGCCGCCATTGAGCGCCATCATGCTATCGAACAGGGTTGTGGCTTGCAGTTATAGTGTGATGTGGTGTCTCGCTGATGCGTCCTTGAGGCTCCTAAAGTGGTGGTCAGATACCCAATGTGTGCAACCATCTAGTGCAAGTTTTGAAGCTCTTTTTTCTGCTGAACGAAGTAGCACTGGAATCCCCGTGCAAGTCTGGGTTGTCCGTTCAGTTCTGAACCTATTTTGGAGTAAGGCTGCACCTAGTTCTCTGTTGACAGATTTTCCAGTTGTGGGACATCAATTGAAGTCCATATGGGGAGCAGAGTGTGTACCTTGTTGTGTCTTGGAAAAATCTATCAAAGAAGAGAAGTCAGAGAAGCTCTTTCATATTTGTGCAGCAGCTAATCTGGCCATGAGATTATGTTGGGCAGAAACGAAACCGTTTACCCAAGTCTGCCGTCAATTTATTCTGTATCCACACGACACATTGAAGAACGAGCCAACTTATAGTGCTATCATTGCATCTTGTAATGGATACAATCCGAGTTACGCTTCTGTTTTTAACTGGAGGTTTGGTGCCAGCGGTGTTTTTCGCTATGATTCTGCTTGGTGTCAGTGGAAAGTTGCATGGCCATCCAGTCTAGGATTGGGAGGCAACAAGTTCAAACTATCACACGTTGGCAAAACCGGTGCAAGGAACAATATCTTGGTCAGAATTATGAACCATTTGACATACTCTATTGAGGATCTGCTCGGTGGTTCACATGTGGCTTGGCACTTGAGTTTTGTTCTGTTTGACATGGTGAAGATCTGGAAAGTTCTGCCATCTCTGCAGCCAAAGGTGACATGGTTCTTATCTTCTCAAGTAATTTTACAGGAAGTGGTCGTTGTAATTTCTCCTGTAAGAAAATTGTGCTCCTCCTACGAGAAAGCAGTGTTACTTTTTGTTCATCATGTATTGAAGAAAATTGAGTTATGGCAATGGAGAGCTAGTCCTGGACAATGGGAACTGCACATGTGTGACAGGTTGCATACAATTGCTGTTGTTGAAGGCATTACAAGCAGCATGTTTATTGCAAGCCTACTAGAGCATTTGTCCAGTTATGAGGAGCTAGGATATACCTCTGATGGCCAGTTGTCGAATGTTCCCTATGACCTGGTGCAGATTGGCTTGCTTGCTAGGTTTACTACTCCTACAGTATTCCTGGGAGATACTTTGCTGAATTTCTATTGGTGTTGTTCGTCAGCATTGGTAGCTACGACCTATTGTTTACTTTACAATAAGAGGTCCTCATTTTTAGGAGCTGAATTGATTGCCTACTCACGCATTTTAGAGTTCAATCAAGCACATTTCTTTGTGAGACCATGGGATCCTGGCATTTTACATTTTCTCTCTCGAACTGAGGTCATAATTATCAGGAAAAGAAATAGGTGTTATTCTGGTGGACTAGCACATAGTCAGAAGTCTGGTATTGAGCAAGACTGCAATTTGTTCCATCAGATGCTGGTTAACGTGAGTCCCACAACATGTCCAAGTCTAAGAAGTTTCCGTTGCCAACAGTCAGCAATTCTTTTCGATGGTCATGCTATTCTGGTGACTTCATGGTTTGTAGTTGCCGAAGCCAGCTTCACTAGAGTATTGCGCTTGAGACAAGCACAATTTCAACGGCGGGGAAGTGTCATGTCCTGGGTACATGACCCGTCAGTCTGTAGACTTGGTGTATAAGGGGTGGGGCCCAGAGGGCAGTGTGTGTCCTGGCGTGCTTATAAGCCAGAGTTAACTATGCTAAGTCCTCAGCAATACTCATCAGAGGAGATGATCTTGATAGGGATCGGGTAGCGGCTATGTTGAACTGCAGCCTGACTGAATTTCCGTGCAAATACCTTGGACTACAGCTTGCCATCCGACAGCTAACTCGTGCAGAATGGCAGCCAATCCTCGACTCGGCGCGCAAGCTGGTTCCTGCATGGCAACGAGGGCTGATTCAGCGCCCGCGTAGGCTGATTCTGGTGAAATATGTTCTTGCGGCTAAACCCATCCACCATTTTCTCGTGACTGATGCCCCTGCTTGGGTGTTCGAGGAGCTTGATTGAAGCATGCGTGCTTTCTTCTGGGCTGGGAAGGAGAAAGCGAACGGTGGGCAGTGCCTTGTGGCTTGGAGTAATATCTGTCGCCCCTTGAACATGGGAGGGCTGGGGGTCAAAAATTTGCAGCTGCAAGCACTTGCCTTAAGAGTGCGCTGGGAGTGGCTACGCCGGACTGATTGCTCCAGACCGTGGAGAGGAATCCCTATGACGGAAGATGAAGAAGCCAGGCAGGTGTTTGACAGCATGGTGCACATTGAGGTGGGAGACGGCACTAAAGTTCTGTTCTGGAGGGATCGGTGGATCCACGGGTTTGCAGCAGCGGACATTGCTCCCAGCATTGTCGCGTCAGTGGATACTAGAGTGAAGAATAGACGCACAGTTCAACAGGCTATGGATGATAACAGATGGACCCAGGATGTGAGAGGAGATCTTTCTTTCACTGCGCATATGCAGCTTCTGCATCTGAACCAAGCTATTCACACAGTCCAACGGCAAGCAGACGCACCAGATACCTTCTCCTGGCCGGCGGACCCTTCAGGACAATACACGGCAAGGTCAACTTATCGATGGTTGTGTGCTGGGGGTGTCACCTCCCCTTTTGCTGCCTGTATTTGGAAGAGTTGGGCGACCCTAAAGTGCAAGATCTTTGCTTGGCTGGCGGTCCAACATCGCTTGTGGACATCTGATAGGAGAGCAAGACATGGGCTCCAAGATCATCCGTCACCTTGTTACACATGCTTGCAATGCGAGGAAAATGTTGAGCACATTCTAATCCAGTGCATGTATGCTAGGGAGGTGTGGGAAGGATGTCTCTCTGCACTTCACTTGAACATCCCTCGGCCAAGCACACAAGACAACTACCTCCAATGGTGGTTATCAAGCAGGAAGCACTACCAGAAGGCACAGAAAAGAGGATTCGACACTCTGGCAATTGTGGTGGCATGGAACTTATGGAAGCAGCGCAATGCTAGGGTCTTCAATCGGGAAAATCTGCCGAGAAGGGACCTTATTCACAAAATTCTGCAAGAGATTGAGGAGTGGAGGAGTGCGGGAGTAGGAGTGGTAGGGTTGCATAGATTTGTGAGAGAGTAGCCTAGTGCTTTTGGTAGTTTGGTAGATGGGTGTGAGTGTGTGCTATGCTTGGGGTATGTTCGCATGGCCTCAAGCTTCTTGTAAATACTTTTGCTCTCTTCTATAAAGATAAGGTACGCCTTTGGCGTACTCTCGAAAAAAACCATGTATCCAGATGTATTATCGAATTAATGAATGAACCGAGCTGCTCCGGCTCCTTCGTTCTCGGTCAATCCCTTTGCCATTTCCTATGTCTATCCTGTGATTCTCTAGCTGCTGCTAGGGACATCACACGTCCCGTCCCCGGCCGCCCCTCCGCCGCCTGCCTCCGCTCCCTCGCTGCCCCTCATCCCGCTGGTGGAGACACCTCCTCCGCTCGTCAGCCCCGCGCCGTCCCGCGTCCGATGGTCCGACCTGCTGGACGACGAGGTGGAGTCGCCCTCCGGTGACCGGTATGGCTTGTCCCCCCCTCCCGTGCCCTCGATCTCGCTGCCCCGCCGCATGTGGTCACTGGCCCGGCCTCCCATGGGAGCGCTGGTGCCTCTAACCCGCGGCCGGCGCCGCAGATCCGTCCGGCGAGTGTGACTCGTGCGGCGAGGGCCCAAGGCTCTGCCTTGCGGAGGGGGCGGGCACGTTGCGCCGCTCCTGGGGAGTTGCCGGCCGTCTGAACTGGGCGCTGCCCGTTCGACCTGGCGGGCCGTGCCCCCCCTCCCTCTTCCTATCGGACTCCAGCCAGCCTAGGCGGCGGCTCCCCGGCGCCCATCCTCCGTCGATCTCCGTTCCACCCCTTCATCGCGGCTTTCGGCTCCTTCCTCCGTTCGCGTGCCTCCACGCTGGCGGGCCAGGGCATCATGGGCCGAGGCCCGGCTTCCCCCCTCCCCTCTCGGCCCGCGAATGGGCCGGCTCGGGTCGGCGAGGCCCGTCTCCCCCGCTCCCCGCTCTGCTGGGCCGGACCGGATGGGCCTCGCCCCCGCTCCTGGTCGCCCCGCGTGCCCTAGGCCCACTCCGCGGACACAGGGGATTTGGCCCCCATGTGGATTCCCTGTGCCGCCGTCTCCCTCCACAGCCGTCACTCTCCCCTCGTCTCCCCGTCCTCCCTCTCTGACGCCCCCGCTCGTCGCCTCCCCACCTCCTCCGGTCAACCTGCCTCCCTCCCCCCTCTCCGGCCATGCCTAGGAGTGGGAGGACAACGAGGCTCGCCGCAAGTGTCGCTATGAGGACCGTCGGGACCCTCCGCGCCCCTCCCCTGATGTGCTCTATCGTGAGGACGACCTCTGGCGCGAGCTGCGTGACAGGGAAATGCATCGCGAGGACTGGCGCTCCCCGGGCCGCTACGACCGCCGCGGGCCTTCCCGCTCCCCCCTCCCGCTAGCGGCTGGCGGTCGTCCTGACGCCGCTCTTCGTCGCCCGCGCGTCGCCGGGGTCATAGCCCCTCTCCGCCCCGCCCCGCCACTCCCGCTCTCCCCTCCGTGCCAGTTGGCCCCTCTAGTGGCCGCGCCTCCACGCATGTACATGCCGCCTCACGCTGCGGCCTCCGCCCCTCAATCGGGCTCCGCGGCCGGGGCCGGTCCCAACCGTGGCCGCCAAGGGGCGGGCCGTAAGAAGAAGCGTCGCCAAGTCCGGCCCCCGACTACCCTGGCCGTCGCGGCCGCGGGCTCTGCCGCGGCGTCGGGTCCCGTCTCTAACCTCCCCTCGCCTCCTTGCTTCAACTGTGGGGAGGTCGACCATGGCCAAGTCAACTGCCCCAACCCGCCCTGCTACTACATCTGCAAGGATCCGGGTCACCCCGCTCTGCTCTGCCCCGACAGGCCCTTGACCGATGAGCTCCGGATGTATGGGCATGAGATTGAGGGGTTGGGCTTCTTCCATATTGAGCTCCCCGACCTCGCCCCCCCCCCCCGACTCCCTCCCTCCAGGCCATCGTGACGGTGGTCGACGGTGTGGCTTCGCTCGAGATGATCAAGGCCGAGCTCAACCACCTGTACCGCCGCCAGTAGGACTGGCAGGTCACCCCGACTTCTGGGACGGTGTTCTCCGTGATCTTCCCTGACGCTCTCAGCCACGGATACGTGACTCGTAGTGATCAGATCACTCTCGCCCTCAACAAGATCGTCATCGACATCTCCCAGCCGATTCTCGACCCCAAAGCGGTGGCGGTGCTGGACACGGCCTGGATCCTCATCGCCGGCCTCCCCGACATTGTGAGGTCCGAGCGTGTCATTCACCAGATGTCTTAGATCCTTGGCAAGGTGGTCGTCGTGGACGAGCTCTCCCTTCGTAAGGAGGAGGAGGTTCGGGTCAAGGTCAAGTGCGTGGACTCCTCCCGTCTTCATGCCACCGTCCGGGTCTTCTTCAATGACCAGGGCTTCGACTTGCGCATCGCCCCTGAGCCCCCTAACCATGTGGGCCGCCCTCGCTTCTCTGACGACGGTCCTCCTAGGGGTGGCGCTGGTGGGGACTACCGTGGACTCCACCACCGCCGCGCCGCCCGCTCGGATGACGAGGAGGCCTCGGAGGACAGCCACTCCAGGCCCCCCTCTCCTGACCCTCTCGCCCCGTCCATGGGTCAGGGGGGCCGGCAGGTCAGGCTCGGCTCCTCGACTCCAGGGGCGCCGGTGGATTCTCCAGTCGGTCTCTCGGGCGAGAGCGACACGTCTAGTGTCGGCTTGCTGGTCATTCCCGCCTCCTCCCCGTGTTCCCTGGCCGCCTCTCCGCAGGCGCTCGCTGCCACCGTGCCAGCATCTCCACCTCCTCTGCCGGTCTCTCCGACCCCCTCCCGCCCATCCCGGCCTTCGCGGGACCCGTGGCCGTGGCGGACCTGGCTCCGGCCCTGGCCCCGTCGGGGGTCTCGCCTGTGCCCCCTCCATCCGCCCTGGTCGTGGATCCCATTCGGGCGGTGTGCTCGGCCTCGCCTGAGCCGGCCGCCCCCCGCCCCCTGCGCCTCCCGCTGCGACTGCTTCCCTGATCGCTGCTCCACCCGCTCCGCTGCTCCTGGGTCGCTCCACTCTTGAGTCCCGACCGATCGACCGGTTGGCCATGGAGGCGTGCGGGGAGGCGCGGGTGACCCCTCCGGTGGTTGCTCCTCCTCCTCCTCCGCGCTCCGCAGCCTACTCTCAGTGTGGCCGGTCGACCTCCTCCCGGTTGACGGCCTCCCGCCGTAGTGCTCGGCTCGACGTGGCCCGCCCGGATGGCAGCCCCGCTCTACCCATCCCTGCGCGGGCTGAGCTCCGGCTGTTGCCCGGAATCTGGAGCCAGGTACCCCTGTCGTCCCCTCCTCTGCAGCTACTTGCTCCTTTTCTACGCTCGAGTCAGGTCCGCTTGGTCACCTAGTGAAGGTTGCTACGGATTCCACGATCATCTTCAAGGGGGAGGTTGCTCCCCCCTTAGTTCAGATCGAGGCTATTCGGGCCCGTGAGATTCTTGATGGTATACTTGCGGAGGCCACGTGGCTATACTCACCCCTCCCACCCCTTCGGCCCATTCGGAGGACGCCACCCTGGCCCAGCCGTGGCTTGTCGGTGGCCTTCTTCCGCTTGCTGCTGCCGACCTCCATAGCTGCACGCGTTCTCGTACCGCCGCCCTCCGCGCTCAAAGCGCGTCCCGCGTCCTGGGGTCGAGCAGCCCCCCAATGGCTCCTTAATGCGTGCCTTCTTCTAGAACATCCGCGGCTTCGGCCATGATGGCCGTCGCTGCCAACTTATTGAATACATTCGTGATGAACACATTGACATTGTCGCCATCCAAGAAACTATGCGCTTGGAATTCTCTCTCCCAGAGCTCGATCGTCTGAGCTCCCATCTCTTTGCTTGGCATTGGCTCCCTTCTAGTGGGAGCACCGGCCACTCGGGTGGCATCCTTTTAGGTGTGAAGGATGCCACCTTTGAGGTGGGGAGCATGGATCGAGGCCAGTTCTTTGTTAGCATGGAACTCTTCGAGTGGGCGCTTAACTTCAAGTGGGAGGTCATCATCGTCTATGACCCTGCTGACCACAGTAGGTCAGCCTCCTTCCTTGAGGAGCTCTACCGGAAGGTCTCGGCGGCCTCGCTTCCGGTGGTTGGCGGTGATTTTAACCTCCTCCGGTTCGTGGAGGACAAGAGCAACTCGAATGTTAACTTTGCACGGATGCAGATGTTTAATGACTGCATTATTGACCTCGGTCTCCGCGAGATAGATATGATTGGTGCCAGATTTACCTGGACCAATTGCCAGGCCTCCCCGACCCAGTCCGTCCTGGACAGGGTCCTAGTTTCCGTAGAATGGGACCTCCGCTGCTCCCTTGCTTCGCTCCGTGCCATCACCCGGATTGGCTCCGATCACGGCCCCCTCCTCCTGTCCTTCGCCGAGGAGCGGCCACCGATCCCCCTCGGTTCTGGTTTGAGACTTTCTGGCTGTCCCAAACTGGGTTCGTGGAGGTGGTCGCTGCTCGCTGGGTGGAGGCTCGGGCCCACCCCCATCCTCGCCCCCCTTGGCCATTGACTTGTGGCACTTCTGTGCCAAGCGGGGCCGGTAGTTCATGGAGGGATGGGGTGCCAACCTGGGCGTGACCTTCGCGAGTGCAAGTAGGCCCTCCTAACTAGCATCCAGGCATTAGACCTGCGTGCCGACGCGACCGGCCTCTCTCTTGATGAGTGGTTGTCGCGGTACGACTTGGAAGACCAACTCTCCGTCATCTAATCCGATGAGGAGGCTTATTGGCGCCTTCGTGGCGCACATAAATGGGTATTGAAGGGCGATGCGACCACGGCATAATTTCAAGTCATTGCAAATGGTCGTCGTAGATGCAACACCATCCCTCTCCTCTGGGATGGTCCGACTCTCCTTCAGTCCCCCCGTGACATCCGGGCCCATGTTGATGGGTTTTATAGAACCCTGTTCTCCGCTGCTCCTAGGAGCGGCCTCTCTTGGCTCTAGATTGTTGGACCGGCGCCCAGCTAGTCTCCGACGCTGAGGTTTGGGCCGCCATTAAAGGCATGAACCCTACCTCGGCGGCGGGGCCTGATGGCCTTCCGGTTAAATTCTTCCAGACCTTCTGGAATGTGATTAAACCTAAGATCATGGCCATATTCGACGAGTTCAACGTTGGGTCCATCGACCTCGGACGCCTCAACTATAGGATCATCTCGCTCATCCCCAAGGTCCCTGGGGCTTCCGACATTCGCCAGTTCCGCCCGATCACGGTCATCAACGTGATTTTTCAGATTTTGGCGAAAGGGTTCACCAATAGGGTGACCCTGCTCAGTGACCGCATTACCCACCCAACCAGTCCACCTTTATCCAAGGCCGGTATATCCTGGATGGGGTGCTAGTTCTTCACGAAGTCCTTCATGAGGTTCACTCTATGCACCTCAAGGCGGTGTTCCTGAAGATCGATTTTCATAAAGCCTACGACATTGTTAGTTGGCCCTTCCTTCGGGAAGTCCTGCTCCGAAAAGGTATTGACGACCGTTGGATCTCCAGAGTGATGCAGATGGTTTCCTGCGGTCGCACTGCTGTGAACATCAATGGTGAGATCGGTCCTTACTTCCCCACCTCCTGTGGGGTTAGGCAAGGCGACTCCTTCTCCCTATTCTTGTTCAATATGGTGGTGGATGCGCTTGTCGCCATTCTGGACAAGGCAAGGCCGTGGGGCATATTCGTGGGATCACCCCCCATGTGCCCGGCGGATCCGGGATCTCCCTCCTCCAGTATGCCGACGACACCATCATCATGGTCGAAGGCTCTGATGCGGACATCTCTAACCTTAAGTTCCTCCTCCTCTGCTTACAACAAATGTCTGGCCTCAAGATCAACTTCGACAAGAGTGATGTGATGGTGATGGGATTCTCTCCTGCAGAATCCCTGAACATTACCAACCGGCTCAACTGTTGCCTGGGCTCCTTCCCCAAAACCTGCCTGGGAACGCCCATTAGTGACACTCTACTCATAGTCGCTGACCTTCGTCCGACTGTTGCCAAGTTACATACCTGCATCGAGCCTTGGCAGGGTAGTTGGTTGTCTAAGGCGGCTCGGACGATCCTCATCAACCCTCCCTCTCCAGCCTCCTCTTGTTCCTCATGGGCTTTTACAGCCTGCACGAGACGCTCCACCATGAAATCGCCAAGGTCCAGTCCCGCTTCTACTGGGCTGGCGATAATAATAATCAGAAGTACCATATGGTCAGCTGGCCTGACATTTGCAAACCTCGGGAACAAGGTGGCCTCGGTATCATGTGCTCTAAATGCATGAATATTGCTCTGCTATCCTGCTGGCTTTGGCGCATCTCGCATGGTCACGGTGGACTCTGGTTAGACATCATCCGGAATAAATACCTGTGTGGTCAACCCCTTGCCTTCTGCCAGCGCACTTGCGGCTCCCAATTCTGGCAGTCGGTTGTCCAACTTCTCCCAGTCCTCCGCATCGGGACCTCCATCTCGGTTGGATCTGGGGCTGCTACGCTGCTCTGGTTTGACCGGTGGGCCAGCGACTCCCCCTTCGTGGCTCGCTTCCCCGACCTCTTCTCCATTGCTGTTGCCCCCCTGATCTCAGTTGTGAGGGCCCTTATTGACTTAGGGCGCCTCGCGTTTCGTAGGCCGAATACCGCCGCCTGGCAGGAATTGCTTGATTGTGTCGCTCTCCATGAGCCGATGGTGGACGCTGGCCCAGATCAAGTGAGATGGCGCCTTGAGCCTTCGGGCCAATTCTCCACCAAGTCCTTATACCAGGCCATCGCCCCTCCTCCGCACCCCCCCCACTTACGGCGGTGTGGTCCATTCGCCTTCCACTGAAGATTCAGATCTTCATGTGGCAGTGGATTCGCGGTCGAACCCCGTCTGGGGTCGAGGTCCTCAAACGCAATGTTCCGGGCTCTGGCTTATGCCCTCTTTATGATGTCCCTGAAGACTCGAATCACATCTTCTTCTCCTGTGTGTCATCTCAATTTGTCTGGAGCTGCTTTAGGGAGGTGGTGGGTGGGAATTGGTGCCATACCAACTTTCCCGACCTATTCACAGAACTCCAGAACTCCCCCTTGTTCTCGCGCCACATTAGGTGGCTTGAGATTGGGGCGATCGCTTGGACCCTTTGGACGATTCGCAACAAGCTTGTTATTCAGCGAACTCCTCTTCGGCGGGCTACTGACGCTCTTTTCAAACTGTCTTGTTACTTGCAGCTTTGGCGGCCGCTTAGCCGCCCTCAGGATCGGGACGCCATCTCGGCCTTCATAGCCGACCTTCGCTCGATGGCCGTCCGTCTGTCACCGCTGCCGCCGCCACCACCGGAGCCCGACTAATCGTCTCCTGCGCTCCGGAGCGCTCCGGCGCCCGCTTTTTTCCCTTTTTTCTGGGCTTGTTGAGATGTGCCCTCAGCAGAACCTTATGTACTTCCTGTTGTGTGACTTGGGTGTGTGTGTGTGAACTAGTCCATGTGTGTGCGCTCTCTGGCGGTTTGCTTTATTTATAAAGCAGGGTGAAAGCCTTTTTCGGTAAAGCACATACATAAAAAATGTGTAGCGGAGTAAAATTCTGCTATCTATTGGTGGGCATGGCCTTATTTATGAAGCATAAAAAGCGTAAGACGGCAAGTGAGGTATATGTGCTCAAATTGACTGATTAACATATGACTGATTAACACTTTTTGTAAAGTATTTGATGCAATTAACAATCAACATTGACTGATTAACATATGCAAGTGAGGTATATGTGCTCAAATCAAGCGTAAGACGGCAAGTGAGGTATATGTGCTCAAATTGTTGCATCAAATCCTTAACAAGTGTCAATTTGATGATTAACGTATCTTAAGCGTAAGACGGCAAGTGAGGTATATGTGCTCAAATTTGATGCAATTAACAATTAACATTGCCTTGAGTTAGTAAAGTATTTTTTTTGGTGATAGCAACTATCAGGGGATTATGTAGTCAAGATCGAATCCAGCCTACCCCAATACCCTTCCTCTCCAACCTTCGATTCCCATCAGCCTCACCTAGCACGCTGGAGCAATCAGCAAATCAGTCGGTCAGCGGGGAGATAGTTAATCTAGGAGCATATTGTATACATACACAATTTGAGCTACATTGACCGTTTCCGATGAGGCTATCAGGTGTGCCACTAATTTCCTCACGAATCCTTTAATGAAGACCCATTCGGCTGATGTCTAAGGTACAATGATAAAATTCTTGCAGTAGGGCTATGTTCCCTAAATCAACAAGTCAGATACCAGACACCCAGTTCGCTTTCATGTTTTACTGGGGATTTAGAGATGTTTTCCACGTTACCTTAACTAATACTGACATTCCTTATGCTTACTAGGTAAAAGTATGACTTCATTTATATGCTACCCAGCATATATAGATTTGAATGTGCGTGAACTTTGCTCAAATGCACTTTGCACAAGAAACTTCCAGAGAAAGGTTTTCTGTGAACTTATATTCATAGTGGCACCGATATATGGCACACCTACGTGGTGCATATGGTAATATAATATGTCTACATTTTTGTGTAATTTTAAAACCACCAGTTGACAGTACGTTCTAAATATCAATACCAATGAAAATGCATATGCTGCTGAAGATTCAACGCAAGAGCATGCACTCATGTAGGTATGGCACGTACTAATTTATCTCTAGAATTAGTTCACTCTTGCTGTTAGAGGCAAATCTTTGTAAATAAATCAATGTTCTTCGGGACAGGTGAGAAATAATGTGTTCTTTTCAGAAGAATACAGATGAAATCATGCCACTTTAATATTTACTAGCACATATGCCCGTGCGTTGCAACGGGAGATAAAACAGTATACATTTAAAGCCAGTGAGAATTATATGTGCAAGCAAAACCCTATGTGCACATGAAAAAGAATATTTAGCTTCTCGGTTTTGCCGCATGTGAAGTAATCGTACGCCACAGAAGGCCCACGAGTTACTCAATCTACTCTTCCTTTCAGTTCTTTCAATCAAGGGAATTTTAAGGTAAGAAGTTTCTGAATATTCTTGGAAACATGATCAATTTTTAAAATCCTGAACATTTTTTTGAAAATTATGTACACCTTCAAAATAACATGAACAAAATAAGAAAGGGAATATCTTTTATAATTCACAAACATTTCCTGAAAACACCAGCTTTATTTTATAAAAACATGAACAGTATTCGAATTTGTGATTTTTTTTAAAAACGGGAATATATGTTGAAAATTCATAAGATTTTTAGAAAATGTGTATCTTTTATACACGAACATTATTTTTAGAAAATATGTATCTTTTATACACGAATATTTTTCAATTTTGACGCATGTTTTGAAATGACATTTTTATTTTAGAGATCTCGAACATTTTTGTAAAACAATATTTTTTAAAAAAAATGGGCAACTTTTTGCAAGTTCCGAATATTTTTCAAAATAGCAAAAAAAAATTGGTATTCCGAACATTTTCCAAAATTTGTTTCTTTAGTTCTAAACGATTTTTCAGAATTTTAAATTTATGAATTAAATTCTAAAATAAAAAAACTTGGAAGTGTAAAAAGAGAGAGGGAAAGGAGAATAAAAATAGAAGTAAAACACGGAAAAAGAGTAATTGGCTAACCCATTAGTGCTTGTCCTGTGCGAAAATCTGACTATTTGTCGACCTGTGCGGAAAATAGAGTTTACCAAGCTGCGTTGGCACAAAAATAAGTAGGCTGGCTTACGTACACCTTTTCCTAAAAAAAAAACTTTGTCAAGCAGATAAACGCATAAGAATTTAGTACACCTTTTCCTCAAAAAAAAATTTGGTACACCTCGGCTAAAAAAAAATTATTTTTGGCGGTGAACAGATGAACATTATTGGAATTTTTGATTTTTTCTTAAAAATCGGAAACATGTGTTGAAAATTCATAAGAATTTAAGAAAATGTGTATCTTTTATGCATGAACATCATTTTTAGTTTTTAAAATTTCATTAAAACATGAATAGTTTTCAGCTTCGGAGCATTTTCTGAAATGCAATTTTTTTAGAAATCTCGGTAAAATTTAAAAACCATTGTTTTTCCTTAAAAATGGTCTAATTTTTGCAAGTTCGAGTATTTTTCGGAATAGCAACAGAATTCTGAAATTATGAATATTTTCCAAATTTTGTTTTTTAGTTCTGTTTTTTTTGGAACTTTTTATTTATGATAAAATTTATAAAATAGAAATAAATTTGGAAGGGAAAAAGTGATACGGAAAGGAGAATAAAATATATGTAAAACATAGGAAAAATAGAAAAATGGGCCAGCCCATTACCGATTTTCCTGTGCGAGCGTCCGACTATGTATCGGCTGCTGCCGAAAATAGAATTTTCCAGCTACGTGGGCAGAAAAATAAGTGGGATGGCTTCGCTGGGCCGCAGTGCGTGGCCCAGGTATGAAAATTATTTTTCTAGCAGACAAACACATAACAATTTAGTACCACCTCGGGTAGAAAAAAGGTATATTCAGCGGTGAACGGATGAAAAAAATTGGTGGAACGCACCTTGCTTTATTAGTAGGTACAGATTGTCTGCAAATGCACATACCCTATATGTGATTTCAGAATGATTATTCTATTTTTCTTATGAGACCTGGGTAACTATATAAAGGTTTCTTGGATGATGGAACATTGTTATACCCCCCCACCCCCCCACCCCACTACAATAACATTGGTCAACGTGGAAACTAAAACTAGAATATTGAAACTTTAGTTGCTCTTCTTTGTAGTTCGCTTGAATAGGAGGTTTCGTCGATCAGTGCACACACACCAAGTGTAGCACATAGTGCATCAATGTTAGCAGTTGTTTCTTATTTACGAAAACTAGTGGACCCGTTGCGCCAAATGGCGCAGAGGCACGTTAAATTCATGTGCAAGATGAAATAAATACACATGGTTTAATCCTTTTTTTGCGGGGATGGTTTAATCCCCTTTAATAAGAAACATGATGAATTGTTGTCTATAATGAGATGTATATACACATTTTAATCTAATAGCACGAAATATTTGCTGCCATGTTCGTAGAGACCCATTTAAAATCATGTTCACATTGAAAAACATTTGCATTTTTTAGTGACTTCGTGTTTGAGCAAAAAAAATACATAGGCTTTTGTTTAAAAGTATATGTACCTTTAAAATCATTAGCGCTTTCCAAATATTTTCATTAGTTAGGAGCATTAGATGACCCATTGCGCCAAATAGCACAGAGAGACCCAGTGACACCATGTGTGCTTTGTAAAAATTCCATGTATTAGGAGGTTTAGCTGTGGTCAAGCAGTGTACACTGCTCTAAACTCCAGTTTCAGAATAATTCTTTTTTCAAACCATGCAATAGGATTGCATATATTACAGGGGAGTATTTACACAAACGGGCACGATCAAACAACCCAAGCTCACGTGAGCCTAGTGCTAGTATCAGGATCAATGACCCTCTGGACCGTCGTGAAGACACTATCAAACTCAAAGCCCGCTGTCTTTGTCCCTCCATATATGCTCCAAATGACCAGAGATAAAAGCGATCATAGTTTTCTTTCGCCCACCCTGCGTTCCTGAACCATCATCCTGCCACCACACAGGAGCAGGATCGATTGGAGTGACCTTGTTTCAGAATCATTATGAAAATAAAAATTCCTAAAATCTGACCAACATTAAATGCATGAACATCAGACTCAATTTATGGCCAAGTATAGATCTTAATCTTATAAAACCCAAAAAGAACAACATTAAAAGGGGACATTGCATACATGATGAAATAGAAGTGTCCACCAGTTCAGCGGTGCTATTCTCACAAGCCTCGGCCGATTTTGAAAAGGTAAAATTTCATCAAACATGGGAAACTCATCAACCATCCAAATATTCCTGGAATCTGATACATGAAGAACAACATATGAATGGCTATCATACTCATATACAACATGAAGCTATTTTTTTTATTGAGAAACCATGCCATAATTGCATCCCACGAAGGACATCGGACCAATCACTACTTGCTACAGTTTATTGCCGACAAAACTGGAGCTTCTCATGGACATGAGACCAACAAATGCATTTTGGTTTGGTAAAGCAAATGCTCGTCATAGCACAAGATCCCTTCCAGCCTCATGCTTCAGCCTAACACACCTATTGTACGCACATCAAGTACCTCATGAGCACAAAATAGAAATGAATATATATGTCAGCAAGTCCATAAATTAACCAAACACAGGGATCTTAACCATATTGTTTTACATGCATCAAGATGTAATATGTGGTGACCTTGGTGCCACAACCACGGAGGCAGGGCCAGTCGGCTGCCAAAATTTGATACTACGGCGTGAAGCTGCAAAGCTGAGATGTAACGACACATTTCTGGATCTAATTAGCGTGTCTATTTATTGGAAAAATAATAATAACTTATTCAGACATTCACATACATCATCAAACCCCGGAGAGCCTACAAGTGCAGATTAAGATGCATTCAGAAGTAAACCAATAAATGTATGTCTACACAGGAATTGATGAAATATCTTGTAACAAAAGTAGATCAAAACTACAGCCAATAAAGATAAAGACAGTAACACACTCTTGTTATTCACATTTATCGAAAATAATGTTTCCAGAAGGAAACATAAGCTGCAAAGTTTTTATATTTATTGTCTCAATATGGTCAGTAAACTAACTAATAAAAGAAATAAAGCATGAATGCCAACTGAACATGTGTAAACTTCATTAATTTATAAGCTAAATGCGTGAAACACAATCGCAGTTAACTTACGAACTAAACATTGCAACCACAACAGATTGCCCCACAAACATGATATCCTAACCGAGTCCTACAACACATTGGACAATGAGCACAATATGTGATTGTGATTTATGAATGTTGTATGCAGTGTACTTCCTAGGCTACTCTAAAAAATGGACATACGTATGTCTGGATGGTACAGATAAATCTCTATCTGTGTCATCTTCTATATTACTACCCAGAAAAATGAAGAGCATGTCAGCTAGACGTCTTTGCTTCAAGAAAACTTTCAGTCCTGGGAAGGAAATGGTCAAGCAGTTGCAGTTGAGGTAACATTCTTGCACTTCAATACAAAGGCAATAATTTGGCAGCAATTAAAGAAAAATAGAAATATCAAAGTGCATTACGCCTCAGTCCTCATGCATGATTATTTGTGCATCAAGCAGTTACATAGAAGCGTGAATGAAGCTGGTGGCCTTCTAGATACGATAAATGGGAGCACAAACAATGTGTCCACAGTCCACACATCATGGGGATCAAGATGGTCCTACTATTATTCCTATAAACAGAAACATCTTAGAAAATTCAACCATTGATAATAACATACCTAAGTTCAGAAATTAACTTCTAGCTTTGCACTAATTTGTAAGAGCACAAGCAAAAAAACATTGGTGCGTGGAGGGAATGAGGAAGAAGATGGTACTTGCAGAGAACATCCATGGCCACAACGTCATCTCATGGCCATGGCAAATGGAATCAACTTTTAGTTTTCAAAAAGAAAACTGCTAACAATACTTGCTGACGGCACCATTGTATGGTGACCACACCGCACTTTTACCAACGGTAGCAGAAATAGTGAGCAGATGAAAAGAGGGAACGACTTGCTAATTTTACCAATGGACACCAGCATCTTATTAAGTTAATAATCTTCGGAAATGTAAAACTATTTTGTGAAAGAAAAATAAGCATGTGATGAAGGGAAACCTATTACCAAATGGAAGAAAACAGATAAGGGTATTTGTTTCTATACCGTTTGCATGCGTCAACAGACGTTCATTAGATAAACTGAGAACACTAATTGCTCCTCTACCCACAGCAGAACCTAATAAACCGGAGCTAAAAATCAATATGGTAGAACCTAACATTAGCTCTTGAGTTATCAAGTATAGATAAAATAAAACCATAAGAGTGGCCAAGTAAATAAGCTCCATGTACTACCCATGACACAGAATGGAAACCACCGTATACATTTTCCGTGCATCAACATATATCTGTTAAAAAACAGAGAATTGTTTCTATGCTTCCACATATATACGCTAGAGCTTTTTCGAGAATTACCTTTCTGAAGAGCCTTCTTTAGAGGACGGCCACTTGTCAAACTTTACAATCGATTTGGACCAATTCATTAAATTGAAAAAGAATCTTCTTCATCACTGCACTCTAATTCAAAACTGAAGGGAATATCTTTTGCATATTATCAACTGGGGTGAAGTATGCCTTGGGAAGCAGGCTGGAGCAATCCCAGATCCAAGACTTGGCATTGAGAATATCTGCACAAACGATGTCACAGTCAGTGTGAGTGTCATAATGAAGTGCTAGAATGGATAAATTGTTCAGGTTCAAACTTTTGACGCATGGGGTATCGATGTGGTCGTGGTTGAAGATGACAGTGGCAGCAGTATCAAGCTCCCGTCGCTAAAGTAACTGCCGAGGTCCTCGTACTCCCAGGTCCCATCCCTGAACTTGTTCTCCAGGTATAGCTTGTAGTGCCTCGCATCCAGAACTTGCATCTTCCCTGTACCACAGGTTGTTCCAATCCAAACCAAATTCAGAAACAAGCATCAGGATGGCAGGACCAAGAACAACCTCTAGCCTAGCATCATCATAATCCAAACCAAATTCAGAAACAAAAATAAATAGAAAATGTTGAAAAAGACAGCCTTAATATTACGGTTGTCTAGTGAAATCATACACAATAATTCGAAGGTTATTGTAATATACTCTACTCATGTATTCTTGCAAAACTTGTAAATCCTTATAACATGAGACAATAAATGTATCCAGAAGCCCTCCACATGCACAATCAACTGCAACAGACCAGGACTCGCTAGCAAGTTGCTGCATGACAAAAAGCATTATGAAGATTTGGAAGAAGTAACGCAGCCACAACTTACATTATAGAAACGACAATACTATATGAAAGAACCGGCTATAGTTTATAGCATTCCTTTGCAATATAATGTAAATTCAGTAGCCAAACTTCGACAAGGACTAAATTCATAATTATAAAAATCTTAGTGGCATCATCCCTGATAAGACCGTGTAAAGCTTAAATTCCCATTTCTAATTTTATGGGATAGCACAAGACAACAAATCTATTTTGCATTTTAATTGATGCAATGAGAAGAAATATGAAAAAAGTTAATCCAATGAACTGCAATCAACAACAAAAGGATTGAGAAAATTGATTAAATTTCTGAAGGGATAAATAAATTGAGTGGGTCAAGAACTCAGGGCGCAAAGACCAGTCGACATTGAGGTTGTTAGAGAGAAGTACGTACTGTAATAGGTTTATTGTGTTCCCTTTTTGTATTTTCGGATTCCTAGTTTATCTCCTGTAATTAAGACCCTAGAGATTTAGCCACAAATGATATTGCCGCATAAACTAAAATTATATGTCTCACAAAACCATGTGGTATATTGCACACATGTTCCAAAAGTGATCGTATAACTGATAACATGTTAATAAAGGTACATCAAAGCAGGCTAGGTAGATGTTGTGAACCAGAAGAAACAAATATGAGAAAATGAATGCAACCCATGTATGTGCAGACTGGAGACCCAACAACCTTGAAAAATACGAAGATTTGCATGTGCCTGGTCTGGTGAATAAAGAAATAGCTCCCAGCAAAACGCACCAATCCTGCGTACCTCAACAATGCTGCCTGAACCTCAAATTTGTAGAGTTGGCGACCTTGGCCTTCCACTCCTTGTGGCGCCCCTGCAACTGACACCCTCATCCATGAGACAAAGGGGGAGAGTGAGGGGGGTAGAGAGGAGGGAGAGGCAAACCCTAAATCGCTACCAGATCCTTGCTCCTGCTGCTCCGTCCCGCACGTGGCATGTGCCTTCCACTCCTCGCTGCGCCCAGCCGACGCCGTCACCCATGAGATAAAAAGGAGACGAGAGTGAGGGCAGGGGAAGATAGAGGACGGGGGAGGAGGGGTAAACCATGAATCACCTCGAGCTCCTTGCTCCTGCTGCTCTGGCTTGCTAGCCTCTCTCAACCGATCTCGCCTGCATCTGCTGATCCACCCACCCCTACTGCTTCCTCCCGCCGGCGCCGAACTTCCCACGACCTTCTATCCCGCTCCAGACTCGACCACCCGCCATGGGGCCTAAGAAGGAAGGGTCCTGCTGGCTGTGTTGATGAGGAGGAGGGAGGAGTGAGGGGCGCAGCGGCGGCGGCCTGGATTGGGCAAAGGGGCTAGGGTTCGTGTTCTGGCGGCTGGCGAGGGAGAGAGACGGAGGGGTGTGGTTGTGGGGACTGGGCGGCCAACAGTGGCAATAGTGGGAGGAGACGCCCGCGACAGGCCGCACGACGCGCGGCGTGCGAAGACAGGCTCGCTCGCACCCACGAACGGCTCACCCAGCCAATCGCCACACAGAACATGAGCCCACCAGTCATTGGTCCTGCGAAATTACAACGAGGTAAAATAAACAACATAGATCAAACGTCCCAGAATGATTTGAAAACCAGATTGACCAGATCCAATGGCCGAAATCGAAGGAAATCGGGGAAGCCTCATAGAGCCAAGTTGGCTAGCAACCTTATATGTTAGAATAATTAAGATGATCCAAAGGTAAAGGATGGCAAGAGATTAGTATAACTTAGCACACACGTTAAATTATATTAAGAATGACGTCTTTATAAAATAAAATGACTGTTGAAAATTCCTAATATATGATCAGGCTGGCCTTTCTTCTCTGTAAGAAACTATTTGTAGCGTAGTCTGCATCTGACTGTTGATATACTATTATGTTGCTACTTTTTCCCTCAACTTTTACAATTTACCATGCAATTTACTGCTCCATCCATGAGAATGGAGTTTTCTTAGCACTGCTCTAATTATACTCCTAGCTGTTTTACTATAGAATCTGTGGAAGTTAGATTCGTAAATGATATTTCAGAGTAATTTATTCTAATCATTATTGCTAAACTGATTAGTTTCTTTCAACCAGTGTTTAAAGGTAAAAAGGTTATGTAGATATGTTTCCCTTTACTCTGTCTTTAAACTATATATGTTCACACTGAATGCAAGGAGAAGTGTGGTCAAAGGGTGGGCATATATACAAAGCACCGAATGAGGCTATGATGAGGACTAAGGAAAACTACTGTTACTAATTTTGAAATTCCATATGCCCTGTAAGTCGCCATAATAGAGAGAATCTAGCCTAATAAGTTTTGTAGCGGATTAAATGAAAACCACATAATGATAGATCAAAAGTTAGTTGTCTTTAATTTGGTTTCATCACTGATCAAAAACCCAATCGTGATATTTTTTGAAGTTTGGATGAGTCCTACTGGGTTTGTATTGCTAGAGCTTAAGTTATGTTTGCAACATTACTTATTACTAAAGTATATATGTACTCAATTCAGGACAACTACGCAATAGTTATCCATTTCTAGGTAGATTCAAGGATTGATAAGTTTTTAAGACCTGTGTCCTCTGCTCATGTTTGGTAAGATGCGTTAAAACATATCTTGCCACACTCAACCGTGTTTTGAGGTCCGGGTGGAAACAACTTAGGTTGTGTAATTTCACACAAGTTTAGTTTTTATATTTCATTCTTGGAGAGATCTTTAGAATATTTAACAAACAATATAGAAGAAAATAAAAATAAAAAGTGATATCATTGTTTATTGAAATATCTAGCCCATGCAAGTGCACGGGGTTGACGGCTAGTTAGCATAATTATTAGAGGAATTACTAGGAAAAGGCCTAGGATTGAAATTACCTCTATACTCGTTATTACCAAAATTGTTCCTACCAATAAAATTCACATCCATAGACTCATTATTATTCTCAATCAAAGTAGACAAATGCGTATCATTAGGATCAATAGAAGCACTCTTGCTAGCAAATAATTTCATAAGTTCATCCATCTTTCCACTCAAAACATTAATTTCTTCAATCGCATGCACTTTTTTACTAGTGGAAGATCTTTTGGTATGCCATTGAGAATAATTAATCATAATATTATCTAGGAGTTTAGTAGCTTCTCCTAAAGTAATTTCCATAAAAGTACCTCTAACAACATAACCGAGACTTCAAAAATGTTTTGAAATGTCACGGAACATATGAGATGTTCCAGGAGCTGAAATTGGTATTTCAGACTCATGCCCGAGTCGAGAGATATGAGACCTCAGACAAGTACATTGCCTACAAGATGGAGGAGAATAGCTCAACCAGTGAGCATGTGCTCAGAATGTCTGAGTACTACAATCGCTTGAATCAAGTGGGAGTTTATCTTCCAGATAAGATAGTGATTGACAGAGTTCTCTAGTCACTCTCACCAAGTTACTGGAACTTCGTGATGAACTATAATATGCAAGGGATGACGAAAACGATTCCCGAGCTCTTCGTGATGCTGAAATCAACGAAGGTAGAAATCAAGAAAAGAATCAAATGTCGATGGTTGACAAGACCACTAGTTTCAAGTAAAAGGGCAAGGGAAAGAAAGGGAACTTCAAGAAGAATGGCAAGAAAGTTGCCACTCACATGAAGAAGCCCAAAGCTAGACCCAACCCTGAAACTGAGTGTTTCTACTGCAAAGGAAATGGTCACTGGAAGTGGAATTACCCTAGATACTTGGCGGATAAGAAGGATGGCAAAGTGAACAAAGGTATATTTGATATACATGTTATTGATGTGTACTTTACCAGTGTTTATAGCAACCCCTTAGTATTTGATACTGGTTTAGTTGCTAAGAGTAGTAACTCAAAACGGGACTTGTAAAATAAACAGAGACTAGTTAAGGGCAAGGTGATGATGCGAGTTGGAAGTGATTCCAAGGTTGATAAGATCACCATCACACACACCCTTTACCTTCGGCATTAGTGTCGAACCTAAAATAAATGTTATTTGGTGTTTGCGTTGAGCATAAATATGATTGGATCATGTTTATTGCAATACGATTATTCATTTAAGTCAAGGAATAATTGTTGTTCTATTTACATGAATAAAACCTTCTATGGTCATACACTCAATAAAAATGGTTTATTGAAGCTCGGTCGTAGTGATACACATATTCATAATATTCAAGCCAAAAGATGCAAAGTTAATAATGATAGTGCAACTTATATGTGGCACTGCCGTTTAGGTTATATTGGTGTAAATCGCATGAAGAAACTCCATGCTGATGGACTTTTGGAATCACTTGATGCTTGCGAACCATGTCATGGGCAAGATGACTAAGACTCCGTTCTCCGGAACAATGGAGCGAGCAACAGACTTGTTGCATAATACATACTGATGTGTGCGGTCCAATGAGTGCTGAGGCTCCCGGCGGGTATCGTTATTTTCTGACCTTCACAGATGATTTGAGCATATATGGGTATATCTACTTGATGAAATATAAGTCTGAAACATTTGAAAAGGTTCAAAGAATTTCAGAGTGAAGTGTAAAATCATCGTAACAAGAAAATAAAGTTTCTACGATCTGATTGCGGAGATGAATATTTGAGTTACGAGTTTGGTCTTCATTTCAAACAATGTGGAATAGTTTCGCAACTCACGCCACCTGGAACACCACATCGTAATGGTGTGTCTGAACGTCATAACCGTACTTTATTAGATATGGTGCAATCTATGATGTCTCTTTTTGATTTACCACTATCGTTTAGGGTTATGCATTAGAGACAACTGCATTCACGTTAAATAGGGCACCATCTTATCCGTTGAGACACACCGTATGTCGTGGTTCTAAGCCTGACAGTAGAGTGGGGGTAGGTATTGAGAGGCAAGGTCCTAGCTATGGAGAGGTTGTAAGCACAAAGGATGTACGAGTTCAGGCCCTTCTCGGAGGAAGTAACAGCCCTACGTCTCGGAGCCCGGAGGCGGTCGAGTGGATTATGAATGTATGGATTACAAGGTGCCGAACCCTTCTGCCTGTGGAGGGGGGTGGCTTATATAGAGTGCGCCAGGACCCCAGCCAGCCCACGTAGGAGAAGGTTTAAGGTGAGTTAAGTCTGGGGCGTTACTGGTAACGCCCCACATAAAGTGCTTTTACTATCATAAAGTCTACTTAATTACAGGCCGTTGCGGTGCAGAGTGCCTCTTGACCTCCTGGTGGTCGAGTGCGTCTTCGTGGTCGAGTCCTTCAGGCCAGTCGAGTGTGTCCTCGTTGGTCGAGTGAACCCTCGTTGGTCGACTGGAAGGCGACCTCTTCTAGGGATGTCCTAGGGTAAGTTACTTGGGACAGGTCCGTGACCCTACCCTAGGTACATAACCCCATCATTAGCCCCCGAATGGATTGAGGCTTCGAGTGAAGAAGGAGTTGACGTCGTTTCCGATTAACCTTTGCGCTCTAGTTGTGCGCTGTTCTGGATCAAAGAATCTCTTCGTTGACAAGGAGCAATTCGTCTTCGGTCGACCCGATCCATTCTATTTTTGCGTCGAGTGATCTTTCGAACTTCGTCGATCTCCGAGCGACGGATCGCCGGAATCGCCGCGTCTGACAGGCAGATTTGTTGTTCGCGGATTCTGCGGGGTGCGAAATTCGGGGGCGCGCGCGAAGCGGGGCGGACCGCGGCGTTCGGATGGGACGGGGCGTAGACGCCTCGATCTCCGCGCCGCCTTTTTCGCCACGTATCCAGTCTCCATAACTGCTCACAGATATGATTAGATCGACCGGGCCCACACGTCAGCCACTCGGAAGGGACCTTATAAATGTGCCCGGCGAGGATTTCTGTGCTGTGCCTCCGCATTCTCCCTCTCTCCCTCTGCTCCCTTCCTCCCTGCTCAGCGTGCCTGCTCTCGCTTCCGCACCGCTCTCCTTCGAGCATCCCACCGGCGACCATGGCCAAGGAGAAGACGGCGGCGCTGGAGCGTGCCAAGAAGGCATCGGCATCGGAGAAGGCGAAGGGGAGATCCACAAGCCGCCGAGGATCTTCGTCCAGATCCCGCCTGCCGAAAGGCTGGGTCCAAGGCGACTGGATCCAGTCGACCATCACGGAGAAGGACCTCCTCGACATGGCCGACGAGGGCTTGATCCCTCACGGAGCTGCGAGGTTGCCGGGGAAGGAGTGGCAGCCACAGCCAGAAGAGGGTGAGTGTGTGCTCCTGGCCACTCATGTCGATCGGGGGTTTTCCTTGCCACCGAGCATTTTCTTCCGAGGTTTCCTGAATTTCTTTGGAGCGCAGCTCCACCACTTTACCCCAAACTCCATTGCCTACCTTGCTGCGTTCGTGTCCATGTGCGAGGGTTTCTTGGGTTGTCGACCGCACTGGGGTTTGTTCAAACGTATCTTCACGTGTCGCTCTCAGACCGTGAAGAAGGCGAGCCCAGGTGACGAGAAGACCCGAGTCGTCCAGATGTGTGGGGGCCTGGGGATTCAGGTGAGGAACAATAGCACATTCCCGCCCATGTCTTTTCCCGAGTCCGTCAGGGGCTGGCAGTCGACTTGGTTCTACTGCCAGGTCCAGTCGACGCCAGGGCAGTCGAGTGGACTCCCTCAATTTACCATGGACCGAGTGAACAAGCCCTCCCCTCTGAAGCTGATTCCGGAGGAGAAAGCCGACGTGAAGATGTTGATGGAGCGAGTGGTGCAGCTGGTTCGGGACGGAGTGACAGGCATGGACCTCTTGGAGGTTTTCCTCAAGCGCCGCATCCAACCTCTCCAGTTCCGGAGCCACTGCATGTGGTTGTACTGTGGGCCCGCGGACGAGACCAGAGTCCATCCAGAAGAAGTCGACGATGTCACTCTGGAAAGGTGGATGGTAGACGTTACCGGGAACAGGGACAACCCGCGCGGAGCCAGAAGGATTCCTCCACTCGACCACGACAACATCCCAAACAAGGTACACTTGCTCTGCTTTCCGTCGTGTCTTTGTTGTATTCATTCTTGCCGATCCTGTCGACTGGTCGACTGATCGTTGTTTGGGCGACTGCTAGGCCTTCACCGAGCTGTACTCGATGCCCAATGGGGCACAAACTTCGACTGAAGAAGGCGAGGCGAGCGGGGGCGAGGCGAGCGGAGGTGAGGCGAGCGGGGGCGAGAGCCAGGGAGAGGAGGAATGGGACTCGGATGCTGCAGGGGATGACGACGACGATGATGATGATGAAGGTGATGAAGATGACCTCGAGGACGAGGAAGAAGAGGAGGAGGAGGTCGTTCCACCGCGCTCAGAAAGGCGGTCGAAACTTGTCCACGACCCCTCGACCGAACGTGGTAAGGGGGTAGCGACCGCTGCCCAGTCGACCAAGCGCCCTCGGACCACCTCTCCGGCACCGACTGAAAAGGCGCCGAAGCAGCCCAGGGCGGCCTCATCGAAGCCGGCCAAGCTTCTGCCGAAGATGAAGGTGTCCATCCCCACCATTTCAGGGTAATAGTGTTGTTCATATTTTCTTATTCTTATGCGAACTTTATCTCTGGTCGACACTGATGTTAGTCGACTGATCCTTTGGAGCTGCAGTGCTGCTACTTCTGAGACCTCGACCCGGGCCGATGACCACGAGATGGAGGATGCCGCAACTTCGAATCCAGGTGCCGTGTTCTTAATACCATACTTAGTCGACTGACTCGCGATCTCTGATCCTGACACTTCTCTACAGCTCCACCCAACACTGTTATCGATCTGCCTGATGATGATGAGGATGAGGAGCCGCTGAAGCACAGGAGGAGTCGGAAAGCGCCTGCCGGCAAGGTGTCTCAGGATGCGTCAGCGCCTGAGATTCTGACTGTGGAGGGAGAGAACACCACTCGACACACGGTGACCTTCGCGACCCCACTGACGAGTGCTCAGCAGCCTTCCCTCTTCACGACTCACCACGTCCCAGAGGACCAAGCTGGTGCGGCGAAGGAGGCGATACGCCAGGCGGGACTCATGATGGAGCAGCTGAAGACCATCCGGGATGCGAGTCAAGCAGCCTATGACGCCAGCTCTGCCCTCCAAAGCAATGTCCAGGTCAGTCGACTGCTGTTTGTTCTGTTGGATACGCTCCCAAAAACTTTTCTTTTCCGGGATTTATATTGGTCACCCACTGGGAGTGTTGAATAAACTCCGTGTTAGCGGGGGCACGCTGAGTGCACCCGCTGGGTGTAGTCCCCAAGGCTA
>NC_041381.1:367181350-367182505 GCF_002162155.2 Triticum dicoccoides | reverse complement strand
AGGCTGAAGGCCGCCACATCTCGCATCGACTCGACGCTCTGGCCTGAGGAGACACTTCAGAATGACCTTGAGTCATTAATGGCCCGCTTGAACACGATCCCTGGTCGAGTGCAGGAATGGAAGAAGTCCTCAGCTCGGTGTGGTGCAGATGTTGCTCTGTGTCTGGCCCGAGTCCACTGCAAGGATGCACGAGAGGAGAAGCTGGCGGCTCTTCGGGTGGCCAATACCAAGAAGCACGACTTTAGGTCCTTCATGGAGACTTTCCTTGCAGCTGCCACTCGGATCGCCGACGGAATTGACCTTGATGAATTCGTCGCACCTTCCAGCCCTCCACAGGAGGGGTAAAAAACTTCTTATGGCTCGACTCTTTTAAATTTGCCTCGGTATGCCGAGTGGAATTGTATCCGACAAACTTTAACAGGCTTGACGCCTGAGCACTTTTGGTCCCTTTAGACATCGATTCGAACTTGAATTTGGCGCTTGAATATGGTTGCCTTCGGCTCAAAATGTCCTTTGCAGGTTCAAAGCAAGGTGCCTGTGCTTAGGCGAGCGCTTGGACTGCAGCTAAGCCTCCGAGTGAGAGGATTGCTCACCACTCGGTAGGATTTTTACAACTTAAGCGAAACGGATTCGCAGCTAAGCCTCCGAGTGAGAGTCTGGCTCACCACTCGACAGGATTTTGATAACTTAGGCGAGCACGAGGCTGCAGCTAAGCCTCCGAGTGAGAGGATTGCTCACCACTCGGTAGGATTTTTATAACTTAGGCGAGTGCTTGGACTGCAGCTAAGCCTCCGAGTGAGAGGATTGCTCACCACTCGGTAGGATTTTGATAAACTTAGGCGAGCACGAGGCTGCAGCTAAGCCTCCGAGTGAGAGGACTGCTCACCGCTCGGTAGGATTTTTATAACTTAGGCGAAACGGATTCGCAGCTAAGCCTCCGAGTGGAAGGCTGGCTTACCACTCGGTAGGATTCTGATAAACTTAGGCGAGTGCTTGGACTGCAGCTAAGCCCCCGAGTGGGAGGATTGCTCTCCACTCGGTAGGATTTTTATAACTTAGGCGAAACGGATTCGCAGCTAAGCCTCCGAGTGAGAGTCTGGCTCACCACTCGACAGGATTTTTATAACTTAGGCGAGCACGAGGCTGCAGCTAAGC
>NC_041381.1:367180331-367181340 GCF_002162155.2 Triticum dicoccoides | reverse complement strand
AACTTAGGCGAGTGCTTGGACTGCAGCTAAGCCCCCGAGTGTGAGGATTGCTCACCACTCGGTAGGATTTTTATAACTTAGGCGAGTGCTTGGACTGCAGCTAAGCCCCCGAGTGAGAGGATTGCTCACCACTCGGTAGGATTTTTATAACTTAGGCGAAACGGATTCGCAGCTAAGCCTCCGAGTGAGAGTCTGGCTCACCACTCGACAGGATTTTTATAACTTAGGCGAAACGGATTCGCAGCTAAGCCTCCGAGTGAGAGTCTGGCTCACCACTCGACAGGATTTTTCCAAACTTAGGCGAAACGGATTCGCAGCTAAGCCACCCACTGAGGGGGAGTTTTTATGTGGACAAAAAGAAAAAGTGCTGACACAATTATTTCTAAACCCATGAATTACAGAAGCTCTTTATTGCAACTCATCCGAGTGATACAACTTAAGTGTAAAACGGGCGGAGTAGCTCCGCGTTCCAAGCCCGGGGCTCGTCGATATTATGCTCGACGTTGTAAAGACGGTATGCCCCGTTGTGGAGAACCTTGGTGACGATGAAAGGGCCTTCCCAAGAAGGAGCAAGCTTATGTGGTTTGTGCTGATCCACTCGGAGAACCAGATCCCCTTCCTGGAAGGCTCGACCTCTCACATTTCGAGCGTGGAAACGGCGCAGATCTTGTTGGTAGATGGTCGACCGGATCAGAGCCATCTCCCTTTCTTCCTCTAAAAGGTCGACTGCGTCCTGCCGCGCTTGTTCAGCTTCTGCTTCGTCGTAGGTTTCGACTCGAGGAGCATTGTGGAGAAGATCACTTGGCAAGACTGCTTCGGCTCCGTAGACCAAGAAGAATGGAGTTCTTCCGGTCGACCGATTGGGCGTGGTCCGCAGTCCCCAGAGCACAGATGGAAGTTCATCGACCCAAGCTCCAGCCGCGTGTTTGAGATCACGCATCAGTCGCGGTTTCAGCCCCTTGAGAATCAGTCCATTAGCTCGCTCTGCTTGTCCATTCGACTGCGGATG
>NC_041381.1:367165572-367179134 GCF_002162155.2 Triticum dicoccoides | reverse complement strand
TGCGGAGTTTCTTCGGTAAAAGGATCTTCTTTGACTGATGGAGTGTGTATATGCTCCAAGAACACACCACTCGGAATGGCTTCTCTCTTGGAACCTATCTTTGCTAGATCATCAGCTGCTTGATTCTTCAGTCGGGGTATATGATGGAGCTCCAACCCCTCGAACTTTTTCTCCAGCTTCCTCACTGCACTGCAGTATCCAGTCATGGCTGGGCTTCTTACGTCCCACTCTTTCATCACTTGGTTGACCACTAAATCTGAGTCGCCATAAACCATTAGGCGACGGACGCCGAGTGAAATGGCCATGCGCAACCCATATAGGAGGGCCTCATATTCTGCCTCATTGTTGGAGGAATCAAAGTGAATCTGGAGCACATATCTGAGCTTATCTCCTCTGGGGGAAACCAGGACAACCCCAGCACCGGAACCATTCAACATCTTAGAGCCATCGAAAAACATGGTCCAATGCTCCGAGTGAACTTCAGTCGGCTGTTGCTGTTCGACCCACTCGGCTAGGAAATCTGCTATTGCCTGGGACTTAATGGCTTTCTTTGCCTCAAACTTGATATCAAGGGGAAGAAGTTCAATCGCCCATTTGGCCACTCGACCAGTTGCATCTCTGTTGTGCAAAATCTCTGATAGTGGAGCGTCGCTGACGACTGTGATTGAATGGTCAGAGAAATAATGAGCAACCTTCTTCGTGGTCATGTATATTCCATACACAAGCTTCTGATAATGAGGATATCTCTGCTTGGATGGAGTCAAGACTTCAGACAAATAATACACTGGACGCTGAACTTTGAGAGCTTTTCCTTCTTCTTCCCGCTCGACCGTTAGCACAGTACTGACGACTTGTCCTGTGGCTGTGATGTAGAGCAACAGAGGCTCTTTGCTGATTGGAGCAGCAAGCACCGGCTGGGTGGAGAGCAGAGCTTTTAGCTCGGCAAACGCTGCATCAGCTTCTGGAGTCCACTCGAACTTGTCAGCCTTCTTCATCAGTCGGTAAAGAGGCAATGCCTTTTCACCGAGTCGCGAGATGAATCGACTTAATGCGGCCAAGCATCCAGTAAGCTTCTGGACATCGTGCACTCGCACAGGGCGTTTCATTCGGAGAATAGTGCCAATCTTTTCTGGGTTGGCGTCGATTCCCCGTTCGGAAACGAGAAAACCGAGTAACTTGCCACCAGGAACTCCAAATGTGCACTTTGACGGATTGAGCTTGATATCATACCTTCTGAGGTTGGCAAATGTTTCGGCAAGGTCAGCGAGCAGGTCGGAACCTTTTCGTGACTTGACAACAATATCATCCATATAAGCTTCCACATTCCGATTGATTTGAGTGAGCAGACACTTCTGAATCATTCGCATAAACGTGGCTCCGGCATTCTTGAGGCCGAACGGCATGGTGATATAGCAGAAGCACCCGAATGGAGTGATGAAAGCTGTTTTTACTTCATCGGGTCCATACAGACGGATCTGGTGGTACCCGGAGTAAGCATCTAAAAAAGACAGCCTCTCGCATCCCGCGGTCGAGTCAACAATTTGATCTATGCGAGGGAGAGGAAAGTGATCTTTCGGGCAGGCCCGGTTTATGTGCTTGAAATCAATGCACATTCGGAGCGACTTGTCCTTCTTAGGAACCATGACGACGTTAGCGAGCCACTCGGAATGGAATACCTCTCGGATAAATCCTGCCGCCAACAGTCGAGCCACTTCTTCACCGATGGCCTTTCTCTTCTGGACGGCGGACCGCCGAAGATGTTCTTTTACTGGCTTTGCAGACTTGTCGACTCTTAGGCGATGCTCAGCCAGTCCCCTGGGAACACCTGGCATGTCAGCGGGCTTCCATGCAAAAATGTCCCAGTTCTCACGGAGGAACTGGATGAGCGCTTCTTCCTATTTTGGGTCGAGTGTTGTGGAGATGTGGGTCGGAGCTGCTTCGGGGTCGGTCGGGTGGATGTGAACAGGCTTCGTCTCACCGGACGACTGGAATGCAGACTCTGTGGCGGGCTTCTTGGATCGCAACAAGTCACTCGGATCTGCGTTTTGCTTGTACTCTTCGAACTCGACCGCTGTCACTTGGGAATCGGCAATTTTGGAGCCCTTCTGAAAGCACTCCTCTGCCTTTTTCCTATCTCCGGTGACAGTGATCACACCTTTGGGACCGGGCATCTTCAATTTGAGGTACACGTAACATGGTCGAGCCATGAACCGTGCATAGGCTGGCCTCCCCAAAATGGCATGATATGCACTTTGAAAGTCCACGACCTCAAATGTCAACTTTTCTTTGCGGAAATGCTTTGAATCGCCAAATACTACGTCCAAAGCTATCTGGCCGAGAGATTCAGCCTTCTTCCCTGGGATAACTCCATGGAAGCTCATGTTACTCGTGCTCAATCGGGACATCGGAATGCCCATACCTTTCAGCGTGTCTGCATATAACAGATTCAGCCCACTTCCACCGTCCATCAGCACCTTTGTCAGTCGAGTGCCTTCGACAACTGGATCGACCACCAACGCTTGCCTCCCAGGGGTGGCAATATGAGTCGGGTGATCAGATTGGTCGAATGTGATGGGTGTTTGAGACCACTTCAGATAATTTGCCTTCGCTGGAGCAACCATGTTAACCTCTCGGTTAATTACTTTCAGTCGACTTCTGCTTTCCACATCTGCGAAGATCATCAGAGTGGAGTTGATATGCGGGTATCCTCCCTCACTGTCCTCTTTGTCTTCGGCTTTGTCCGACTCCTTCTCCTTGTCCTTAGACTGTTTTCCCTGAAACTGCTGGATCAGGAGTCGACATTGGCGAGTGGTGTGCTTTGGGTAAATGATATTGCCCTCTTCATCTCTCTTCGTGTGAATATGACACGGCATATCCATCACGTCGTTCCCTTCTTTATCCTTCACCTTCTCGGGGTTCCAGGATCCTTTTGGTTTCCCCTTAGACTTTCCTTGAGTCACGGCCAGAGCCTCTCCAGGAGCTGCCGGTTCAGCCTTCCGCTTCTGTTTCCGACTGGAATTCCCTTTTTCCGACTGACTCGGCTTGTGCTTGCCGCTTCGGAGTCGGTCTTCTTCTTCGCCGTTGGCGTACTTGGTAGCAATCTCCATCATACGACTCAAGGTCATGTCACCGGTTCGACCAAATTTCAAGCTGAGTTCTCTGTTCTTGACGCCATCTTTGAAGGCGCACACTGCCTGATGATAAGAGACATTTTCCACTGTGTGATGCAAAGTGATCCACCTCTGAATATACTCTCTGAGAGTCTCATTGGTTTTCTGCACGCAGACTTGCAACTCTGTCAATCCCGCTGGTCGCTTGCAAGTCCCTTCGAACGTTCTGACGAACACTCGGGACAGATCTTCCCAAGTGTAGATACTGCTAGGAGGTAATTGGGTCAACCATGCCCTGGCAGAACCTTCCAACATGAGGGGCAAATGCTTCATGGCCACCTCGTCGTTCCCACCACCGATCTGAACTGCCACTCGGTAGTCTTCAAGCCAAGTTTCAGGCTTAGACTCACCAGTGAACTTGCTGACTCCTGTCGCCAACCTGAAATTGGGGGGAATAACAGCGGCTCTGATAGCTCTGCTGAAACATTCAGGGCCAGAAACATGTACTCGACTGCTCGTGGGCACTTCTCTGTCGAGTGCACCACGATGGGCTCTGTTCCGGTCGACCAACCCTTGCACGATAATGGATCGCGCGTCGAAGCCTGGCTCCCTGGGGTCAACTGGAACTCTACGCCCTGTACTGTACTGACGCCTATCATCTGGCTGCCGAGGAGCGTAAGACCCACCCCTCGGAGGGGAATAAGGCACTCGACGCCTATCATCTCGGTCGAGCCTGTCGCCATATTGATCTCGCCGATGCTCATACCCTTCGCGCCGCGGAGGCGATCTGGGGCTGTGAGCCGACTGTACCGTATTCATAGTGACAGATCGACTGTGAATCCTGTTGCGCGACTGAGACACGGCTGAATTCTGATCTCCTGCTGCCCGGAGCAGATCTCTGATCTGCAGCAAACCTCTGTCAGCTTCTGACTGCGAAGGCTGAATGGACTCTGCTATACGGGTCGCTGCTGCTAAATTCTGAATCGGGGTTCGATATACCTGAGTCGGCGGGAAGAGCTGACGTCGAATGGTGTCGGGAACTCGTTGCCGCGCGCGCTCGTCGAGTGCTCGCTGAAGGTTCTCCAGTCGAGTGCGCTCGGCCAAATTGGCCAGACGCGCCTCCTCCAAGGCGCGAGCCTCGGGGGTTTCTCCTGCGATAGGAATACGCAGGGGATCCTCGTTCCTGCGGCGAAGCTCTTCTCTTTGCAGAGAGTCGAGTGGCTCGGGCTGGTACTCTTCGTAACCTCGAGCAGGGTCGCCGCCGTCGCCTGCTCCACCACCGCGGGCAAAGCCGGGAGGGCTATGAGGCCCGTTGACCATCAGGATTTCCGCCGCTGGATCACTGCTTCCGCATTCGGATGCAGTCTCTCCGGAGCCAGTCGACTGATCGAACAAGCCGCAGAGAGATTCGTTGGGCTCGATTGCCGCAACTTGCGTAGTGGTCGACTGGCGAGCCACCGCGTGACTCACCCATCGCTGAAGCCTCGACCGACCTGAGCGCTTGCGCTGGCGGGAGACCGGGAGGGTGGAAGGAACTGACCGATACTGGGTTGACGGTTGCCGCAACAGAACGCCGCGGACACATGTGCGGAAATGCGTCGCACCGCGGACGGGGAGCGCATCAACGTCGAGCGGAGCCTCTTGGAGCCATGCGGAGTCGTCGGCGATGAAGGTGAGAGTGCCGAGACGGATCTCTTGACCCTCGATCAAAACTCCAGCAGACACCATGATGAAAATACTCGGAAGAATCGCAACTTCTCCACAAAATCGCTAAAACACCTGCCCCATGGTGGGCGCCAACTGTCGTGGTTCTAAGCCTGACAGTAGAGTGGGGGGTAGGTATTGAGAGGCAAGGTCCTAGCTATGGAGAGGTTGTAAGCACAAAGGATGTACGAGTTCAGGCCCTTCTCGGAGGAAGTAACAGCCCTACGTCTCGGAGCCCGGAGGCGGTCGAGTGGATTATGAATGTATGGATTACAAGGTGCCGAACCCTTCTGCCTGTGGAGGGGGGTGGCTTATATAGAGTGCGCCAGGACCCCAGCCAGCCCACGTAGGAGAAGGTTTAAGGTGAGTTAAGTCTGGGGCGTTACTGGTAACGCCCCACATAAAGTGCTTTTACTATCATAAAGTCTACTTAATTACAGGCCGTTGCGGTGCAGAGTGCCTCTTGACCTCCTGGTGGTCGAGTGCGTCTTCGTGGTCGAGTCCTTCAGGCCAGTCGAGTGTGTCCTCGTTGGTCGAGTGAACCCTCGTTGGTCGACTGGAAGGCGACCTCTTCTAGGGATGTCCTAGGGTAAGTTACTTGGGACAGGTCCGTGACCCTACCCTAGGTACATAACCCCATCACCGTATGAACTGTGGTTTGGCAAGAAACCTAAGTTGTCATTTCTTAAAGTTTGGGACTGCGATGCTTATGTGAAAAAGCTTCAACCTGATAAGCTCGAACCCAAATCGGAGAAATGCGTATTCATAGGATACCCAAAGGGTACTGTTGGGTACACCTTCTATCACTGATCCGAAGGCAAGATATTCATTGCTAAGAATGGATCCTTTCTAGAGAAGGAGTTTCTGTCGGAAGAAGTGAGTGGGAGGAAAGTAGAACTAGATGAAGTAATTGTACATGCTCCCTTATTAGAAAGTAGTTCATCATAGAAATCAGTTCTAGTGATTCCTACACCAATTAGTGAGGAAGCTAATGATGATGATCATGAAAACTTCTGATCAAGTTACTTCCGAACCTCGTGGGTCAACCAGAGTAAGATCCACACCAAAGTGGTACGGTAATCCTGTTCTGGGTGTCATGTTACTTGACCATGACGAACCTACGAACTAGGAGGAATTGATGATGAGCCCAGATTCCGCGAAATGGCTTGAGGCCATGAAATCTGAGATAGAATCCATGTATGAGAACAAAGTGTGGACTTTGGTGGACTTGCCCAATGATCGGCAAGCCATTTAGAATAAATGGATCTTCAAGAGGAGGACAGACGCTGATAGTAGTGTTATTATCTACAAAGCTCGAATTGTCGAAAAAAGTTTTCGACAAGTTCAAGGTGTTGACTACAATGAGATTTTCTCACTCGTAGCGATGCTTAAAGTCTGTCCAAATCATGTTTGCAATTGCCACATTTTATGAAATCTGGCAAATGGATGTCAAAACTGCATTCCTTAATGGATTTCTTAAAGAAGAGTTGTATATGATACAACAAGAAGGTTTTGTCAACCCTAAAGGTGCTAGCAAAGTGTGCAAGCTCCAGCAATCCATCTATGGACTGGTGCAAGCATCTCGGAGTTGGAATATATGCTTTCATGAGTTGATCAAAGCATATAGTTCTATACAGACGCGGTGAAGCCTGTATTTACAAAAGTGAGTGGGAGCACTACAGTCTTTCTGATAAGTATATGTGAATGACATATTGTTGATCGGAAATAATGTAGAATTTTCTGGAAAGCATAAAGGAGTATTTGAAAGGAGTTTTTCAAAGAAAGACCTCGGTGAAGCTTCTTACATTTGGAGCATCAAGATCTATAGAGATAGATCAAGACGCTTGATAAGATTTTTTTTCAATGAGTATATACCTTGACAAGATTTTGAAGTAGTTCAAAATGGAACAGTCAAAGAAGGAGTTCTTCCTTGTGTTGCAAGGTGTGAAGTTGAGTAAGACTCAAAACCCGACCATGGCAGAAAATAGAATGAAAAGTCATTCCCTATGCCTCAGTCATAGGTTCTATAAAGTATGCTATGTTGTGTACCAGACCCATTGTGTACCTCACCATGAGTTTGGCAAGAGGGTACAATAATGATCCAGGAGTGGATCACTGGACATCTGTCAAAGTTATCCTTAAAAGGACTAAGGAAATATTTCTCGGTTATGGAGGTGATAAAGAATTCATCGTAAAGAGTTACGTCGATGCAGGCTTTGACACCGATCTAGATGACTCTGAGTCTCGATCTAGATACATATTGAAAGTGGGAGCAATTAGCTAGAGTAGCTCCATGCAGAGCATTGTAGACATAGAAATTTGCAAAATACATACGAACCTGAATATGGCCAACCCGTTGACTAAACCTCTCTCACAAACAAAATATGATCACACCTAAGTACTCTTTGGGTGTTAATCACATAGCGATGTGAACTAGATTATTGACTCTAGTAAACCCTTTTTGAGTGTTGGTCACATGGGATGTGAACTATCAGTGTTAAATCACATGGTGATGTGAACTAGATTATTGGCTCTAGTGCAAGTGGGAGACTAAAGGAAATATGCCCTAGAGGCAATAATAAAGTTGTTATTTGTATTTCCTTATATCATGATAAATGTTTACTATTCATGCTAGAATTGTATTAATCGGAAACTTAGTACATGTGTGAATACATAGACAAAATAGAGTGTCCCTAGTATGCCTCTACTTGACTAGCTTGTTTATCAAAGATGGTTATGTTTCCTAGCCATAGACATGTGTTGTCATTTGATGAACGGGATCACATCATTAGAGAATGATTTGATGGACAAGACCCATCTGTTAGCTTAGCATTATGATCATTAAGTTTTATTGCTATTGCTTCCTTCATGACTTATACATGTTCCTCTGACTAAGAGATTATGCAACTTCCGAATACCGGAGGAACACCTTGTGTGCTATCAAACATCATAACGTAACTAAGTGATTATAAAGATGCTATACAAGTGTCTCCAAAGGTGTTTGTTGGGTTGGCATAGATCGAGATTAGGATTTGTCACTCCCTGTATCGGAGATGTATCTCTGGGCCCTCTCGGTAATGATCATCACTATAAGCCTTGCAAGCAATGTGACTAATGAGTTAGTTACGGGATGATGCATTACGTAACGAGTAAATAGACTTGCCGGTAACGAGATTGAACTAGGTATGTTGATACCGACGATCGAATCTCGGGCAAGTAACATACCGATGACAAAGGAAACAAATGTATGTTGTTGTGTGGTTTGGCCGATAAAGATCTTCGTAGAATATGTAGGAGCCAATATGAGCATCCAGGTTCCGCTATTGGTTATTGACTCGAGATATGTCTCGGTCATGTTTACATAGTTCTCGAACCCGTAGGGTCCGCACGCTTAATGTTCGATGACGATTTGTATTATGAGTTATGTGATTTGATGACCGAAGTTTGTTCAGAGTCCCGGATGAGATCACAGACATGATGAGGAGTCTCGAAATGGTTGAGACATAAAGATCGATATATTGGAAAGCTATATTCGGACATCGGAAAGGTTCTGAGTGGTTCAGGTATTTTTTGGAGTACCAGAGAGTTACGGGAATTCGCCGGGAGAGGTATTGAGCCTTCATTGGCCTTAGTGGAAAGGAGAGAAGGGCCACAAGGGGAGGCCGCGCGCCCCCCATGGGCTGGTCCGAATTGGACTAGGGAGGGGGCGGCGCCCCCCTCTTTCCTTCTCCCTTTCCTACTCCTTCCCTCTCTTCCCTCTTGAAAAAGGAAGGGGACTCCAACTAGGATTGGGAATCCTAGTTGGACTCCCCCTATAGGCGTGCCCCTCCTAGGCCGGCCTCCTCTCCCCCCTCCTTTATATACGTGGGCAGGGGGCACCCCAAAGACACACAAGTTGATCTTTTAGTCGTGTGCGGTGCCCCCTCCACAGTTTCACACCTCGGTCATATTGTCGTAGTGCTTAGGCGAAGCCCTGCGCCGGTAACTTCATCATCACCGTCACCATGCCGTCGTGCTGACGAAACTCTCCCACGGCCTCAACTGGATCAAGAGTTCGAAGGACGTCACCGGGCTGAATGTGTGCAGATCACGGAGGTGTCATGCGTTCGGTACTAGACCAGTTGGATCACGAATACATTCGACTACATCAACCGCGTTACTAAATGCTTTCGCTTTCGGTCTACAAGGATACGTGGACACACCCTCCCCGCTCATTTATATGCTTCTCCTAGATAGATCTTGCGTGATCGTAGGCAATTTTTTTGAAATACTACATTCCCCAACAAGCTAAGCACTTCTCCCATTGCAAGAAAAAACCAATCTAGTTGGCCAAACCAAACCGATAGTTCGAAGAAAATTACAAAGATACCAAATCATGCATAAAAGAATCCAGAGAAGATTCAAATAATATTCATAGATAAGATGATCATAAATCCACAATTCATCGGATCTCAGCAAACACAACGCAAAAAAGTATTACATCAAATAGACCTCCGAGAACATTGAGGAGAACATGGTATTGAGAATCAAAGAGAGAGAATAATCCATCTAGCTACGAGCTATGGACCCATAGGTCTGTGGTAAACCACTCACGCTTTGTCGGAAGGGCAATATGGTTGATATAGAAGCCCTCCGTGATTGAATCCCCCTCCGGCAGGGTGCCAGAAAAGGTCCCTAGATGGGATCTCACCCGTAAAGAAGGTTGCAGTGGTGGAAAAGTGTTTTCGTGGATGCTTCCGGTTGTTTGGGGATACTTGGGAATATATTGGCCAAAGAATTAGGTCAGGAGGGTCACAGGGGGTCCACAAGGGTGGGGGCGCGCCCTACCCCCCTGGGCGCGCCCTCCATCCTTGTGGCCGCCTCGTGGCTCCTCCGACTTCATCTCCAAGTCTTGTGGTTGTCTTCTGGTCCAAGAAAAATCATCGCGAAGCTTTCATTCCATTTGGACTCCATTTGGTATTCCTTTTCTGCGAAATTCAAAAACAAGGAAAAAACAGGAACTGGCACTGGGCTCTAGGTTAATAGGTGTTGGGAACATAGTAATTCAAAAAATTTCCTACGATCACGCAAGATCTATCTAGGAGATGCATAACAAAGAGACGGGAGAGTGTGTCCACGTACCTTCATAGACCAAAAGCGGAAGCGTTTAGTAACGTCGTTGATGTAGTCGAACGTCTTCACGATCCAACCGATCCACGTACTGAACGTATGGCACCTCCGTGTTTAGCACACATTCAGCACGATGATGTCCCTCGAGCTCTTGATCTAGTAGAGGGTCGAGGGAGAGTTCCGTCAGCACGACAGCATGGCGACGGTGTTGGTGATGTGATCTGCGCAGGGCTTCGCCTAAGCACTATGACAATATGACCGAGGTGGTAAACTATGGAGGGGGGCACCGCACACGGCTAAGAAACAACTGTTGTGCTTTGGGGTGCCCCCTGCCCCCGTATATAAAGGAGGAGAGGGAGGAAGCCGACCCCCTAGGGGCGCGCCAAGTGTGGGGAGTCCTACTAGACTCCAAAGTCCTAGTAGGATTCCCCTTTCCTTTTCTGGAGGGGGAAAGAGGGAAAGGGAGAAGGAGTAGGAAAGGGCAAGGGGGCGCCGCCCCCTCCCCTAGTCCAATTCGGACTCCATGAGGGGGAGGCGCAACCTCCCTTGGCCTGCCTCCTCTTCTCCCATATGGCCCAATAAGGCCCAATTACTTCCCGGGGGGGTTCCGGTAACCCCTCGGTACACCGATAAAATACCTGAATCACTCGGAACCATTCCGATGTCCGAATACAACCTTCCAATATATGAATCTTTACCTCTCGACCATTTCGAGACTCCTCGTCATGTTCGTGATCTCATCTGGGACTCCGAACAAAACTCGGTCACCAAAACACATAACTCATAATATAAATCATCATCAAACGTTAAGCGTGCGGACCCTACGGGTTTGAGAACTATGTGGACATGACCGAGACACATCTCCGGTCAATAACCAATAGCGGAACCTGGATGCTCATATTGGCTCCTACATATACTAAGAAGATCTTTATCAGTCAAACCGTATAACAACATACGTCATTCCCTTTGTCATCGGTATGTTACTTGCCCGAGATTCGATCGTCGGTATCATCATACCTAGTTCAATCTCGTTACTGGCAAGTCTCTTTACTTGTTCCATAATGCGTCATCCCGTAACTAACTCATTAATCACATTGCTTGCAAGGCTTATAGTGATGTGCATTACCGAGAGGGCCCAAAGATACCTCTCCGATACACAGAGTGATAAATCCTAATCTTGATCTATGCCAACTCAACAAACACCTTCGGAGACACCTGTAGAGCATCTTTATAATCACCCAGTTACATTGCGATGTTTGATAGCACACAAAGTGTTCCTCCGATATTCGGAAGTTGCATAATATCATAGTCTAAGGAATATGTATAAGTCATGAAGAAAGCAGTAGTAATAAAACTAAACGATCATTATGCTAAGCTAACGGATGGGTCTTTTCCATCACATCATTCTCTAATGATGTGATCATGTTGATCAAATGACAACACATGTCTATGGTGAGGAAACTTAACCATCTTTGATTAACGAGCTAGTCAAGTAGAGGCATACTAGGGACACTCTGTTTGTCTATGTATTCACACATGTACCAAGTTTCCGGTTAATACAATTCTAGCATGAATAATAAACATGTATCATGATATAAGGAAATATAAATAACAATTTTATTATTGCCTCTAGGCCATATTTCCTTCAGTCTCCCACTTGCACTAGAGTCAATAATCTAGATTACATAGTAATGATTCTAACACGCATGGAGTCTTGGTGTTGATCATGTTTTGCTCGTAGAAGAGGCTTAGTCAACGGGTCTGCAACATTCAGATCCGTATGTATTTTGCAAATCTCTATGTCCCCCTCCTTGACTTGATCGCGAAAGGAATTGAAGCGTCTCTTGATATGTTTGGTTCTCTTGTGAAATCTGGATTCCTTTGCCAAGGCTATTGCTCCAGTATTGTCACAAAAGATTTTCATTGGACCCGATGCACTAGGTATTACACCTAGATCGGATATGAACTCTGCTACCTCTTGAGCATGCGTTGGTTTTCCCTTGAAGAGGAAAGGGTGATGCAACAAAGTAGTGTAAGTATTTCCCTCAGTTTTTGAGAACCAAGGTATCAATCCAGTAGGAGGCCACACGCAAGTCCCTTGTACCTACGCAAACAAATAAGAACCTTGCAACCAACGCGATAAAGGGGTTGTCAATCCCTTCACAACCACTTGCAAAAGTAAGATCTGATAGAGATGATAAGATAATATTTTTGGTATTTTTATGATAAAGATTGAAAGTAAAGATTGCAAAATAAAAGGCAACAGAAATAACTAGTTTGCGGTAGATTAATATGATGGAAAATAGACCCGGGGGCCATAGGTTTCACTAGTGGTGGAATCCGCAAGGTGCAAGTTTAAAGAACAATCATTAAATTCACGAAAACCTAACATATCACACAAAGTTTTTGGAATCGTGGAAACACTAGCACCCAAATTACACAAAAGCATAACATTCATGATCTTTAATTTTAATTTTAATAGTAGGTTCCCACTCATCATAAAGTTTTCTAGGGATAGAAACTTCCAATTCAAGTTTTTCTTCATAGGATTGCATTAAAGCATCAATGATATGTTTGGTAAAAGCCTTATTTTGATTATAAGCATGCGGAGAATTTAGCATGGATTGCAACAAGGAAATACAATCTATTAAAGAACAATTATCATAATTAAATTCCTTGAAATCCATGATAGTGGGTTCATTGCTATGTAAAGTTTTAACCTCTTCCATCCAACTTTTACCAATTTTTGCATCAAGATCTAAAAACTCTGAATCATTGGGACGCCTTTTAACTAAAGTTGACTCATCTCCAGTCCCATCATCATCAAGATTCATATTGCAAAACAAAGATTTATGTAACGCCTCGGATTCGATGCGCCAGGTGTCTGCCAGTTATTCGCCATTGTTGCCATGTCATTTTCTTGCGTGTTGCATTTCATCATGTCATCATGTGCATTTCATTTTGCATACATGTTCGTCTCATGCATCCGAGCATTTTCCCCGTTGTCCGTTTTGCAATCCGGCGCTCCTATGTCATCCGGTGTCCCCTTCTTGCCTCTCTTCGTGAGCGGGTGTTAAACTTTCTTGGAATGGCTCGAGGCTTGCCAGTGGCCTTGGTATAGCACTGTTAGACCGCCTATCAAGTTTCGTGCCATTTGGAGGTCGTTTGATACTCCAACGGTTAACCGGGTAACCGCAAAATCCCTCTCTCTTTGCAGCCCAACACCCCTTCCAAAGTGGCCCAAAACCTAGCAAACTCCCCTCCATGCTCTCGGTTGTTCGATCACGATCGCGTGGCCGAAAACCGCTCCTCATTTGGACTCTCCTAGCACCCTCTACCTATAAAAACGTCCTCCCCGTCCAAATCCGCGGATGTTTTTCCCCCGAAACCCTAGATCTCCTCCCCGCCGCCACCGGACGCGTCCGCGCCGCGCCGGACACGTCCGTCGCCGCCTCCCTCAGCCACTCTCAGCTCGCCACGTGGCACCCGCGCCCTCCCCGCCGCCGCGGCCCGCGGAGCCCACCAGGGGCCCGTGCGGGCCCAGATCCACCGCCGCCGTGACCCGTGAGCCGGCCCGCGCCGCCCGGCCGTGCCCCGTCGCCTCCCGCGCCGGCGCGTGCCGCGCCGCCGCCCGTCAGC
>NC_041381.1:367057821-367165241 GCF_002162155.2 Triticum dicoccoides | reverse complement strand
GGATCCCCGCCGCCGCGCGCCCCGCGCCGCCTCCAGGCCGGATCCGCCGCCCCCGCCTCGCCCCGACCTCGCCGGCGCTTGCTCCGGCCGCCCCCGCCCGTTCTCCGGCGAGCCAGCTCCACCTCGGTTCGTGCGCCGAGCCCCCAGATCCAGATCCGTTCGAGGTTGACCCCGGAAACGCCTAAGTCCCCGGTTTATTTTGACATTATCATGCCATGTTCGTTGCATCGTAACTCTGCATCCATAGCTCCGTTTCGTCCATGTAATATGTCAAATTGTTCGTCTCAACGAGTACTTCATTTCATTCCATTGCATGATGTTCATTTGAGGTTATCTTGATGCCTGAATCATCGTTTCAAGAGTGCTTCATGATGTTGTCTGCTGTCTGTTAACAGAACGAGCTCATTTGTCATTTTTGCCATGATTGATGTGTGCATCCTATGAGGTTGATGTCTACATGTGTTTTGATCTATGCTATGTCTTCTTTACAGAGGTGCTTACCATGTATTTTTGTGATCAATGTGGTGACTAGCACAAGCATGCAAACTAGGCATTGTGATGTTGCTGATTTTAGTCCCTGTTCTACTGTTATTTTGATGCCATGTAAACTTGATGCTACAGAGAGATACATGCATATTTTGTGATACTTCAGTAAAGGCGTTTTGAACATAGGGTTGTTCTCTATCCATTCATGCCCCTGGTTGCAATTATTGAGTAGTCTAGCATGTCATTTTCGTGCTCTACTTTTGCTTCAAAATGTTTCCTGGCAGATTGTTTACATATTCAATTTTGCCAAGGTTGTTGTAGTTGATTCTTGCACGCTATGAACTAGTTCTTGCCTTGGGTTGTTTCATAAACATGTCTTCTTGCTGATGCTATGTTTATCTTGTCATGCAATGACTTGTGGTGAGTGAATCGAGCTTGTTAAGTAGTGCACTTGATGTTGCTGTTTTGCTAGGCTGAATCTGTTATTTTGTGATGCTATGTAAACGTGCTTCTACAAATCATTCTATGCATAATCTGGAGATGTTCACTAAATATGTTTTGTTCTACATGTCATGCTCTATTCGTCCATGCCCCTGGTTGCATGTATGGATTGCTGTAGATTGTTCATATCTTGCTCCAAAGTTGCTTGATAATGTTGCTGTCATCCTGTTAACATTAAGTTCAGTTGTTGCCATGCTTGTTGGTAGTGATCCATGTATCCTATGGACTTGCTCTTGCCATGCTTAGCTTTATAAATATGTCTTCTTACTGTTGGTTGCCTTGCCATGCCATGTATTACTCTGTAGTGAGTTGCACAAGCTCACCAACATGCCTTCATAATTCTGTTTCTGCCATGTTTAAATCTGTAATATAACTTGCTATGTTTACATGGGTGCCATTATATCTTCTGATCCTTTTTGGCTCATGGTCAGTAAGGGACTTTTGTTCTATGCAATTAGTAGATTCATTCCATGCCTTTGTTTGCCATGTTAAGTTCCTGTAACATGTTGTTTGATAGCTCTGAACATTGCAACCTGATGTTATTTCTGCAAAGTCTGAATTTGTTATTACTTGCAATCTTGTCATGTGTGTTTGAGCATGTTCTAGTGATTTCTGGAGATATCTCAGTGTTCATGTTTTGTTATGCTTTACCTGTACATCATGCCCATGCCTTTTGTTTTCTTGTTGAGGTCTTGTAGCATGTTGTTTTGATGCTTGCAATATGCCTAATTGCTGTTTTGGACAAATTGTTGCTATGACTTGTATAGAGTGTATGTGTTGAACCATTGCTTCGTTTTGAGTTTGCTTTATATGAAACTTGCTTGATTTTGCATGTAGTTTCATATTATCATGTTGCATACTTGTTTTGAGGTGTTTGCTTGATGTTTGCATGCATTTTCCATCAATGCCATGTTTAACTTGTTTTGCTCATATCTTCTAGGCCGTAGCTCCGAATTAAATGAACTTTATATGTAACTTGACTAGAATCTCGTGTAGATCATCTTTGTGCATCTTAACTTGCTGTTTAACAACTTGAACATAAGGTTTATTCAGATCCGGACCAACTTCGAAATTTGCATATGAGGACTTACCGGAATTGTTATATGTTGTTCCCGGCCTCATTTAAACTTGCCTTGATGTGTTGTTCTTGTTTGCATCATCTCTTGCCATGAGTAGCTTCATGTAGCCTTGTCATGCACCATGCTTGTTGTGCATCATGCCTTGTATATGTGTGGTTTGTTTACCGTGTTGTGTGCTTCTTCTCGATAGTTCTTGTTTCGTTGCGATCGTGAGGATGCGTTCGTCTACGCTTGGTTCGGCTTCCTCCGTTCGTCTTCTTCATGGACTCGTTCTTCTTCCTAGCGGGATTTCAGGCAAGATGACCGCTACCCTGGATCTCACTACTATCATTGCTATGCTAGTTGCTTCGTTCTATCGCTTTGCTGCGCTACCTATCACCTGTTTATTAAGCCTCCCATATTGCCATGAACCTCTAACCTTTGACACCTTTCCTATGCAAACCGTTGTTTGGCTATGTTACCGCTTTCGCTCAGCCCCTCTTATAGCGTTGTTAGTTGTAGGTGAAGTTGGAGATTGCTCTATGGTGGACAGGATTTTGGTTGGGATATCACAATATCTCTTATATTATTAATACATCTATATACTTGGTAAAGGGTGGAAGACTCGGCCTTATGCCTGGTGTTTTGTTCCACTCTTGCCGCCCTAGTTTCCGTCATACCGGTGTTATGTTCCCGGATTTTGCGTTCCTTACACGGTTGGGTGATTTATGGGACCCCCTTGACAGTTCGCTTTGAATAAAACTCCTCCAGCAAGGCCCAACATTGGTTTTACCATTTGCCCCACCACCACCTATACCCTTCCCTTGGGTCGGCCAACCCTGTTGGAAATATGCCCTAGAGGCAATAATAAATGGATTATTATTATATTTCCTTGTTCATGATAATTGTCTTTTATTCATGCTATAATTGTATTATCCGGAAATCGTAATACACGTGTGAATACATAGACCACAATACGTCCCTAGTAAGCCTCTAGTTGACTAGCTCGTTGGTCAACAGATAGTCATGGTTTCTTGACTATGGACATTAGATGTCATTGACAACGGGATCACGTCATTAGGAGAATGACGTGATGGACAAGACCCAATCCTAAGCATAGCACAAGATCGTGTAGTTCGTTTTGCTAGAGCTTTTCCAATGTCAAGTATCTCTTCCTTAGACCATGAGATCGCGTAACTCCCGGATACCGTAGAAGTGCTTTGGGTGTACCAAACGTCACAACGTAACTGGGTGACTATAAAGGTGCACTACATGTATCTCCGAAAGTGTCTGTCGGGTTGACACGGATCGAGACTGGGATTTGTCACTCCGGATTACGGAGAGGTATCACTGGGCCCACTCGGTAGTGCATCATCATAATGAGCTCAAAGTGACCAAGTGTCTGGTCACGGGATCATGCATTACGGTACGAGTAAAGTGACTTGCCGGTAACGAGACTGAACGAGGTATTGGGATACCGACGATCGAGTCTCGGGCAAGTAACATACCGTCTGACAAAAGGAATAGTATACAGGGTTGTTTGAATCCTCGACATCATGGTTCATCTGATGAGATCATCGAGGAGAATGTGGGAGCCAACATGGGTATCTAGATCCCGCTGTTGGTTATTGACCGGAGAACCGTCTCGGTCATGTCTGCTTGTCTCCCGAACCCGTAGGGTCTACACACTTAAGGTTCGGTGACGCTAGGGTTATTAGGAAGACTTGTATGTGATTACGGAATGTTGTTCGGAGTCCCGGATGAGATCCCGGACATCACGAGGAGTTCCGGAAGGGTCCGGAGGTGAAGATTTATATATGGGAAGTTGTCATACGGACACCGGAAAGTTTCGGGGACATATCGGTATTGTACCGGGGCCACCGGAAGGGTTCCGGGGGTCCACCGGGAGGGGCCACCCCTCTTGGTGGGCCACATGGGCCGCGTGGGGCAGGGCACCAGCCCCTGGAAGGCTGGGCGCCCCCCCTTGGGCCCATGCGCCTAGGGTTGGGGGGAACCCTAGTGGGGGCGCACCCCCCTTGCTTGGGGGGCAAGCCCCCCTCCCTGGCCGCCGCCCCCCCTCTAGATCTCATCTAGAGGGGCCCGACCCCCCTTTCCCCTTCCCCTATAAATAGAGGGACGAGGGGAGGGCTGAACACCTGATCCAAGGCGCAGCCCCTCCCCTCCCCAACACATCTCCTCCTCCGTTGAGCGCTTGGCGAAGCCCTGTCGGAGTACTGCCTCTCCACCATCATCACGCCATCGTGCTGCTGCTGGAGCCTTCTTCCTCAACCTCTCCTTCCCCCTTGCTGGATCAAGAAGGAGGAGACGTCGTCCGTACCGTACGTGTGTTGAACGCGGAGGTGCTGTCCGTTCAGCACTTGGTCATCGGTGATTTGAATCACGGCGAGTACGACTCCATCATCACCGTTCCCTTGAACACTTCCGCACGCGATCTACAAAGTGGTATGTAGATGCAATCTCTCTCCCATGACTCGTTGCTTAGATGAACTCATAGATGGATCTTGGTGAAACCGTAGGAAATTTTTTAATTTTCTGCAACGTTCCCCAACAGTGGCATCATGAGCTAGGTCTATGCGTAGTTCTCTATTGCACGAGTAGAACACAATTTTGTTGTGGGCGTAGATCTTGTCAACTTGCTTGCCGCTACTAGTTTTTTCTTGCTTCAGCGGTATTGTGGGATGAAGCGGCCCAGACCGACCTTACACGTACGCTTACGTGAGACAGGTTCCACCGACTGACATGCACTAGTTGCATAAGGTGGCTAGCGGGTGTCTATCTCTCCTACTTTAGTTGGAGCGGATTAGATGAAAAGGGTCCTTATGAAGGGTAAATAGAAGTTGACAAAATCACGTTGTGGTTATTCATAGGTAAGAAAACGTTCTTGCTAGAACCCAATTGCAGCCACGTAAAAGATGCAACAACAATTAGAGGACGTCTAACTTGTTTTTGCAGCAATTGTCATATGATGTGATATGGCCAGAAGTTGTGATGAATGATGAATGATATATTGTGATGTATGAGATCATGTTCTTGTAATAGGAATCACGACTTGCATCTCGATGAGTATGACAACCTGCAGGAGCCATAGGAGTTGTCTTTAATTTTGTATGACCTGCGTGTCATTGAAGAACGCCATGTAAATTACTTTACTTTATTGCTAAACGCGTTAGCCATAGAAGTAGAAGTAGTCGTTGGCGTGACAACTTCATGAAGACACAATGATGGAGATCATGATGATGGAGATCATGGTGTCATGCCGGTGACGAAGATGATCATGGAGCCCCGAAGATGGAGATCAAAGGAGCTATATGATATTGGCCATATCATGTCACTACTATATAATTGCATGTGATGTTTATTATGTTTTATGCATCTTGTTTACTTAGAACGGCGGTAGTAAATAAGATGATCCCTTATAATAATTTCAAGAAAGTGTTCCCCCAAACTGTGCACCGTTGCTAAAGTTCGTCGTTTCAAAGCACCACGTGATGATCGGGTGTGATAGATCCTTACGTTCACATACAACGGGTGTAAGACAGATTTACACATGCAGAACACTTAGGGTTAACTTGAAGAGCCTAGCATGTACAGACATGGCCTCGGAACGCAGAGACCGAAAGGTCGAACATGAGTCGTATGGAAGATACGATCAACATGGAGATGTTCACCGATGATGACTAGTCCGTCTCACGTGATGATCGGACACGGCCTAGTCGACTCAGATCGTGTAACACTTAGATGACTAGAGGGATGTCTAATCTGAGTGGGAGTTCATTAAATAATTTGATTAGATGAACTTAATTATCATGAACTTAGTCTAAAACTTTTGCAAAATATGTCTTGTAGATCAAATGACCAACGCTCATGTCAACATGAACTTCAATGCATTCCTAGAGAAAACCAAGCTGAAAGATGATGGCAACAACTATTCGGACTGGGTCCGGAACCTGAGGATCATCCTCATAGCAGCCAAGAAAGACTATGTCCTAGATGCACCGCTAGGTGAAGCACCCATCCCAGAGAACCAAGACGCTATGAACACTTGGCAATCACGTGCTGATGATTACTCCCTCGTTCAGTGCGGCATGCTTTACAGCTTAGAACCCGGGCTCCAAAAGCGTTTTGAGAAGCACGGAGCATATGAGATGTTCGAGGAGCTGAAAATGGTTTTCCAAGATCATGCCCGGGTCGAGAGATATGAAGTCTCTGACAAGTTCTATAGTTGTAAGATGGAGGAAAACAATTCTGTCAGTGAGCACATACTCAAAATGTCTGGGTTGCACAACCGCCTGTCCCAGTTGGAGATCAACCTCCCGGAAGAGGCGGTCATTGACAGAATCCTTCAGTCGCTCCCACCGAGCTACAAGAGCTTTGTGTTGAACTACAGTATGCAGGGGATGGTGAAGACCATTCCTGAAGTATTCTCAATGCTGAAGTCAGCAGAGGTTGAAATCAAGAAAGAACATCAAGTGTTGATGGTCAATAAGACCACTAAGTTCAAAAAGGGCAAGGGTAAGAAGGACTTCAAGAAGGACGACAAAGATGTTGCCGCGCCCGGTAAGCCAGTTACCGGGAAGAAGTCAAAGAATGGACCCAAGCCTGAAACTGAGTGCTTTTATTGCAAGGGGAAGGGTCACTGGAAGCGGAACTGCCCCAAATACTTAGCGGACAAGAAGGCCGGCAACACTAAAGGTATATTTGATATACATGTAATTGATGTGTACCTTACCAGTACTCGTAGTAACTCCTGGATATTTGATACCGGTGTTGTTGCTCACATTTGTAACTCACAGCAGGAGCTGCGGAATAAGCGGAGACTGGCGAAGGACGAGGTGACGATGCGCATCGGGAATGGTTCCAAGGTCGATGTGATCGCCGTCGGCACGCTACCTCTACATTTACCTACGGGATTAGTTTTAAACCTCAATAATTGTTATTTAGTGCCAAGTTTGAGCATGAACATTGTATCTGGATCTCGTTTAATACGAGATGGCTACTCATTTAAATCCGAGAATAATGGTTGTTCTATTTATATGAGAGATATGTTTTATGGTCATGCCCCGATGGTCAATGGTTTATTCTTAATGAATCTCGAATGTAATGTTACACATATTCATAGTGTGAATACCAAAAGATGTAAAGTTGATAATGATAGTCCCACATACTTGTGGCACTGCCGCCTTGGTCACATTGGTGTCAAGCGCATGAAGAAACTCCATGCTGATGGACTTTTAGAGTCTCTAGATTATGAATCATTTGACACATGCGAACCATGCCTCATGGGCAAAATGACCAAGACCCCGTTCTCCAGAACAATGGAGCGAGCAACCAACTTGTTGGAAATCATACATACCGATGTGTGCGGTCCAATGAGCGTTGAGGCTCGCGGAGGATATGGTTATGTTCTCACTCTCACTGATGACTTGAGTAGATATGGGTATGTCTACTTGATGAAACACAAGTCTGAGACCTTTGAAAAGTTCAAGGAATTTCAGAATGAAGTAGAGAATCAACGTGACCGAAAGATAAAGTTCTTACGATCGGATCGTGGAGGAGAATATTTAAGTCACGAATTTGGTACACACTTAAGAAAATGTGGAATCGTTTCACAACTCATGCCGCCTGGAACACCTCAGCGTAACGGTGTGTCCGAACATCGTAATCGCACTCTATTGGATATGGTGCGATCTATGATGTCTCTTACCGATTTACCGCTATCATTTTGGGGATACGCTCTAGAGACAGCTACATTCACTTTAAATAGTGCACCGACTAAATCCGTTGAGACGACACCATATGAATTATGGTTTGGGAAGAAACCTAAGCTGTCGTTTCTAAAAGTTTGGGGATGCGATGCTTATGTTAAGAAACTTCAACCTGAAAAGCTCGAACCCAAGTCAGAAAAATGCGTCTTCATAGGATATCCTAAGGAAACCATTGGGTATACCTTCTACTTAAGATCCGAGGGCAAGATCTTTGTTGCCAAGAACGGATCCTTTCTGGAAAAAGAGTTTCTCTCGAAAGGAGTAAGTGGGAGGAAAGTAGAACTCGATGAAGTACTACCTCTTGAACCGGAAAGCAGTGCAGCTCAGGAAAACGTTCCTGTGGTGCCTACACCGACTGGAGAGGAAATTAATGATGATGATCAAGGTACTTTTGATCAAGTTGCTACTGAACTTCGTAGGTCCACAAGGACACGTTCCACACCAGAGTGGCATGGCAACCCTGTCCTGAAAATCATGTTGTTAGACAACGGTGAACCTTCGAACTATGAAGAAGCGATGGCGGGCCCAGATTCCAACAAATGGCTAGAAGCCATGAAATCCGAGATAGAATCCATGTATGAAAACAAAGTATGGACTTTGACTGACTTGCCCGATGATCGGCGAGCGATAGAAAACAAATGGATCTTTAAGAAGAAGACGGACGCGGATGATAATGTCACCATCTATAAAGCTCAACTTGTCGCTAAGGGTTATTGGCAAGTTCAAGGAATTGACTACGATGAGACTTTCTCTCCCGTAGCGAAGCTTAAGTCTGTCTGAATCATGTTAGCAATTGCCGCATACTATGATTATGAGATATGGCAGATGGACGTCAAAACGGCATTCCTTAACGGGCATCTTAAGGAAGAACTGTATATGATGCAGTCGGAGGGTTTTGTCGATCCTAAGAATGCTAACAAAGTGTGCAAGCTCCAGCGATCCATTTATGGGCTGGTACAAGCATCTCGGAGTTGGAACATTCGTTTTGATGAGATGATCAAAGCATTTGGGTTTATGCAGACTTATGGAGAAGCCTGCATTTACAAGAAAGTGAGTGGGAGCTCTGTAGCATTTCTCATATTATATGTAGATGACATACTTTTGATGGGAAATGATATAGAATTCTTGGATAGCATTAAGGCCTACTTGAATAAGTGTTTTTCAATGAAGGACCTTGGAGAAGCTGCTTACATATTAGGCATCAAGATCTATAGGGATAGACCGAGATGCCTCATAGGTCTTTCACAAAGCACATACCTTGATAAGATTTTGAAGAAGTTCAAAATGGATCAGTCCAAGAAAGGGTTCTTGCCTGTACTGCAAGGTGTGAGATTGAGCTCGGCTCAATGCCCGACCACGGCAAAAGATAAAGAAGAGATGAGCGTCATCCCCTATGCCTCAGCCATAGGATCTATTATGTATGCCATGCTGTGTACCAGACCTGATGTAAACCTTGCCGTAAGTTTGGTAGGAAGGTACCAAAGTAATCTCGGCAAGGAACACTAGACAACGGTCAAGAATATCCTGAAGTACCTGAAAAGGACAAAGGACATGTTTCTCGTTTATGGAGGTGACAAAGAGCTCGTCGTAAAGGGTTACGTCGACGCTAGCTTCGACACAGATCTGGATGACTCTAAGTCACAAACCGGATATGTGTATATGTTGAATGGTGGAGCAGTAAGCTGGTGCAGCTGCAAGCAGAGCGTCGTGGCGGGATCTACATGTGAAGCGGAGTACATGGCAGCCTCGGAGGCAGCGCATGAAGCAATTTGGGTGAAGGAGTTCATCACCGACCTAGGAGTCATACCCAATGCGTCGGGGCCGATCAAACTCTTCTGTGACAACACTGGAGCTATTGCCCTTGCCAAGGAGCCCAGGTTTCACAAGAAGACCAGGCACATCAAGCGTCGCTTCAACTCCATCCGTGAAAATGTTCAAGATGGAGACATAGATATTTGCAAAGTACATACGGATCTAAATGTCGCGGATCCGTTGACTAAACCTCTCTCGCGAGCAAAACATGATCAACACCAGAACTCTATGGGTGTTCGATTCATCACAATGTAACTAGATTATTGACTCTAGTGCAAGTGGGAGACTATTGTAAATATGCCCTAGAGGCAATAATAAATGGATTATTATTATATTTCCTTGTTCATGATAATTGTCTTTTATTCATGCTATAATTGTATTATCCGGAAATCGTAATACACGTGTGAATACATAGACCACAATACGTCCCTAGTAAGCCTCTAGTTGACTAGCTCATTGGTCAACAGATAGTCATGGTTTCCTGACTATGGACATTAGATGTCATTGACAACGGGATCACGTCATTAGGAGAATGACGTGATGGACAAGACCCAATCCTAAGCATAGCACAAGATCGTGTAGTTCGTTTTGCTAGAGCTTTTCCAATGTCAAGTATCTCTTCCTTAGACCATGAGATCGCGTAACTCCCGGATACCGTAGAAGTGCTTTGGGTGTACCAAACGTCACAACGTAACTGGGTGACTATAAAGGTGCACTACTGGTATCTCCGAAAGTGTCTGTCGGGTTGACACAGATCGAGACTGGGATTTGTCACTCCGGATTACGGAGAGGTATCACTGGGCCCACTCGGTAGTGCATCATCATAATGAGCTCAAAGTGACCAAGTGTCAGGTCAAGGGATCATGCATTACGGTACGAGTAAAGTGACTTGCCGGTAACGAGACTAAACGAGGTATTGGGATACCGACGATCGAGTCTCGGGCAAGTAACATACCGTCTGACAAAAGGAATAGTATACAGGGTTGTTTGAATCCTCGACATCGTGGTTCATCCGATGAGATCATCAAGGAGCATGTGGGAGCCAACATGGGTATCCAGATCCCACTGTTGGTTATTGACCGGAGAACCGTCTCGGTCATGTCTGCATGTCTCCCGAACCCGTAGGGTCTACACACTTAAGGTTCGGTGACGCGAGGGTTATTAGGAAGACTTGTATGTGATTACCGAATGTTATTAGGAGTCCCGGATGAGATCCCGGACATCACGAGGAGTTCCGGAAGGGTTCGGAGGTGAAGATTTATATATGGGAAGTTGTCATACGGACACCGGAAAGTTTCGGGGACATATCGGTATTGTACCGGGGCCACCGGAAGGGTTCCGGGGGTCCACCGGGAGGGGCCATCCCTCTTGGTGGGCCACATGGACCGCGTGGGGCAGGGCACCAGCCCCTGGAAGGCTGGGCGCGCCCCCCTGGGCCCATGCGCCTAGGGTTGGGGGGGGGACCTAGTGGGGGTGCACCCCCCTTGCTTGGGGGGCAAGCCCCCCTCCCTGGCCGCCGCCCCCCCTCTAGATCTCATCTAGAGGGGGCCGGCCCCCCTTCCCCCTTCCCCTATAAATAGAGGGATGAGGGGAGGGCTGAACACCTGATCCAAGGCGCAGCCCCTCCCCTCCTCAACACCTCTCCTCCTCCGTTGAGCGCTTGGCGAAGCCTTGTCGGAGTACTGCCTCTCCACCATCATCACGCCGTTGTGCTGCTGCTGGAGCCTTCTTCCTCAACCTCTCCTTCCCCCTTGCTGGATCAAGAAGGAGGAGACGTCGTCCTTACCATACGTGTGTTGAACGCGGAGGTGCTGTCCGTTCAGCACTTGGTCATCGGTGATTTGAATCACGACGAGTACGACTCCATCATCATCATTCCCTTGAACACTTCCGCACGCGATCTACAAAGTGGTATGTAGATGCAATCTCTCTCCCATGACTCGTTGCTTAGATGAACTCATAGATGGATCTTGGTGAAACCGTAGGAAAATTTTTAATTTTCTGCAACGTTCCCCAACAAACCCAAGGGTCATCTTTATTTTAGCCCCCCCGGGCCAGTGCTTGTCTAAGTGTTGGTCCGAACTGAGCTGCCTACGGGGCCACCTCGGGGAAACTTGAGGGTTGGTTTTACTCGTAGCTAGTCTCATCCGGTGTTGCCCTGAGAACAAGATATATGTAGCTCCTATCGGGATTGTCGGCGCATCGGGCGGTCTTGCTGGTCTTGTTTTACCATTGTCGAAATGTCTTGTAAACCGGGATTCTGAGTCTGATCGGGTCTTCCTGGGAGAAGGTATATCCTTCATTGATCGCGAGAGCTTATCATGGGCTAAGTTGGGACACCCCTGCAGGGTATAATCTTTCGAAAGCCGTGCCTGTGGTTATAGGCAGATGGGAATTTGTTAATGTCCGGTTGTAGATAACTTGACACCAGATCCGAATTAAAACGCATCAACCGCGTGTGTAGCCGTGATGGTCTCTTTTCGGCGGAGTCCGGGAAGTGAACACGGTTTTTGGGTTATGTTTGACATAAGTAGGAGTTCAGGATCACTTCTTGATCATTGCTAGCTTCAAGACCGTTCCACTTGCTCTCTTCTCGCTCTTATTTGCGTATGTTAGCCACCATATCATGCTTAGTCGCTGCTGCAACCTCACCACTTTACCCCTTCCTTTCCTTTAAGCTTTGCTAGTCTTGATACCCATGGTAATGGGATTGCTGAGTCCTCGTGGCTCACAGATTACTACAACAACAGTTGCAGGTACAAGTTATGCGATGATCATGACGCGAGAGCGATGCTTGATTGCGTTGAGTTCTTCTTCTGCTTCTTTGATCAGGGGATAGGTTCCAGGTCGGCGGCCTGGGATAGCAGGGTGGATGTCGTTTGAGTTTCTGTTTATGTTTCATCCATAGTCGGATGCTGCTCTTATGTATTGTGATGTTGTATTCGTGTGGCATTGTATGCCTTATGTATGTATCCCCATCTATTATGTAATGTTGATGTAATGATATCCACCTTGCAAAAGCGTTTCAATATGCGGGTCTATCCTTGGTGGGACCTTCGAGTTCCTTTTGGATAGGGTCGCATATTGGGCGTGACAATTTAATAGGGGACACATCAATCACTTTTAGATCTTCATCTCCATTATCATGAAAACTAGAAGAACACGCTTTCATAAAGCAATCTTTCTTAGCATGCATCCTAGCGGTTCTTTCTTTGCACTCATCAATGGAAATTCTCATAGCCTTGAGAGACTCATTAATATCATGCTTAGGTGTAATAGATCTAAGCTTCAAAGAATCAACATCAAGAGAAATTCTATCAACGTTCCTAGCCAACTCATCAGTCTTAGGCAATTTTCTTCAAGCAAAGCATTGTAATTATTTTGAGAAACCATAAATTCTTTAACACTAGTCTCAAAATCAGAGGGCATCTTATTAAAATTTCCATAAGAGTTGTTGTAGGAATCACCATAATTATTAGAGGAATTACTAGGATACGGCCTAGGATTAAAATTTCCTCTATAAGCGTTGTTACCAAAAAATTTCCTACCAACAAAATTCACATCCATAGATTCATTATTATTCTCAATCAAAGTAGACAAAGGCATACCAATAGGATCAGAAGAAACACTCTTATTAGCAAACAACTTCATAAGTTCATCCATCTTTCCACTCAAAACATTAATCTCTTTAATTGCATGCACATTTTTACTAGTAGATCTTTCAGTGTGCCATTGATAATAATTAACAATATTATCTACGAGTTTAGTATCTTCTCCTAAAGTGATTTCCATAAAAGTGCCTCCTCGGCCAAATCTAAAAGATTTCTAGAAGCAAAATTCAATCCAGCATAAAAAATTTGTATAATCATCCATATTCAAACCATGTGTAGGGCAATTACGTATCATTAATTTCATCCTCTCCCAAGCTTGTGCAACATGTTCATGATGAAGTTGCTTAAAATTCATAATATCGTTTCTAAGAGAGATAATCTTAGCGGGAGGAAAATATTTAGAGATAAAAGCATCTTTGCACTTATTCCATGAATCAATACTATTTTTAGGCAAAGAAGAAAACCAATTTTAGCACAATTTCTAAGCGAAAAAGGAAATAGCTTCAATTTAACAATATCATTGTCCACATTTTTCTTCTTTTGCATATCGCACAAATCAACAAAGCTATTTAGATGGGTAGCGGCATCTTCACTAGGAAGGCCTGTGAATTGATCTTTCATGACAACATTCAGCAAGGCAACATTAATTTCACAAGATTCAGCATTGGTAAGAGGAGCAATCGAAGTGCTAAGAAAATCATTGTTGTTGGTATTGGCAAAGTCACACAATTTAGTATTATCTTGAGCCATCGTGACGAGCAAGCAATCCAACACACAAGCAAACAAGAAGCAAGCGAGAGAAAAAACAAACAGGAAAAGAGGGCAAATAAAATGGCAAGGGTGAAGTGGGGGAGACGAAAATGAGAGGCAAATGGCAAATAATGTAATGCGAGGGATAAGAGTTTGTGATGTGTACTTGGTATGTCTTGACTTGTGCATAGACTCCTCGGCAACGGCGCCAGATATCCTTCTTGCTACCTCTTGAGCATGCGTTGATTTTTCCCTTGAAGAGGAAAGGGTGATGCATCAAAGTAGCGTAAGTATTTCCCTCAGTTTTTGAGAACCAAGGTATCAATCCAGTAGGAGGCCACATGCAAGTCCCTTGTACCTACACAAACAAATAAGAACCTTACAACCAACGCGATAAAGGGGTTGTCAATCCCTTCACGGCCACTTGAAAAAGTGAGATCTGATAGAGATGATAAGATAATATTTTTGGTATTTTTATGATAAAGATTGAAAGTAAAGATTGCAAAATAAAGGCGACATAAATAACTAGTTTGCGGGAGATTAATATGATGGAAAATAGACCCGGGGGCCATAGGTTTGACTAGTGGCTTCTCTCAAGATAGCGTACGTATTACGGTGGGTGAACAAATTACTGTCGAGCAATTGATAGAATTGAGCATAGTTATGAGAATATCTAGGCATGATCATGTATATAGGCATCATGTCCGTAACAAGTAGACCGACTCCTGCCTGCATCTACTACTATTACTCCACACATCAACCGCTATCCAACATGCATCTAGAGTATTAAGTTCATAAGAACAGAGTAACACATTAGGCAAGATGACATGATGTAGAGGGATAAACTCAAGCAATATGATATAAACCCCATCTTTTTATCCTCGATGGCAACAATACAATACGTGTCATTTCCCCTACTGTCACTGGGATCGAGCACTGCATGATTGAACCCAAAGCTAAGCACTTCTCCCATTGCAAGAAATATCAATCTAGTAGGCCAAACCAAGCTGATAATTCAAAGAGACTTGCAAAGATAACCAATCATACATAAAAGAATTCAAAGAAGATTCAAATATTGTTCATAGATAATCTTGATCATAAACCCACAATTCATCGGATCTCGACAAACACACCGCAAAAAGAATTACATCGAATAGATCTCCAAGAGAATCAAGGAGAAGTTTGTATTGAGATCCAAAGAGAGAGAAGAAGCCATCTAGCTAATAACTATGGACTCGAAGGTCTGTGGTAAACTACTCACACATCATCGGAGAGGCTATGGTGTTGATGTAGAATCCCTCCATGATCGATGCCCCCTCCGGTGGAGCGCCAAAAAAGGCCCCAAGATGGGATCTCACGGGTACAGAAGGTTGCGGCGGTGGAAATAGGGTTTCATGGTGCTCCTGGTTGGTTTCGGGGTACGTAAGTATATATAGGAGGAAGAAGTAGGTCGGTGGAGCCACGAGGGGCCCACGAGGGTGGGGGGCACACCCTGGGGAGCAGGCACGCCTCCCTGCCATGTGGCCTCCTCGTTGATTTCTTGACGTCCACTCCAAGTCCTCTGGATCACGTTTGTTCCAAAAATCACGCTCCCGAAGGTTTCATTCCGTTTGGACTCCGTTTGATATTCCTTTTCTATGAAACACTGAAATAGAAAAAAACCCAGCAAATTGCATTGGGTCTTGGGTTAATAGGTTAGGCCCAAAAATAATATAAAAGTGTATAATAAAGCCCATTAAACATCCAAAATAGAATATATAATAGCATGGAGCAATCAAAAATTATAGATACGTTGGAGAAGTATCAAACTCCTTCATCCAAACTCCTTCATTTGCTGCTTCCGAAGCAGCTATGTACTCTGCTTCACACGTAGATCCCGCCATGACGCTCTGCTCGGAACGACACCAACTGACAGCTCCACCATTCAGTATAAATACGTATCCGGTTTGTGACTTAGAGTCATCCGGATCAGTGTCAAAGCTTGCATCAACATAACCATTTACGACGAGCTCTTTGTCACCTCCATAAACGAGAAACATATCCTTAGTCCTTTTCAAGTATTGCATGATGTTCTTGACCGCTGTCCAGTGATCCACTCCTGGATTACTTTGGTACCTCCCTACTAAACTTATAGCAAGGCGCACATCAGGTCTGGTACACAACGTTGCATACATGATAGAACCTATGGCTGAGGCATAGAGAATGACTTTCATTTTCTCTCTATCTTCTGCAGTGGTCGAGCATTGAGTCTGACTCAACTTCACACCTTGTAACATAGGCAAGAACCGTTTCTTTGACTGATCCGTTTTGAACTTCTTCAAAACTTTATCAGGGTATGTGCTTTGTGAAACTCCAATTAAGCGTCTTGATCTATCTCTATAGATCTTGATGCCCAAAATATAAGCAGCTTCACCGAGGTCTTTCATAGAAAAATTCTTATTCAAGTATCCTTTTATGCTATCCAGAAATTCTGTATTATTTCCAATCAACAATATGTCATCCACATATAATATTAGAAATTCTACAGAGCTCCCACTCACTTTCTTGTAAATACAGGCTTCTCCAAAAGTCTGTATAAAACCATATGCTTTGATCATACTATCAAAACGTATATTCCAACTCCGAGAGGCTTGCACCAGTCCATAAATGGATCGCTGGAGCTTGCACACTTTGTTAGCACCTTTAGGATTGACAAAACCTTCTGGTTGCATCATATACAACTCTTCTTTAAGATATCCATTAAGGAATGCAATTTTGACATCCATTTGCCAAATTTCATAATCATAAAATGCGGCAATTGCTAACATGATTCGGACAGACTTAAGCATCGCTACTTCTCATCGTAGTCAACTCCTTGAACTTGTTGAAAACCTTTCGCAACAAGCCGAGCTTTGTAGACAGTAACATTACTATCAGTGTCAGTCTTCTTCTTGAAGATCCATTTATTCTCTATGGCTTGCCGATCATCGGTCAAGTCAACCAAAGTCCACACTTTGTTCTCATACATGGATCCCATCTCAGATTTCATGGCCTCAATCCATTTCGCGGAATCTGGGCTCATCATTTCTTCCTCATAGTTCGTAGGTTCGTCATGGTCAAGTAACATGACCTCCAAAACATGATTATCATACCACTCTGGTGCGGATTGAACTCTAGTTGACCTACGAGGTTTGGTAGTAACTTGATCTGAAGTTTCATGATCATCATCATTAGCTTCCTCACTAATTGGTGTAGGAATCACTGACACTGATTTATGTGATGAACTACTTTCCAATTCTGGAGAAGGTACAATTACCTCATCAAGTTCTACTTTCCTCCCGCTCACTTCTTTCGAGAGAAACTCCTTCTCTAGAAAGGATCCATTCTTAGCAACAAATATCTTGCCTTCGGATCTGTGATAGAAGGTGTACCCAAGAATCTCCTTTTGGTATCCTATGAAGACACATTTCTCCGATTTGGGTTCCAGCTTATCAGGTTGAAGCTTTTTCACATAAGCATCGCTACATCAAACTTTAAGAAACGACAACTTTGGTTTCTTGCCAAACCACAGTTCATATGGTGTCATCTCAACGGATTTAGATGGTGCCCTATTTAACGTGAATGCAACCGTCTCTAAAGCATAACCCCAAAACTATAGCGGTAAATCGGTAAGAGACATCATAGCTAGATCGCACCATATCTAATAAAGTACGGTTACGATGTTTGGACACACCATTACACTGTGGTGTTCCAGGTGGCGTGAGTTGCGAAATTATTCCACATTATTTCAAATGAAGACCAAACTCATAACTCAAATATTCACCTCCACGATCAGATCATAGAAACTTTATTTTCTTATTATGATGATTTTCCACTTCACATTGAAATTCTTTGAACTTTTCAAATGTTTTAGACTTATGTTTAATCAAGTAGATATATCCATATCTGCTCAAATCATCTGTTAAGGTCAGAAAATAATGATACCCGCCGCGAGCCTCAACACTCATCGGACCACATGTATTATTTCCAACAAATCAGCTACTCGCTCCATTGTTCCAGAGAATGGAGTATTAGTCATCTTGCCCATGAGGCATGGTTCACAAGCATTAAGTGATTCATAATCAAGTGATTCCAAAAGCCCATCAGTATTAATCTCCCGACAACTAGCTATTTCTGGCGCTGTTTATTTTGCAATCTTTACTTTTAGTCTTTATCAAAAAAATACCAAAAATATTATCTTATCATCTCTATCAGATCTCACTTTTGCAAGTGGCCATGAAGGGATTGCCAACCCCTTTATCGCGTTGGTTGCAAGGTTCTTATTTGTTTGTGTAGGTACGAGGGACTTGCGTGTGGCCTCCTACTGGATTGATACCTTGGTTTTCAAAAACAGAGGGAAATACTTACGCTACTTTGCTGCATCACCCTTTCCTCTTCAAGGGAAAAATCAACGCATGCTCAAGAGGTAGCAAGAAGGATTTCTGGCACCGTTGCCGGGGAGTCTACGCACAAGTCAAGACATACCAAGTACCCATCACAAACTCTTATCCCTCGCATTAAATTATTTGCCATTTGCCTCTCGTTTTCCTCTCCCCCACTTCACCCTTGCCGTTTTATTCGCCCTCTCTTTCCGTCCGCCTCTTTTTCGCTTGCTTTTTGTTTGCTTGTTTGTTGGATTGCTTGCTTGTCACGATGGCTCAAGATAATACAAAATTGTGTGACTTTGCCAATACCAACAACAATGATTTTCTTAGCACTCCGATTGCTCCTCTTACCGATGCTGAATCTTGTGAAGTTAATGCTGCTTTGCTGAATCTTGTCATGAAAGATCAATTCTCCGGCCTTCCTAGTGAAGATGTCGCTACCCATCTAAATAGCTTTGTTGATTTGTATGATATGCAAAGGAAGAAAGATGTGGACAATGATATTGTCAAATTGAAGCTATTTCCTTTTTCGCTTCGAGATCGTGCTAAAACTTGGTTTTCGTCTTTGCCTAAAAATAGTATTGGTTCATGGAATAAGTGCAAAGATAGAACCGTTAGGATGCGTGCTAAGAAAGATTGCTTTGTGAAAGCGTATTCTTCTAGTTTTCATGATAATAATGATGAAGATATAAAAGTGATTAATGTGTCCCCTATTGAATCTTTGTTTTGCAATATGAATCTTGATAATGATGGGACTGGAGATGAGTCAACTTTAGTTAAAAGGTGTCCCAATGATTCGGAGTTTTTAGATCTTGATGCAAAAATTGGTAAAAGGGAGATTGAAGAGGTCAAAACTTTACATAGCAATGAACCCACTATTTTGGATTTCAAGGAATTTAATTATGTTAATTGTTCTTTAATAGATTGTATTTCCTTGTTGCAATCCGTGCTAAATTCTCCACATGCTTATAGTCAAAATAAGGCTTTTATCAAACATATCATTGATGCTTTAATGCAATCTTATGAATAAAAGCTTGAATTAGAAGTTTCTATCCCTAGAAAACTTTATGATGAGTGGGAACCTACTATTAAAATTAAAATTAAAGATCATGAATGCTATGCTTTGTGTGATTTGGGTGCTAGTGTTTCCACGATTCCAAAAACTTTGTGTGATTTGCTAGGCTTCCATGAATTTGATGATTTTTCTTTAAACTTGCACCTTGAGGATTCCACCATTAAGAAACCTATGGGAAGAGTTAATGATGTTCTTATTGTTGCAAATAGGAATTATGTGCCCATAGATTTCATTGTCCTTGAGACCTTGATATAGACTGCAATCCTCATGTCCTATTATTCTTGGTAGACCTTTCCTTAGAATGATTGGTGCAATAATTAATATGAAAGAAGGAAATATTAGATTCCAATGTCTGTTAAGGAAAGGCATGGAACACTTTTCTAGAAAGAAAATTAAATTACCTTATAAATCTACTATGAGAGCCACTTATGGGTTGCAAGCCAAAGATGTCACTACCCAGATCTATCCTTGCCTTTATGCCTAGCTAGGGGCGTTAAACGATAGCACTTGTTGGGAGGCAACCCAATTTTATTTTATTTCCTTGCTTTTTGGTTCTGTTTAGTAATAAATCTTTGATCTAGCCTCTGGTTAGATTAGTTTTTGTGTTTCAATTAGTGTTTGTGCCAAGTAGAACCACTAGGAACTTCTTGGGTGATAATTGTTTGATCTTTTTGAAAAAGACAGAAACTTTGCGCTCACGAATATAATTTTTTAAACTCACCAGAGCATAAAATACCAATTCTTTTTGCATTAGATCAGTATACAAATTGTCCTGGTTGTCCTAGTTTTTCAGGATTTTTTTAGTTCCAGAAGTTTTCGAACAAATCTGATTACTACAGACTGTTTTGTTTTTGATAGATTCTGATTTTTGTGTGTTGTTTGCTTATTTTGATGGATCTATGGCTAGTAAAGGAGTTTATGAACCATAGAGAAGTTAGAATACAGTAGGTTTAACACCAATATAAATAAAGAATGAGTTCATTACAGTACCTTAAAGTAGTGGTTGTTTTATTTCGCTAACGGAGATCACGAGATTTTCCGTTAAGTTTTGTGTTGTGAAGTTTTCAAGTTTTGGGTGAAGATTTGATGGATTATGGAACAATAAGTGGCAAGAGCCTAAGCTTGGGGATGCCCAAGGCACCCCAAGGTAAATCCAAGGACACCAAAAAGCCAAAGCTAGGGGATGCCCCGGAAGGCATCCCCTCTTTTGTCTTTGTCCATCGGTAACTTTACTTGGAGCTATATTTTTATTCACCACATGATATTTTGCTTGGAGTGTCTTGTATGAATTGAGTCTTTACTTTTTAGTTTACCACAATCATCTTTGCTGTACACACATTTTGGGAGAGACACACATTATTCAGAATTTATTAGAATACTCTATGTGCTTCACTTATATCTTTTGAGCTAAACAAATTTTGCTCTAGCGCTTCACTTTTATCTTTTAGAGCACGGTGGTGGTTATATTTTATAGAAATTACTGATCTCTCATGCTTCACTTATATTATTTTGAGAGTCCTTTAGAACAGCATGGTAATTTGCTTTTTTTAATAAAATTAGTCCTAATATAATAGGCATCCAAGATAAAAACTTTAAAGTGCATTGAATACTAAGAGAAGTTTGATACTTGATAATTGTTTTGAGATATGAAGATGGTGATATTAGAGTCATGCTAGTTGAGTAGTTGTGAATTTGAGAAATACTTGTTCTAAAGTTTGTGATTCCGTAGCATGCACGTATGGTGAACCGTTATGTGATGAATTCGGAGGATGATTTATTTATTGATTGTCTTCCTTATGAGTGGCGGTCGGGGACGATCGATGGTCTTTTCCTACCAATCTATCCCCTAGGAGCATGTGCGTAGTACTTTGTTTAAATAACTAATAGATTTTTGCAATAAGTATACAAGTTCTTTATGACTAATGTTGAGTCCATGGATTATACGCACTCTCATCCTTCCACCATTGCTAGCCTCTCTAATACCGTGCACCTTTCGCCAGTATTATATACCCACCATATACCTTCCTCAAAATAGCCACCATACCTACCTATTATGGCATTTCCATAGCCATTCCGAGATATATTGCCATGCAACTTACCACCGTTCTATTTATTATGACACGCTTCATCATTGTCATATTGCTTTGCATGATCATGTAGTTGACATTGTATTTGTGGCAAAGCCACCATTCATAATTCTTTCATACATGTCACTCTTGATTCATTGCATATCCCGGTACACCGCCGGAGGCATTCACATAGAGTCATGTTTTGTTCTAAGTATCGAGTTGTAATTCTTGAGTTGTAAGTAAATAAAAGTGTGATGATCATCATTATTAGAGCATTGTCCCATGTGAGGAAAGGATGATAGAGATTATGATTCCCCCATAAGTCGGGATGAGACTCCGGACGATAAAAAAAGAGGCCAAAAGAAAATAAATAAAGAGAAGGCCCAGATAAAAAAATAAAAAATGAGAGAAAAAGAGAGAAGGGACAATGTTACTATCCTTTTTCCACACTTGTGCTTCAAAGTAGCACCATGATCTTCATGATAGAGAGTCTCTTATGTTGTCACTTTCATATACTAGTGGGAATTTTACATTATAGAACTTGGCTTGTATATTCCAATGATGGGCTTCCTCAAATTGCCCTAGGTCTTCGTGAGCAAGCGAGTTGGATGCACACCCACTTAGTTTCTTTGGTTGAGCTTTCATACACTTATAGCTCTAGTGCATCCGTTGCATGGCAATACCTACTCACTCACATTGATATCTATTAATGGGCATCTCCATAGCCCATTGATATGCCTAGTTGATGTGAGACTATCTTCTCCTTTTTGTCTTCTCCACAACCACCATTCTATTCCACCCATAGTGCTATGTCCATGGCTCACACTCATGTATTGCGTGAAGATTGAAAAAGTTTGAGAACATCAAAAGTATGAAACAATTGCTTGGATTGTCATCGGGGTTGTGCATGATTCAAATACTTTGTGTGGTGAAGATAGAGCATAGCCAGACTATATGATTTTGTAGGGATAACTTTCTTTGGCCATGTTATTTTGAGAAGACATGATTGCTTTGTTAGTATGCTTGAAGTATTATTATTTCCATGTCAATATTAAACTTTTCTCTTGATCTTTCGGATATGAACATTCATGCCACAATAAAGAAAATTACATTGAAGATTATGCTAAGTAGCATTCCACATCAAAAATTCAGTTTTTATCATTTACCTACTCGAGGACGAGCATGAATTAAGCTTGGGGATGCTTGATACGTCTACAACGTATATATAATTTTTTATTGCTCCATGCTATTATATATTCTTTTTTGGATGTTTAATGGGCTTTATTATACACTTTTATATTATTTTCGGGACTAACCTATTAACCCAAGGCCCAGTGCAAATTGTTGTTTTTTTGCCTATTTCAGTGTTTTGCAGAAAAGGAATATCAAACGGAGTCCAAACGGAATGAAACCTTGAGGAGCGTGAATTTTCGAACAAACGTGATCCAGAGAACTTGGAGTGGACGTCAAGCAATCAACAAGGAGGCCACAAGGAAGGGGGCGCGCCTACCCCCTGGGCGCGCCCTCCACCCTCATGGGCCCCTCGTGGCTCCACCGACCTACTTCTTCCTCCTATATATACCTACGTACCCCGAAACCATCTAGGAGCACCATGAAAACCTATTTCGACCGCCACAACCTTCTGTACCCGTGAGATCCCATCTTGGGGCCTTTTTCGGCACTCTGCCGGAGGGGGAATCGATCACGGAGGGCTTCTACATCAACACCATAGCCTCTCCGATGATGTGTGAGTAGTTTACCACAGACCTTCGGGTCCATAGTTATTAGCTAGATGGCTTCTTCTCTCCCTTTGGATCTCAATACAAAGTTCTCCTCGATCTTCTTGAAGTTCTATTCGATGTAACTCTTTTTGCGGTGTGTTTGTCGAGATCCGATGAATTGTGGGTTTATGATCAAGATTATCTCTGAACAATATTTGAATCATCTCTGAATTCTTTTATGTATGATTGGTTATCTTTGCAAGTCTCTTCGAATTATTAGTTTGGTTTGGCCTACTAGATTGATCTATCTTGCAATGGGAGAAGTGCTTAGCTTTGGGTTCAATCATGCGGTGCTCGATCCCAGTGGCAGTAGGGGAAACGACACGTATTGTATTGTTTCCATCGAGGATAAAAAGATGGGGTTTATATCATATTGCTTGAGTTTATCCCTCTACATCATGTCATCTTGCCTAATGCGTTACTCTGTTCTCATGAACTTAATACTCTAGATGCATGCTGGATAGCGGTCGATGTGTGGAGTAATAGTAGTAGATGCAGGCAGGAGTCGGTCTACTTGTCACGGACATGATGCCTTGATACGTCCATTTTGCATCATGCTTTTATATCGATATTTATTGCATTATGGGCTGTTATTACACGTTATGTCACAATACTTATGCCTATTCTCTCTTATTTTACAAGGTTTACATAAGGAGGGAGAATGCCGGCAGGTGGAATTCTCTGGGCTGGAAAAGGAGCAAATATTAGAGACCTATTCTACACAACTCCAAAAGTCCTGAAACTCCACGGAATATCTTACAATAAATAATAAACAATCCTCGCCAAAGATGAAGGCCAGGGGGCCCACACCCTATCCACGAGGGTGGGGGGTGCGCCCCCCTACCTTGTGGGCCCCCTGGTGGCCCTCCGATGCCCTTCTTCTGCTATATGAGGTCTTTCGTCGAGAAAAGAAATTAGAAGCAACCTTTCGGGACGAAACTCCACTGCCACGAGGCGGAACCTTGGCATAACCAATCTAGGGCTCCGGCAGAGCTGTTCTGCCGGGGACACTTCCCTCCGGGAGGGGGAAATCATCGCCATCGTCATCACCAACGCTCCTCTCATCGGGAGAGGGCAATCTCCATCAACATCTTCACCAGCACCATCTCCTCTCAAAACCCTAGTTCATCTCTTGTATCCAATTCTTGTCTCTAAGTCCGGGATTGGTACTAGTAGGTTGCTAGTAGTGTTGATTACTCCTTGTAGTTGATGCTAGTTGGTTTATTTGGTGGAAGATCATATGTTCAGATCCTATATGCATATTAATACCCCTCTGATTATGAACATGAATATGCTTTGTGAGTAGTTACGTTTGTTCCTGAGGACATGGGAGAAGTCTTGCTATTAGTAGTCATGTGAATTTGGTATTTGTTCGTTATTTTGATGAGATGTATGTTGTCTATCCTCTAGTGGTGTTATGTGAACGTCGACTACATAACACTTCACCATTATTTGTGCCTAGAGGAAGGCTTTGGGAAGTAATAAGTAGATGATGGGTTACTAGAGTGACAGAAGCTTAAACCCTAGTTTATGCATTGCTTCTTAAGGGGCTAATTTGGATCCATATGTTTCATGCTATGGTTAGGTTTACCTTAATACTTTTGTTGTAGTTGCGGATGCTTGTAATAGAGGTTAATCATAAGTGGGATGTTTGTTCAAGTAAGAACAGCACCCAAGCACCGGTCCACCCACATATCAAATTATTTAAGTACCGAACGTGAATCATATGAACGTGATGAAAACTAGCTTAATGATATTCCCATGTGTCCTCGGGAGCGCTTTTCCTTATATAAGAGTTTGTCCAGGCTTGTCCTTTGCTACAAAAAGGAATGGGCCACCTTGCTGCACTTTATTTACTTTTGTTACTTGTTGCTCGTTACAAATTATCCTATTACAAAACTATTTTTTACCACTTATTTCAGTACTTGCAGAGAATACCTTGCTGAAAACCGCTTATCATTTCCTTCTGCTCCTCGTTGGGTTTGACACTTTGACTTATCGAAAGGACTACGATAGATCCCCTATACTTGTGGGTCATCAAGACTCTTTTCTGGCGCCATTGCCGGGGAGTGAAGCGCCTTTGGTAGGTGGAATTTGGTAAGGAAAAATTTATATAGTGTGCTGAAATTTACTGTCACTTGTTACTATGGAAAGTAATCCTCTGAGGGGCTTGTTCGGGGTATCTTCACCTCGACCAGTAGAGCAAAGAGTTGCTCCTCAACCTACTGAACCTATTGAAAATGAAACTCCTTTTGAAGTTCCTTCGGGTATGATGGAAAAACTGCTAGCTAATCCTTTTGTAGGAGATGGAACAAAGCATCGTAATGAGCACCTAATATATGTGGATGATGTTTGTGGACTATTTAAGCTTGCAGGTATACCCGATGATGTTTGTCGGTGTCAAAACCGGCGGATCTCGGGTAGGGGATCCCGAACTGTGCGTCTAGGCGGATGGTAACAGTTGACAAGGGACACGATGTTTTTACCCAGGTTCGGGCCCTCTCGATGGAGGTAAAACCCTACTCCTGCTTGATTGATATTGATGATATGGGTAGTACAATAGTAGATCTACCACAAGATCAAGGAGGCTAAACCCTAGAAGCTAGCCTATGGTATGATTGTTCTTCGTCCTACGGACTAAAACCCTCCGGTTTATATAGACACCGGAGAGGGCTAGGGTTACACAGAGTCGGTTACAATGGTAGGAGATCTACATATCCGTATTGCCAAGCTTGCCTTCCACGCCAAGGAAAGTCCCATCCGGACATGGGACGAAGTCTTCAATCTTGTATCTTCATAGTCTTGGAGTCTGGCCAATGATGATAGTCCGGCTATCCGGACACCCCCTAGTCCAGGACTCCCTCAGTAGCCCCTGAACCAGGCTTCAATGACGACGAGTCCAGCGCGCATATTGTCTTTGGCATTGCAAGGCGGGTTCCTCCTCCGAATAATTCGTAGAAGATTGTGAACACCAGGATAGTGTCCGGCTCTGCAAAATAAATTCCACATACCACCGTAGAGAGAATAATATTTACACAAGTTCAATCTGCTGACGTATTTCGTGGCGTGACGTCACACCACGGCCAAGCCTTTACTCGAATCGTTTTTGTCATACCACCTCAGCGCGTTTAGCGAAGTGGTTTCCTTGGCACGTCTTGTCGAAGCAAAGATCGTGTCCCCTTATTCCGGGATTCTCATCAATACGGATGTGGGTAACCCAACCGCGCCATTGATTGTAGCGCTTGGGAGATAAGCGAGTTTTACCAGGCTGGTGGGGACGCATAGTTTCGTCCGCCCATATATAAGGGGATAAGGATCCACCTTTTTACCTACGCCTTCTTCCTCCTTTGCTTATCCATCTCCGCGCACTCGAGCTCCAGCGCCCAAGTCCGCAAATCTCACCTCAACCTCCTCTAGCCATGTCCGGAGCGGGAGGCAAGTGGATGGCCTCCTCTGTTACGGAGGGGCACATCAAGAAGCTGCGCAATGCCGGATATTTGTCCAGCGATATCGCGCACCGGCTCCCCGATGAGGGGCAGCTCATCCCCACCCCCGGGCCCCATGAGAGGTTGGTATTCCTTCCCCATTTTCTCCACGGACTGGGCTTCCCACTCCACCCCTTTGTCCGGGGGCTCATGTTCTACCACGGCCTGGATTTCCATGATCTGGCCCCGAATTTCATCCTCAACATCTCGGAGTTTATTGTCGTGTGCGAGGCCTTCCTCTGCATCCAGCCCCACTTCGGCTTATGGCTAAAGACCTTTAATGTCAAGCCGAAGGTTGTGAAGGGCAGCCAAGTGGAGTGCGGAGGCGCCATGGTGGGTAAGATGCCCAACGTCACTTGGCTCGAGGGCGCCTTCGTGGAAACCATCAAAGGGTGGCAATCGGGGTGGTTCTATATCACTGAGCCGCATGACCCTGAATGGGCAGTGACCCCCGAATTCAAATCCGGCATCCCCATGCGGCTCACTTCCTGGAAAGAGAAGGGTGTGCTGTGGAGTGATTCGGAAGAGCTGACCGGACTCCAATCCTGTCTCCAAACCCTGGTGAACAAGAAGCTCAAGCTTGTCAATGTAATCCAGGTCATGCTCATCCGCCGGATTCTCCCCTGCCAACAGCGGGACTTCAACTTGTGGGAGTTCGATCCGGCACAACACCAGACCTTGAGCGGGCTCTTCGACACTACATACGAAGAGGCCTGGAGGGTGCTGTTCAAGGGCGCCGAGGCTCCCGCATTCGCTACCGAAGATCGCGGATTCAGATCGCAGTGTCCGGCTGGCGAGGTAAGCTATGTTGTCCTTTATGGGACACTTGCTTTTCATAGTTTGACTCTATGCGGGATCGAAACTCCCAATACCTTTAACAGGCCAGGCAGAAGACGTCCGGACAGGTTAACTGTCCGGCTCCCCTTCCAGAAGATCCAGCGAATGCCCGTTTGATAGGGCTGCTGGTCCCGGCGCCTTACGTGGTGCCGGAGAAGAAGGCCAAGAAGAAGGCCACGGGAACCCGGAGGAGTTCCCGGCGTCAGGTGTTATCGGATTCATCGTCCGATGACTCCGAGGCGGACTCCTCCCATGAGGACGAGGAGAAAGAGGCCTCTCCCCCAGCGGGAGGAGAGAAGAAGAGGAAGGCCTCCCCAACGGGGGAGGCCGAAGGGTCCAAGAAGGGAAGGACCCTTCCCCCGGACTGTTCCACCAACGCCGATGACGGCGACGAGGAGTGGCCCTCAAGGGCCAAGCCCCTGGCGAGATCGTAAGTATCCGGACTCCTGAATAACTCATAATTTTTATTTTTGTCGCATGGTGTCTTTCTAACGCCGCATACAACCGTGTAGTCCGCCCAAGGACGATCTTCCCGCTTCGTCGAGCGGGTCCTTGGGTACGTCGTATGTGAATAGCACTTCACTTCCGACCGCCTCCTCCCCCTGTGACGCCGACGACGCCAAGGTGGGATCCCAGAAAGGGACCCACCAGGAGGAGGAGGCCTCGGAGGTGCCGTAGGGCAACCTCCCGGACTTTGGACCGGACTCCACACCGGAACCTTCAGTGGTTCCAGAGTCCGGCGGGCGGCCCCTTCGTAAGAAGGGCAAGACTGTGACGCCGGCAGCCTCTGTCCAACCGGAGGCGCCGGATAACTTGTTGGAGGCGCTCAACGGCGCTTCCATCGATGAGGAACACCGCACCGTCATGAGTGCGGTGATTCAGAAGGTTCAGCTCGCCAAAAGCGGGCTGACCGAAGCCTGCAGCAGCCTTCTAGCAGGCTTTGAGGGAAGAATTTTAAGATATGTAATATAGTACCACATAGACAGTAGCCCCTGATGCTCGGTTCGGTGTTCGGAAAGAAAAGCCGGACTGAGGATCTAAAAAGATATACACAGGAGTCTTAACAAAAATATGTCAATATGGGAATGCAGGCTGTGCTACTGACCTCTGCTGCATTGACTGCGGAGGTCAATGCCTTGAAGCAGAGCCTCGAGCGGTCCGAGAGCGAGCTCGGCCGTGCCAAGAAGCAGCTCGAGGACAAGGAAGGTGAGTAACACCTTATTAAAGTTGTACCTTACAGAAAAGGATTTGGTTGCAAGAGGAATGACAAGGATAACATGGGTACTCCAGGGACGACGAGCGAGGTGGCGACCCTGAAGGAGGCGGTGTCCACGGCCGAATGCAATGCGGCCACGGAACGCGCCGAGCGAGAGAAGCAGGAGGCGCGGGTGGCGGAGGTACGGTAAGAGCGCCAGGCTCTCGTGAAATAACACGAGAGTTTGGAGCGTGACTCGAAGACTCGAGAGTCCGAGCTTCCGTCGGCTCTTGAGAGTGCCAAAGCCGCTAAGGCCGAAGCCCACAAGGCCCTCCAGGAAATCGAGGCATTAAAGAAGATAGCGGCGGGTAAGGCATTCTTCATGCAAAGCAAGCATGTAAAAGTGAATTACCTGTTACTTACCCAAATTCGGAGCTCTCCAGGAGCGTTCACAGATCTGCCCCATAGCGTGTCCGATGCTGCCGCTTTCTACAGAGCCGAGGAGGGGAGCTCAATGGAGAAGGTGTTCTGGTCTCAGTATGCTGAGGCCGGACATCCGGTGCCCCTTAGCGACCAGCTGAAGCAGCTGGTCGAGCTCCACAAGGTGGCCGAACAGGCCATGAAGGGCCTTATAGTTCGGCTATGGCCCAAAGAGGCCATGCCTGGGAGCTACTTTGACCTGGTGCGGCGGCTGGTGGATGCTTGTCCATGGGTTGAAGTTATCAAGCACTCTGCCTGCATTGAAGGTGCCCGTCGGGCCCTTGCCCGTGCTAAAGTGCACTGGGGCAGGATGGACGCTGAGAAGCTTGTGACGGACGCGCCACCACCGGGCAAGGAGTATCGCACGCCCGAGATGTATTATAAGGGTGTCCTGAAGGGTGCCCGCATTATTGCGGGTGAGTGCTCCAAAGATGTAACTTTTGAGTAGACTCGCATTTTGTTATCCTGTGCGCTGAAAACTTCGTTCATATGCGCTAAGCAACACTTTTCAATTTAAAATATTACCTTCTGTGCGGCCGTTTATCAAATCTGAGAGATGGCAAGTCGTTGGCTTCGGCCCCCATGCCACGAGTGCTGGGGTGTTCAGGATAAACTTGAGCGCTCTTGTTCCCATTTTTGGTTCCATCTAGGGAGGCGCTCAACACAACGAACGAGGCAACCGGACTTATAATGCTTGAACACTCTCACTTAGCCATAGAATTCTATAATTTTAAATTTCGGCGAAGCCCCTAGTATTCGGAAGGCCGAATTCGGGGCGCTATCCACACCTGGGCCGGACAAAGCCGGTTCCTCGCTCTAAGCGGCATAAGTCTTTAGGGACTCGAAAAAACCTCTCGAACAGCGACCGGCTCTCGCCCCATCTTGACGGTCAGTTTTAGCTTTCTCCACTGAGGTGCTCGCCCAGCTCAACTGGGGCACAATCGCAGTGGTTCTCCCAGTGCTACCTTAGCCGATATAACGGAACATAAGGTACCAAAACATGGGAGCCGGGCAAACCCAACTATTGACCCAAGACATGATTCGGAGCCGATGCATATAATGCTATAAGTTCGGGGTGCCGCACTTATGAAAGTGTTCGAACTTATCACACCATAGTATGGGGGACTTTAAGCCCCTGGTGTATTTAGCCGTACCAAAGTGTACGGATGCAACATGTCATAAGTGAACATATGTGTAAGAAAGGAATGCAATTATAGGCAAAAAGCGATGCATTGTTTATTCAAAAAAAAAATACTGCCATGAATGCAGAGCGATACAAATAGTGCGATAAGCAAGGGGTGGGACTATTTAACATGTCCCCCTCCAGGGGTAGGCTGCGAAATGGTGTATAAAATAGGTATAATGCTCGTAATGGAGACCACCTGGATGTTCGTCGTGGCCTTTCTTCTTCCCTGGCTGCTGTATCGTGAGTCCGGCGGGTCTACTACCGGACAAGGCCTCTGGTAAACGGAGTCCTGAGGAAAACGAAAAAAAAGGAAAGATGATGACCTATTTGGGAGCCCCTGGTGTGGTTGAGCCGCACTCTGGGCCTGCCGTGGTCGTGCCCCTCCCCCTTTGCCCATGGTATTCCCAGAGCGTAGTGATGTACGCAGAGTACTGGTTTTGGAATTTTGCAAGGGCTGGGGTTGGGGCCGCATTGCTACGCATGCTCGGAACGTGCCAGGTGGTCTTGTTGTAGGTTACTCCGGGCGCGCTTGACGGTGTCCGGTCGCTTAGCAGCCGGACTCGAGAATTGCCTTAAGAGGCTACTCTGAACCTCCGCCGCGAGGGCTGCTGTGTGCTCCTCTGTTCGGAGAGAGCGTTCGGTGTTTCCGTTGACCGTGATGACTCCTCGAGGGCCTGGCATCTTGAGCTTGAGGTATGCATAGTGCGGCACCGCATTGAATTTTGCAAACGCGGATCGTCCGAGTAGTGCATGATAGCCGCCGCGGAACGGAACTATGTCGAAGATTAACTCCTCGCTTCAGAAGTTACCCGGGGATATGAAGACCACTTCCAGTGTAACTGAGCCTGTACAATTGGCCTCTACACCTGGTATGATGCCTTTGAAGGTCGTCTTTGTGGGTTTAATCCTTGAGGGGTCTATGCCCATTTTGCACACTGTATCCTGATAAAGCAGGTTCAGGCTGCTGCCGCCGTCCATCAGGGCTCTAGTTAGGTGAAACCGGTCGACGATTAGGTCTAGAACTAATGCGGCGAATCCGCCATGGCAGATGCTGGTGGGGTGGTCCCTTCGATCAAACGTGATCGGGCAGGAGGACCATGGATTGAACTTTGGGGCGACTGGCTCCATCGCGTATACGTCCCTGAGTGCACGCTTCCGCTCCCTTTTGGGTATGTGGGTTGCGTATATCATATTCATCGTCCGCACTTGTGGGGGGAACCCTTCTGTCCTCTATTCTTTGGCGGTCGGGTCTCCTCCTCGTCATCGCTATGCAGCCCCTTGTTATTGTTTTCGGCAATTAACTTGCCTGCCTGCTTGAATACCCAACAATCCCTGTTGGTGTGATTAGCTGGCTTTTCGGGGGTGCTGTGTATCTGGCACGAGCGGTCGAGTATTCGGTCCAAATTGGACGGACCCGGAGTAGTTCTTTTGAATGGCTTTTTCCGCTGACCGGGTTTGGAGCCTCTGAATCCGGCGTTGACTGCTGTATCCTCAGTATTATCACTGTTAATGCGGCGTTTGTGCTTGTTGCGACGCGACTTGCCATTGTAGTCCTTGGTATCCGGACTGCCAGGATTTTTGTTGAGGTTGTTACTGTGGGCTAGCTAGCTGTCCTCTCCCGCGTAGAAGCGGGTCACGAGTGATGTGAGGGCTGCCATGGATTTCGGCTTTTCCTGTCCTAGGTGCCGGGCGAGCCACTCGTCGCGGATGTTATGTTTGAAGGCTGCAAGGGCCTCTGCATCCGGATAGTCGACGATTTGATTTTTTTTGGTTAAGAACCATGTCCAGAATTGTCTGGCCGATTCGTCTGGCTGCTTAATTATGTGGCTTAGGTCATCAGCGTCTGGTGGTCGCACATATGTGCCCTGGAAGTTATCAAGGAATGCGGCTTCCAGGTCCTCCCAACACCCAATTGATTTTGCTGGCAAGCTGTTAAGCCAATGCCGAGCTGGTCCTTTAAGCTTGAGTGGGAGGTATTTGATGGCGTGAAGATCATCACCGCGGGCCATGCGGATATGAAGGAGATAGTCCTCGATCCAAACTGCGGGGTCTGTTGTGCCATCGTAGGATTCAATGTTCACGGGTTTGAACCCTTCGAGGATTTGATGATCCATTACTTCATCTGTGAAGCATAGTGGGTGTGCGGCGCCTCTATATTGGGCTATATCACGACGTAGCTCAAGCGAGCTTTGTCTACTGTGTTCGGCCCGGCCGGGATTGCTGTATCCGGCATGACGGTTGTCGTCGCGTATCGTGGGGCGCCCACGCAATCCGTAGATCGATCTTGATTGTCTTGCCTTATCCTCCAATATGTCTCGCAAGTCCGGCGCATTCTCCCGTGGCTATGTACTTTTCGAGCGATGCCGGGGTAGGACTTTAGTGGAGGGCCTAGAGGCCTATCTGTCGCGGCCACGAGGTGGCCGGTCGGCCGTATTGTGCGCTGGTGATGTAGGTTTATATGCTTCCTCCTCTAATCGGGGCAGCAACTTGCGTTTGGGGTAGCTTTTGGAGGGGCGTTCGAGTTCGTACTCTTCGGCCGCAAGGACTTCGGTCCATCTGTCGGCTAGCAAATCTTGGTCAGCTCTAAGCTGTTGCTGCTTTTTCTTGAGCCTGCTTGCCGTGGCCATAAGCCTGCGTTTAAAATTCTCTTGTTCGAGGGGATCCTTAGGCACGACGAATTCGTCGTCGTCGAGGCTTGCCTCGTCTCCGGAGGGAGGCATGTAATTGTCATCCTCTACCTCTTTGTCTGCCGCTCTCTCATGAGGGCTGGCTTCTTCATCCTCCTGTGCTGAATCTTGCTGGAGGGGGTTGTCTTCGGCACTGTCCGGGGTGTTATTGTCTCCGGTGCCGGAATCTCCATTCTTGTTGTGGCGGGATTTAGAGCGGCGCCGCTGACGCCGGCACTTAGGCTGTTTCTTGGAGGGGTCTTCCTCCACTGTTCCATCGCCATTCCCATCCTTTGGGATGTCCACCATGTATATGTCGTATGACGAGGTGGCTTTCCAGTGCCCCGTAGGCGCTGGTTCTTGGTCGTCTCCGGCATCGTCGTCCATACCGTCGATGTCTTCGGAGTCGAAGTCTAGCATGTCGGTTAGGTCGTCGACAGTGGCTACAAAGTGGGTGGTGGGTGGGCTTTGAATTTCTTCGTCGTCCGCATCCCAACCGTCCTGACCGTGGTCCGGCCAGGGCTCTCCTGATAACGAGAGATACTTTAGAGAATTTAGGATGTCGCCAAAAGGCGAGTGCTGAAAGATGTCCGCAGCGGTGAACTCCATGATCGGCGCCCAATCAGATTCAATTGGTAGGGGCGCGGGAGGTTCGGAGTCCGGTGAGGAATCCGGCGCCTCAGAGTCACGAGCTTTACAAGGGACAGGGTCGGTATTCGGCTCCATCGCCGTAGAGGTAGCAGCCCCCGAGGTGGTGTCTAGCCACCCATCCTCCATCGGCGCAGTTGGCTCCGAGTTAAGGGTCGGAGCGGACTCTTGTGCGGCCTCTAGGGCACTGTCTGGCAGCAGAGCTAGATCATGCCCATCGTGACAGTGCGGTGCGCTCGGCTGTGGCTCGAATCCGTCGAAGACCAAGTCTCCACGGATGTCGGCCGTATAGTTCAAACTTCCAAATTTGACCTGATGGCCAGGGGCATAGCTTTTGATCTGCTCCAGATGGCCAAGCGAATTGGCCCGTAGTGCAAAGCCGCCGAATACAAAGATCTGTCCGGGGAGAAAAGTCTCACCCTGGACCGCGTTGTTGTTGATGATCGAAGGAGCCATCGGGCCTATGGGCGACGAAACAGAGGAACTCTCAATGAAAGCACCAATGTCGGTGTCAAAACCGGCGGATCTTGGGTAGGGGGTCCCGAACTATGCGTCTAGGCGGATGGTAACAAGAGACAAGGGACACGATGTTTTTACCCAGGTTCGGGCCCTCTCGATGGAGGTAAAACCCTACTCCTGCTTGATTGATATTGATGATATGGGTAGTACAAGAGTAGATCTACCACGAGATCAAGGAGGCTAAACCCTAGAAGCTAGCCTATGGTATGATTGTTGTTCGTCCTACGGACTAAAACCCTCCAGTTTATATAGACACCAGAGAGGGCTAGGGTTACACAGAGTCGTTTACAATGGTAGGAGATCTACATATCCGTATTGCCAAGCTTGGCTTCCACGCCAAGGAAAGTCCCATCCGGACACGGGACGAAGTCTTCAATCTTGTATCTTCATAGTCTTGGAGGCTAGCCAATGATGATAGTCCGGCTATCCGGACACCCCCTAGTCCAGGACTCCCTCAATGTTGTTAAGAAGAAGGTCTTCCCTTTATCTTTGATGGGAGATGCATTGACATGGTATAGGCTATGTGATGATACGAGATCATGGAACTACAAAAGATTGAAATTGGAATTTCATCAAAAATATTATCCTATGCATCTTGTTCATCATGATCGCAACTATATATATAATTTTTGGCCTCGCGAAGGAGAAAGCATCGCTCAAGCTTGGGGGAGGCTTAAATCAATGTTATATTCATGCCCCAATCATGAGCTCTCGAGAGAAATAATTATTCAAAGTTTTTATGCTCGGCTTTCTCATAATAATCAAACCATGCTCGATACTTCATGTGCTGGCTCTTTTATGATGAAGACTATTGAATTCAGATGGAATTTAGTGGATAGAATTAAACGCAACTCTGAAGATTGGGACCTCAACGAAGGTAAGGAGTCAGGTATGACACCTAAGTTTGATTGTGTTAAATCTTTTATGGATACCGATATTTTCCGTAAGTTTAGCACTAAATATGGACTTGACTCTGAGATAGTAGCTTCTTTCTGTGAATCTTTTGCTACTTATGTTGATCTCCCCAAGGAGAAGTGGTTTAAATATCATCCTCCCATAGAAGTAAAAGTAGCTGCACCTATTAAAGTTGAAGAAAAGGCTGTCACTTATAATGATCCTATTGTTCCCACCTCTTATGTTGAGAAACTACCTTTCCCTATTAGAATAAAGGATCATGCTAAAGCTTCAACTGTGGTTCGTAAAAGCAATATTAGAACTTATACACCTCCTGAGCAAGTCAAAGTAGAACCTAATATTGCTATGGTTAAAGATCTCTTGTATGATAATATTGATGGGCATGTTATTCAGTTCTGCGGTGAAACCACTAGAATTGCTAAACCTTGTGCTAAAGATAAACATAAACCTGTGGTAGGCGTGCCTATTATTTCTGTTAAAATAGGAGATCATTGTTATCATGGCTTATGTGACATGGATGCTAGTGCTAGTGCAATACCCATTGATTTATACAAAGAAATTATGCATGATATTGCACCTATTGAGTTAGAAGAAATTGATGTGACAATTAAGCTTGCCAATAGAGATACTATTTCACCAATTGGGATTGTTAGAGATGTTGAAGTCTTGTGCGAGAAAACTAAATATCCTGCTGATTTTCTTGTTCTTGGTTCCCCACAAGATAGCTTTTGTCCCAATTTGGTAGACCCTTCTTGAACACTGTTAATGCTAGGATATACTATGAAAAGAATGTTGTTACTATTGGCTTCGATGATATGATTCATGAGTTTAACTTCTCTAAATTTAGTAGACAACACCGTGAAGAAGAATTGCCTAGTAAGGATGAAATTATTGGTCTTGCTTCTATTGCCATACCTCCTAGTGATCCTCTAGAACATTATTTGCTAGACCATGAAAATGTTATGTTTATGAATGAAAGAAGGGAAATAGATGAAGTATTATTTAAACAGGAACCTATTCTGAAACATAATTTGCCTGTTGAAATCCTAGGGGATCCTCCATCCCGTGTTTGAGCTTAAACCGTTACCTGATAATCTTAAATATGCTTATCTTGATGAAAAGAAAATATATCCTGTTATTATTAGTGCTAACCTTTCAGAGCATGAAGAAGAGAGATTATTGAAAACTCTGAAGAAGCATCGTGCTGCTATTGGATATACTCTTCATGATCTTAAGGGCATTAGTCCCACTCTATGTCAACATAAAATAAATTTGGAAGAAGATGCCAAACCGGTTCGTGATCATCAACGAAGGCTTAATCCTAAGATGAAAGAAGTAGTAAGAAAAGAAATACTAAAGCTTCTGGAGGCAGGTATAATTTATCCCGTTGCTGACAGTCAGTGGGTAAGTCCTATTCATTGTGTCCCTAAGAAGGGAGGTGTTACTGTTGTTCCTAATGATAAAGATGAATTGATCCCGCAAAGAATTATTACAGGTTATAGGATGGTAATTCCACAAATTAAATAAAGCTACTAAGAAAGATCATTACCCCTTACCTTTTATTGATCAAATGCTAGAATGATTATGCAAACATACACATTATTGCTTCCTGGATGGTTATTCTGGTTTCTCTCAAATACCTGTGTCGGCTAAAGATCAATCAAAGACTACTTTTACATGCCCTTTTGGTACTTTTGCTTATAGACGTATGCCTTTTGGTTTATGTAATGCACCTGCTACCTTTCAAAGATGCATGATGGCTATATTCTCTAACTTTTGTTAAAAGATTTGTGAGGTTTTCATGGACGACTTTTCCGTCTATGGATCCTCTTTTGATGATTGCTTGAGCAATCTTGATCGAGTTTTGCAGAGATGTGAAGAAACTAATCTTGTCTTGAATTGGGAGAAGTGCCACTTTATGGTTAATGAAGGTATTGTCTTGGGGCATAAAGTTTCTGAAAGAGGTATTGAAGTTGATAAAGCCAAGGTTGATGCTATTGAAAAGATGCCATGTCCCAAGGACATCAAAGGTATAAGAAGTTTCCTTGGTCACGCCGGATTTTATAGGAGGTTCATTAAGGACTTCTCAAAAATTTCTCGGCCTCTGACTAATTTATTACAAAAAGATATACCATTTGTCTTTGATGATGATTGTGTAGAAGCATTTGAAATACTTAAGAAAGCATTGATCTCTGCACCTATTGTTCAGCCACCTGATTGGAGTTTACCCTTTGAAATTATGTGTGATGCTAGTGATTATGCTGTAGGTGCTGTTCTTGGACAAAGAGTTGAAATTAAATGTTATCCATTATGCTAGTAAAACTTTAGACAATGCTCAAAGAAACTATGCTACTACTGAAAAGGAATTCTTAGCAGTTGTATTTGCATGTGATAAGTTCAGACCTTATATCGTTGATTCTAAAGTAACTATTCACACCGATCATGCTGCTATTAAATATTTTATGGAAAAGAAAGATGCTAAACCTAGACTTATTAGATGGGTTCTCTTGCTACAAGAATTTGATTTGCATATTGTTGATAAAAAGGGAGCTGAGAACCCCATTGCAGACAACTTGTCTAGGTTAGAAAATGTTCTTGATGACCCACTACCTATTGATGATAGCTTTCCTAATGAGAAATTAAATGTCATAAATACTTCTCGTAGTACTCCATGCTAGGCTGATTATGCTAATTACATTGTGGCTAAATTTATACCACCTAGTTTCACATACCAGCAAAAGAAAAAGTTTTTCTATGATTTGAGACATTACTTTTGGGATGACCCACATCTTTATAAAGAAGGAGTAGATGGTGTTATTAGACGTTGTGTACCTGAGCATGAACAGGAACAGATCCTACGCAAGTGTCACTCCGAAGCTTATGGAGGACACCACGCTAGAGATAGAACTGCACATAAGGTATTGCAATCCAGTTTTTATTGGCCTACTCTCTTCAAGGATGCCCGTAAGTTTGTCTTGTCTTGTGATGAATGTCAAAGAATTGGTAATATTAGTAGACGTCAAGAAATGCCTATGAATTATTCACTTGTTATTGAACCATTTGATGTTTGGGGCTTTGATTATATGGGACCTTTTCCTGCCTCTAATGGATATACACATATTTTAGTTGTTGTTGATTATGTTACTAAGTGGGTAGAAGCTATTCCAACTAGTAGTGCTGATCATAACACCTCTATTAAAATGCTTAAGGAAGTTATTTTTCCGAGGTTTGGAGTTCCTAGATATTTAATGACCGATGGTGGTTCACATTTTATTCATGGTGCTTTCCGTAAAATGCTTGCTAAATATGATGTTAATCATAGAATTGCATCTCCATATCACCCACAGTCTAGTGGTCAGGTAGAGTTGAGTAATAGAGAACTCAAATTAATTTTGCAAAATACTGTCAATAGGTCTAGAAAGAATTGGTCTAAGAAACTTGATGATGCATTATGGGCCTATAGAACTGCATATAAAAATCCTATGGGTATGTCTCCGTATAAAATGGTTTATGGGAAAGCATGTCACTTACCTCTCGAACTAGAGCACATGGCTTATTGGGCCATTAAAGAGCTCAACTATGATTTCAAACTTGCCGGTGAGAAGAGGTTATTTGATATTAGCTCACTTGATGAATGGAGAACCCAAGCTTATGAAAATGCCAAGTTGTTTAAAGAAAAAGTTAAAAGATGGCATGAAAAAAGGATACAAAAGCGTGAGTTTAATGTAGGTGATTATGTATTGCTATACAACTCTCGTTTAAGATTTTTTGCAGGAAAACTTCTCTCTAAATGGGAAGGCCCTTACGTTATCAAGGAGGTCTATCATTCCGGTGCCATAAAAATCAACAACTTTGAAGGCACAAATCCGAAGGTGGTAAACGGTCAAAAATCAAACATGATATCTCAGGCAATCCCATAAATGTTGAAACCAATGTTATCGAAACTGTAACCCTGGAGGAATACATAGGGGACACTTTCCAGAACATTTCAGACCCCGAAAAGGAATAGGTATGTGGTATGGTAAGTAAACCGACTCCAAAATAGTTTTTAAGGCAATATTTCTCTGTTTCGGAATATTTAGAAAAATAGAAAAATAAGTAGCAGTCCGGGAAGGACACGAGGGCCCCACGAGGGTGGAGGGCGCGCCCTACCCCCTGGGTGCGCCCCCTACCTCGTGGGCACCTCGTGTGCCTTCCGGACTCCGTTTTCTTGCACGATACGTATTTTGGTTGGTAAAAAATCATTATATAACCTCGTGAGAGTTTTGACTCCCGTATCACGCAAATATCCTCTGTTCTTGTTTCGAGCTGTTTTTCTGACAGATCTAGATTATCATGACGTCCCCAAGTGCTTCCAAGGACAAGTTCTTCGAGAAGGTCATCAACCCTTACCTCGCGGAGGTGCTGCGACACCCTCAAACCATTGAGTTGCGTGATGGGTTGCTGCACATTCGCGATGAAGAGGGACCAAAAGGAACCGAAAACGTGGAGACGAGGCTCGAAGCAGTGGAGCAACAAGTTTTCAAGTGTCAAGGGATGGTGGAACGTGGACTCAACTCCAACCACATGATGATCGCGGAGTTCACTAGCAACCACAATTTGGATGCTGACAATATCGGGGAGGCCATCTTCAAGCTTCATGAGAAGATCGAGCACCTTCAAGCCCAAATCTATGATCTGCAAAATCAAAACTGTGAGTATGAATATAGATTCAAAAGGATGAGTTTGGCTGGAGATTTGAGGATTCCGGAGACTCGATCATCCTTCTATGATGGTGAGCCCATGCCTTGGAAAATGGACGACAAGCCCGCATCATCAACAACACCTCCACCTTCTTCACCAGCAAAGGAGACATAATCACCATGGGTATGGGCACTCCCCTTGGCAACTGCCAAGCTTGGGGGAGGTTCCCCGGTATCGTATCACAATCACAACTCCTATCTTTACCGTTTCTTAGTTCGATCCTATTAGTAGTATCTTGATCTAGTAGATTAAAGTTTATGGCATGATTTAGTTTTGAGTTTTGCTTTATGATCCCTCTATGTAATCGAGTCCATGAGCTATATAATAAAGATTTGTGTTGAGTCAAGGGCTTGATTGTTTTGCCATGATCTTGGGTGAATAAAAGAATAGAGAAAAAGAATAAAAAGAAACAAAGAGTTCATATTGATCTTATTGAGAGTAATGACTTCACATAGAAAGAGTGTGATGATTGAAAGTTGTTGGGAGTTGGCAAACATAGTTTTGGTCATCATTGCAATTAATAGGAAGTAATAAGGAAAGAGAGGTTTCACATATAGATATATTGTCATTGACATCTTTTATGATTGGGAGCACTGTTTAAAATATGACATGCTAAAGAGTTGATGTTGGACAAGGAAGACAACATAATGAGTTATGTTTTCTTATATCCGAGATAAAGTATGTTGTCATGGATCTTCCAACATGTTGAGCTTGCTTTCCCCCCTCATGCTAGCCAAATTCTCAGCACCAAATAGAGATACTACTTGTGCTTCCAAAAACCCTTAAACCAGTTTTGCCATGAGAGTCCACCATATCTACCCATGGATTGAGTAAGATCCTTCAAGTAAGTTGTCATCGGTGCAAAGCAATAAAAATTGCTCTCTAAATATGTATGATTGATTGGTGTGGGAGAAATAAGCTTTATACGATCTTGTGATATGGGAGAAATAAAAGTGACGGACTGCATAATAAAGGTTCATATCACAAGGGGCAATATAAAGTGACGTTCTTTCGCATTAAGATTTTGTGCATCCAACCATAAAAGCGCATGGCAACCTCTGCTTCCCTCTGCGAAGGGCCTATCTTTATCATTATCCTCTACCTTATGCAAGAGTCATGGTGATGTTCACCTTTCCTTTTTACATTTTATCCTTTGGCAAGCACAGTGTGTTGGAAAGATCCTGATTGATATATCTAATTAGATGTAGGGGGCCATGAGTTATTATTGTTGACATTACCCTTGAGGTAAAAGGTTGGGAGGCGAAACTATAAGCCCCTATCTTTCTCTATGTCCGATCAAAACTCCGTAAACACAAGTATCGCGTGAGTGTTAGCAATTATGAAGGACTAAATGATAGTTGAGTATGTGGACTTACTATTAAGCTCTGACATAGACTCTTTCCGATGTTATGATAAATTGCAATTGCTTCAATGACTGAGATTATAGTTTGTTGGTTCTCAATAAAGTTTATGATTCGTACTCTGCATTGTGAATGGATTATTACTTGAACATAAGAAATCATATAACAATACCTATATATGTTGCCGTTATGAGAATAATCATGATGCCTTCATGTCCGTATTTTATTTTTATCGACACCTCTACCTCTAAACATGGGGACATATTTATCGTTATCGGCTTTTCGCTTGAGGACAAGCGAGGTCTAAGCTTGGGGGAGTTGATACGTCTATTTTGCATCATGCTTTTATATCGATATTTATTGCATTATGGGATGTTATTACACGTTATGTCACATACTTATGCCTATTCTCTCTTATTTTACAAGGTTTACATAAGGAGGGAGAATGTCGACAGCTGGAATTCTGGGCTGGAAAAGGAAGCAAATATTAGAGACCTATTATGCACAACTCCAAAAGTCCTGAAACTCCACGGAATATCTTACAATAAATAATAAAAAATCCTCGCCAAAGATGAAGGCCAGGGGGCCCACACCCTATCCATGAGGGTGGGGGGCGCGCCCCCTACCTCGTGGGCCCCCTGGTGGCCCTCCGATGCCCTTCTTCTGCTATATGAGGTCTTTCGTCGAGGAAAAAAATTAGAAGCAACCTTTCGGGATGAAACTCCGCCGCCACGAGGCGGAACCTTGGCGGAACCAATCTAGGGCTCCGGCAGAACTGTTCTGCCGGGGACACTTCCCTCTAGGAGGGGGAAATCATCGCCATCGTCATCACCAACGCTCCTCTCATCGGGAGAGGGCAATCTCCATCAACATCTTCACCAGCACCATCTCCTCTCAAAACCCTAGTTCATCTCTTGTATCCAATTCTTGTCTCTAAGTTCGGGATTGGTACTAGTAGGTTGCTAGTAGTGTTGATTACTCCTTGTAGTTGATGCTAGTTGGTTTATTTGGTGGAAGATCATATGTTCAGATCCTATATGCATATTAATACCCCTCTGATTATGAACATGAATATGCTTTGCGAGTAGTTACGTTTGTTCCTGAGGACATGGGAGAAGTCTTGCTATTAGTAGTCATGTGAATTTGGTATTCGTTCGATATTTTGATGAGATGTATGTTGTCTATCCTCTAGTGGTGTTATGTGAACGTCGACTACATAACACTTAACCATTATTTGGGCCTAGAGGAAGGCATTGGGAAGTAATATGTAGATGATGGGTTGCTAGAGTGACAGAAGCTTAAACCCTAGTTTATGCATTGCTTCGTAAGGGGCTGATTTGGATCCATATGTTTCATGCTATGTTAGGTTTACCTTAATACTTTTGTTGTAGTTGCGGATGCTTCCAATAGAGGTTAATCATAAGTGGGATGTTTGTTCAAGTAAGAACAACACCCAAGCACCGGTCCACCCACATATCAAATTATCGAAGTACCGAACGCGAATCATATGAACGTGATGAAAACTAGCTTGACAATATTCCCATGTGTGCTCGGGAGTGCTTTTCCTTATATAAGAGTTCGTCCAGGCTTGTCCTTTGCTACAAAAAGGATTGGGCCACCTTGCTGCACTTTATTTACTTTTGTTACTTGTTGCTCGTTACAAATTATCCTATTACAAAACTATCTGTTACCACTTATTTCAGTACTAGTAGAGAATACCTTACTGAAAACCGCTTATCATTTCCTTCTGCTCCTCGTTGGGTTCGACACTCTTACTTATCGAAAGGACTATGATAGATCCCCTATACTTGTGGGTAATCATGCCTATATAAATGATCATGCCTAGATATTCTCATAATTATGCTCTTTTCTATCAATTGCTCGACAGTAATTTGTTCACCCACCGTAACACTTATGCTATCTTGAGAGAAGCCACTAGTGAAACCTATGGCCCCCGGTCTATTCTCCATGATATTAATCTCCTGACAACTAGCTAATTCTGGCGTCGTTTATTTTGCAACCTTTACTTTCAGTCTTTATCATAAAAATACCAAAAATATTATCTTATCATCTCTATCAGATTTCACTTTTGCAAGTGGCCGTGAAGGGATTGACAACCCCTTTATCGTGTTGGTTGCAAGGTTCTTATTTGTTTGTGTAGGTACGAGAGACTTGCACGTGGCCTCCTACTAGATTGATACCTTGGTTTTCAAAAACTGAGGGAAATACTTACGCTACTTTGCTGCATCACCCTTTCCTCTTCACGGAAAAAATTAACGCATGCTCAAGAGGTAGCACCAGGTAGGGGTGCATTGAACTTTCACCTCCTCGTCTGCTGTACCTCACCCTCGTTGCCCGGTTCCCATGGCAGGCATGGCTCCACTGGCCGGGCTGTCGGGCACGTCCAGGAGCACCATGGGTCACCGAGCTTTCTCCCCCACCCTGCGACAGGTGCGATGGCCGCCAAAGTTCAGGCCGGAGCTGCCACCTCAATACAATGATATGGCGGACCGGTGGGGTATCTCCAGGCGTATGCAGAGGCTGTCTGGGCACCAGCGGCAACGACAAGGTCATGGAAAATTGGCTCCCCATGACCCTTATGAGAGAACCGTGTGCCTGGCTTATGGGCTTGTGATAGTCTTTGGTGGCCTCCTGGGAAGAGCGGTGCGGCCTCTTCATCACGTGCTTCGCGGCGCCGGCGCCCCATGCCATCACGGCCATCCTCGGTGGGTCGCAAGCGCCGGCCTCGGAGCACCATATCAAGCAGTTATTCCGCTAGGTGGGCGCCGCCCACGCAGCGGGGAGCCCCTCCTGGCTGGGTGGTGCCTAAGGCCGACCTCACCTTCGATTCAAGGGACCATGCCGCGACCACGGTCGGCGCTGGCGTGCTCCCAATGCTCTGCACCCCCACCATCTACAACATAGCAGTCGCCAGGACCCTCATCGACGGTGGAGCTGGCCTCAACATCCTCTCTGTGGAGACGTTCGACCTGCTTCATGTGCCCTATAGACGGCTCCTCCCCAACAAGCCTTTCTCTGGGTCGTTGATGGCTCCACCCGCCCTCTAGGGCAGATCCGCCTCCCCGTCACCTTTAGCATGCGTGAAAACTACCGCACCGAGCTCATCGACTTTGACATCGCACGCATCGGCCTCCTGTACAACGCCATTCTCGGGTACCCGGCCCTGGCCAAGTTCGTGGTGGCAACCCATCCTAGCTACAACCTCATGAAGATGCCGGAAAACAGAGGTGTCCTCACCGTGGCGGGGGATACCAAGGATGCGCTCTCGGCCCTCAAGCTCGCCTTCAGGGCCGCGGCGGCCGCCAGCAAAGAAGAAGCAATTGTTCTCTCAATATAGGGTCGAGACGAAGCAGGTGCCGGTCAACGAAGTCGCAGGATCGAGCTCTACCTTCACCATAGGCGGCAACCTTCCTCCGGACCATGAATAGGTGCTGGTCAGCTTCCTCCGCGTGAACAAGGACGTGTTTGCATGGGAGGCGGCGGACCTGGTCGGGGTTCCGCGTGGGGTAATCGAGCATCACCTGATGGTGTGCCCCAACGCACGCCCAGTAAAGCAAAAGGCATGGCGGCAAGCCCCGGAGAAGCAGTCGTTCATCATCCAGGAGACCCGAAAGTTGTAGGAGGTTGGCGTCATTTGGGAAGTACAACATCTAGATTTATTGGCGAACCCGGTTATCGTCCCCAAGAAGGGCGGGAAGGAGCGCATGTGCGTCGATTTCACCAACCTCAACAAGGCTTGTCCTCAAGACCTGTTCCCTCTCCCATGCATTGATCAGATCGTTGAATCCACCACAGAGTGCAATTTACTATGCTTCCTAGATGCCTTCTCGGGCTATCACCTAATCAAGATGGCAGTGCAGGATGTTGAGAAGAAGGTTTTCCTAACCCCGTGCGGGGTGTACTGCTACACTAGCATGCCGTTCGGGCTGCGCAATGCCGGAGCAACCTTCCAGCAGCTGATGCACATTGCCCTGGGCAAGCAGCTTGGGAGGAACGCCGAGGAATACATCGATGACATAGTGGTGAAACCGCGGGAGGCAAGAACCCTTATCGAAGATCTGGAGGAAACATTTGCCAGTCTGTGCAAAGTGAACCTGCGACTCAACCTAGAAAAATGTGTGTTTGGCGTCCCGTCCGGCTGTCGGATTTCGGGTTCCGGCATACCCTTGAGGTTTGAACACTCGGGCGCGCGCGGAGATTTCGCCCTCTACCTACCTGCTCCTCGCCGAATTGCTAGGATCTAAACTACGAAAAAAACACAAGAGACACAGGGTTTATACTGGTTGAGGCCACCATTGTGGTGTAATACCCTACTCCAGTGTGTGGTGTGGTGGATTGCCTCTTGGGCTGATGATGAACAATACAAGGAAGAACAGCCTCGCGAGGGCCTGTTCTTGGCTGGTGCGATGAACTGCTAGGAGGAGTTCAGCCGCTCTCTCTTTCTCTCTCGATTCTAGATGTATGCCAGCTACTAGATGCCTCTACCCTTGGGGTGGCTAGTCCTATTTATAGGCAAAGGCCCTGGGCCTATTCCCAAATATTGAGCGGGAAGGGCGCCAACAATTGGCCATTTTGAAGGGGAACAACGGGTACACTTATCCTGACTAAAGTTGGTCCTCGCATGTCAAAGGCTCTGGTGGTGACGCCTGCTTGGGCTCCACAATGACTTCCTCCCTGCCGTTGGGTTGGTCTTGGTCTCGTTGCACAGAAATGGATGCCTTTGCTTGATGCTCTCGCCTGCGCTTGCTCTCTTTGCACCAAAGAGGAAAGGAGGACACTGCGCGGGCTGGCGCCCGACTGGCACCATTGGTCATCATGTCTTGCGTCATGGGCACCTCGCGAGGTACCCCACCTTGAACTCTCCGCCTCCTTGCGAGCCAGCCTGATGAGGCCGCGCTTGAGGAAGCTCCTTGTCATCCGCCCCGTGAGGCTTGGCCCTCGCGAGGGTCTTGAGCTTGTGTTGATGAAGATGGGCCGCGCTGGGCCCCCTTTGAGCCACGCCGCAGGCCGCAGGCAGGCAAGTCTGGGGACCCCCGTTCCCAGAATGCCGACAGTAGCCCCCGGGCCCAAGGCGTGCCCGGACTTGGCCGAGCAGAGAGGCGAAAGGGAAAGTGCGAAGCATCATGGGCCCCAACAGCCTGTGGCCTTGGGCGCCGCGTGGCGGTTGATTGGACGTGGGCGTCTCCGCTTCCCCACGATGCCTCGGCAACTACACGGATTCGACAAGTTCCTGCATGCAAAGCGGGTCATGATTACCTGCGATCGTGGAGGTCGACGGTTGGCCTTCGCCGGCTATAAGTACGGAACGGTGCACGCCCTTCTAGTCTATCTCTCCTCGCTTCTCCTTCTTCCTGGTCCTTGCTCCGTCTTGCTGCAATGGCTCCGATCCGCCGGGTCTCCGCGGTAGAGAAGGGAAAGGCTCCCCAAGAGGATCCTGACCCGCTTCCACCGAAGAAACGTCTTGCCTTCTGCCATCGGGGTGAGGGCGCCCGCCAGGAAGTGCCGAGGCCTTGGTGTGAGCGGCCACCACCAGGGTTCCCACTTCCCTTGTACGCCCATATCGAGGGCTCTGGAGGAGTCGACGCCGAACGCCACGGGCGGCGCTGCCGTCGGCGCCGGCGAGTCACGAAGGTGTGCGTCTTTCCCCCTAGAGTCCACGCTGAAGGCTCCTCCCGAGAGCTCGTGCTTCACACCGCCACGCCTCCTAAGTCTTGGATTCGCCTTCCCCCTTTCTTCGCCTCCGTCATCCCGCAGGGGGAACCCCTGGGGCTTTGGCTGCAGCACGCCGGTTGCAGCACCCTCGCGACCGGGGCAGAGGTCATGGTCGTTGCGCTGGGCGAGGTCTTCATGACTCGAGGCTGGGCGAGATCGCCCGGGTCTGCAGGACAAGGGGCGCCCTCGCGATCCATCTGGAGTACGATGGTGCTTCGGTGATGTCCTTCAAGGTCTTCGATGCGGAGGGTCACCGGCTGGAGTGCTTCCCCGGGAGAGGCGGTCTGGACCCTACTGCGGCGAGACAGAGGCCGGCCAACTGCTCCCTTGGCAGCTCCTCAGGCGATGGAGGCGCTGGAGGATCCAGCGACTCCGTCGAGCTCTTCGCGACTCCGGAGACGAGCGATGACAGCTACGAGCCCCCGAGCCTGCGCCGCTCCTGGAGCAGGGCGAGCTCATCAGGCCATCGCCGCCCCTGATCTGGATGGGGTTGGCGCCAGTGTTGGGCGGCCCACTGTTGATGATGGCGTCTGCCGCGATGGTCACTGTAGTTAGGACTCCTTAGGATTCGTGTCTTTTTTTCCTGCGAGGAACCAAGAATATACCCCGTGGGGGCTTGTAAGATGTTTGTAGCTCCGTTTGTCAATATGATCCTCATTGTGAAGCAGTGCGAGATGCTTATTCCGTCTTAGCTTAGTTTCTTCCTTTCAGACCTCGTGAGGGCTTGATGCTCTGCGCCGACAGGTCCAAGTCCCAAGGCGGCTTCAGCCGTCGCTGGTATGCCAGGTCGCGATGTCGTGGACAAGGCCAGGAGGTGAGCGGCCTGAGGTCCAGTAAGAGCCCCTGAGTCGCGATGCTCAGGAGGTCCCCCTTAGCGCTCAAGCAGCCATCATTCGGTGAGAAAGGAGAGCGATGTTGCTAACACGGGATTGCATTAGGTGCAGGGATGGTGCTGCGATAGCTAGTGTTCCTGGAGAGTGACTTATCCCGAGGGTCAGGAAACGCTTCCTGGTGCAGCGCTAGGTCCGTGCCTTGGCCGGCGAGGGGTTGCTTGGCAAGGTCCTCGCGTGCTTCTCCCCTCTCGCCTTCGCTCCCCTTTCTGCTCTACGTCCTCGGGTCCTGGCCCTCGAGCGAGTCTCAGCCGTCGCTGGTATGCCAGGTCGCGATGCTGTGGACAAGGCTAGAGGATGAGGGCTAGACAGACAGTAGGAGCCCTGAGTCGCGATGCTCAGGTACCCCCCTTTAACGTGCAAGCAGTTTGCACGGACGAGAGTGAAGAAGACACCGCGAAGGCCTCGCCTAACGATGCTCCTTGGAGGGACCCTGCAGGTTCATCACAGGAGGAACGAGAGTTTGCCGTGACAATCAACAGTTAGCCGTTAGTTGCTTTGGAGAGGCGACGAGGCACGAAAGGCCTGGCGAGGTGTATTGGGGCACCCGTGAGCCAGCGCGGGACTTACGGGGCCCTACCCCAAGGCGGGTTGCGCCTGGCACTGGGCCTTATCTCGGAGTGTGTTCCTGCAAATTTGGTTAGATGCCGGTGCTCTACGTCCTCGGGTCCCGGCCCTCGAGCTGGTCTCAGCCATCGCTGGTAAGGCCTGGCGAGGTGTATCGGGGCACCCGTGAGCCAGCGCGGGACTTACGGGGCCCTACCCCAAGGCGGGTTGCGCCTGGCACTGGGCCTTATCTTGGAGTGTGTTCTTGCAAATTTGGTTAGATGCCGGTGCTCTACGTCCTCGGGTCCCGGCCCTTGAGCTGGTCTCAGCCATCGCTGGTATGCCAGGTCGTGATGCCATGGACAAGACCAGAGGGTGAGGGCTGGAGAGCCAGTAGGAGCCCTGAGTCGCGATGCTCAGGTACTCCCCCTTTAACGCGCAAGCTTCCAACATCCAGGAAAAAGGTGCCACGGACAGGCACCAAATAACAAGCATGATGGGTCGAAAGCATGGCCCTAAGATAAACGCAAGAGGGGTACACGCCGCTAGGTCTGACCCGAGTGACTTGGGGATGATGCAGCCCGAGGGGCGCCCCCAATAAAGTAAGCTAAGAACATGAAATAAAAGGGATACACGCCACAAGGACGGACCCACGCGGCCTGGGAATAATGTGGCCCTGAGGGCGCTCCCAGCTGGAAATGAAACTTGAAAGATGTCACCTGATGATGTTGGGGACGAAGGGGTGTTGGTGTAGCAGACTCGGTGGGCTGTGGGAGCCGATCCTCACGAGCCCCCAGGCCCAGGGGCCTCGGGAGGCTCCGGAGGCGCTGGTGGCTCCTCGCGGACCATCTCCATCTCCACCAGGGCTGCGGCACGCCTGACCTCTTGAGCCTCCAGGATGGCCCTCATGAGGCGCTGGTACGTGGCAGCCGCGTTCGGCAAGCCATAAGGCATGCGAACGTAGCTGTGGGGCGGACCCTCGCAGCATCCCACTTGCGAGGGCCAGAGGCGCTCCAGAGACGCGGCTCGGTTGAGCCCTGGTATGTCGATGCAGACGCGCAGCCCACCATCCTCGCCTGGATGGGGGGCAACAGCGGGTAAGCGGCGGCTGCCTCTCATGACTCTCGACTCCTGTAGCTCCTGAATGGCCTTGCTGACGAATTCCCGAGGGTTTGGCCCTCCTTGCCTTGCTCCTTCTTGAGGGAAACATGCTTCGAAACACGCCTCCACGCGGTGCCCAAGCGCCTCGTCGGCGGCCCTCCAGGGGAGAGCCCCCGAGCCCTGCCTGAGGAGGGCGCCGGGCGCGCTTCCCTATGCGATGGAAGAAGGTTCCCCCTGAGCAGGCGCGGGCCCTGAGGGGCCTGCTTCCGGAGGGGCCGGGCCGGATGATGTCTTCTTCTTCTTGGGGGCAGCCTCGGGAAGCTTCCTGCTTCCGCGATCCAGGTCTTCCAGTGATGCGGCCTGAAAGGCTCGCTCCAGGGAGCACACTGCGTCTCTCTCTTCGCAGGGCACCATGATGACTCCGCCACTGCCTGGCATCTTGAGGACGTTGTAGCCGTGGTGGGTTACGGCCATGAACTTGGCCAGCGCTGGGTACCCGTGGATGGCGTTGTACGGCAGGCGAATGTGGGCGACGTCGAAGTCGATGAGCTCGGCGCGGTAGTTGGCGCGTGCCCCGAAGGTGACAGGGAGGCGGACCTGCCCAATCGGGACTGTGGAGCCGTCGGTGACTTCGGAGAAGGGCTTGGTTGGCTGAAGCTGATTGTAGGGCACTTGGAGATTGCTGAACGTTTCCACGGACAGGACGTTGAGCCCTGCCCCGCCATCGATGAGGGTCCTGGTGACTAGCACGTTGCTGATGATTGGGGAACAAAGCATCGGGAGGACTCCGGCTGTGGCCGCGCACTTGAGCTGATCCACTGAGCTGAATGTGATGGCGCATGCCGACCACCTGAGAGGGCGTGTGGCCTCGAGCTTGGGGAGGACTGCATTCACTTCGCGGGCGAACTGCTTGAAGATGCGCTGAGAGGCTGGGGCTTGAGCTCCGCCCAGGATGCAGGCGATCGCACGTGGTTCCTGGAAGCCCCCCAGCCCCCTCGTCCGGATGATGGTCCTCATTTCTCCTTGGTTGCGGTGGCAGCGGAGGGAGGCCTGCGTTACCTTGCGGGCGATCCTCGCGAGGCTGATCCCTCCAGCCTCCCTCGCAAGGTGGATCCTGCCAGCGATCCTCGTGAGGTTGGTCGCGCCACCCTTGGCGTGGACCCGGTCTTCCCAGCGTCCTGCGTTCCTTCCTCCTCCTCGGCCGTAGCCCCGGTCGCTGCGGTCTGGACGTCGGCCGACCCTTCCTTCATGCACGGCCCGGAGCTCTTGGCATTCATTGGTGTTGTGGGTGTGGAGGTCGGGGTACACGCAGTACCGACTTCCCTTGGAGGGTTCGGGCTGATCTCTGCCCCGCTTGGTGTCTGGCTCTGCTGCGAGCACGGCAGCCCCCTTGCGCTTCATGTCCTTGGCCTTGGGCTTCTTCTCTTCTGGGTCTACGGCAGGCAGCTCGAGGAGGGAGAGGCGCCCCTCCTCAGCCCTGGCGCACTTGGTCGCCAAGTTGAACAGCTCCAAGGAGGTGCACAGGTCTTCATGCATTGCCAGCTCCTCCTTCATCTTGACGTCGCGCACGCCGTCGGAGAAGGCTGAGATGATGGCCTCCTCGGTCACCTTGGGCATCTTGAGACGCGCGTTGTTGAAGCACTGGATGTACTTCTGCAGGGTTTCCCCTAGTTGCTGCTTGATACGGCGCATGTCGCTCACGATGGGTGGCCGGTCATGAGTACCCTGGAAGTTGGCGATGAAGCGGGTGCGCATCTGGTCCTAGGAGGAGATCGTGCCTGGAGCCAGATTCAGGAGCCAGGTGCGGGCCCCGTCCTTGAGCGCCATGGGAAACCAGTTCGCCATGACCTTCTCGTCTCTGTTGGCAGCCTCGATGCCCAGCTCGTAGAGCTGGAGGAACTCTGCAGGGTCAGCCGTGCCGTCGTAGCGAGGAGGCAGGTCTGGCTTGAACTTGCCGAGCCACGCGACGCTGCGCAGCTCGGTGGTGAAGGCGTGGCAGCCCGCTGTGGCCACGGGAGGCCTTGGGCGACGAAGAGCCTGGTCCTGCGGGTCCCCATGCGCTGCGGCTGGGAGCAGCGTGGGGTCTTGACGTGCTGGAGTAGGGAGCGCTCGGGCAGCTTCTCGAGGGCGAGGGACTTCTTGGCAGCTCTGCTCTTGCTGCGCTGGCGCCTGACGGAGCGGGTTCCGCCCAGGGGCCGCGCGCCTTGGGGCCAGGGCGCCTTCTTGAGGGGGAGGCGGCTGAGGCGCCCCAGGAGCTTCATTGCCCGCGCAAGGCAGGGCGCGGTGCAGCGAGAAGGATGGCGCGGGAGAGCCCCCAGCGGCGCGGACGAGCTCGGCGACTCGGTCGAGCCACTCTTCGAGACGTCCTTGATTGGGCGGTAGCACAAGAGCTCATTTGCCGCGATGAGTGCAGCTCGAGCCTCCATGGCCGCGCGGGGTGCGCGGGATGAAGAACCAGCGGGGGTGAGCGAGGGTGTAGCAGTGCGGCCGTCTCGCCTCATGGATGGATGCTGGGACGATGCTTGCTGATCGTTCCCCGCCGGGCCGGTAGCGGCGTTGACGGCAGGTGATGGGGAACGACGAGGGCGCCCACCGACGGGAGCCGTCTGGGTGACGCGGGAAGCGAGGGCGGCTCGGCGCTCAGCGCGAGCCCGACGAGCGTCAGACATGGATGCGATGGTCGGAGAAGAACAGGGCGAGGGAAGGCGAATTCCGGCGCACCTCTACCTGGCGCGCCAAATGTCGGATTTCGGGTTCCGGCAGACCCTTGATGTTCGAACACTGGGGTGCGCGCGGAGATTTCGCCCTCTACCTACCTGCTCCTCGCCGAATCGCTAGGATCTAAACTACGAAAAAAGAACAACACAAGAGACACATGGTTTATACTGGTTCAGGCCACCATTGTGGTGTAATACCCTACTCCAGTGTGTGGTGTGGTGGATTGCCTCTTGGGATGATGATGAACAATACAAGGAAGAACGGCCTCGCGAGGGCCTGTTCTTGGCTGGTGCGATGAACTGCTAGGAGGAGTTCAGCCGCTCTCTCTTTCTCTCTCGATTCTAGATGTATGCCAGCTACTAGATGCCTCTACCCTGGGGGTGGCTAGTCCTATTTATAGGCAAAGGCCCTGGGCCTATTCCCAAATATTGAGCGGGAAGGGCGCCAACAATTGGCCATTTTGAAGGGGAACAACGGGTACACTTATCCTAACTAAAGTTGGTCCTCGCCTGTCAAAGGCTCTGGTGGTGACGCCTGCTTGGGCTCCACAATGACTTCCTCCCTGCTGTTGGGCTGGTCTTGGTCTCGTTGCACCGAAATGGATGCCTTTGCTTGATGCTCTCGCCTGCGCTTTCTCCCTTTGCACCAAAGAGGAAAGGAGGACACTGCGCGGGCTGGCGCCCGACTGGTGCCCGACTGGCACCCTTGGTCGTCATGGCTTGCATCATGGGCACCTTGCGAGGTACCCCGCCTTGAACTATTCGCCTCCTCGTGAGCCAGCCTGATGAGGCCGCGCCTGAGGAAGGTCCTTGTCGTCCGCCCCTCGAGGCTTGGCCCCTCGCGAGGGTCTTGAGCTTGTGTTGATGAAGATGGGCCGCGCTGGGCCCCCTTTGAGCCACGCCGCAGGCCGCAGGCAGTCAAGTCTGGGGACCCCCGTTACCAGAACGCCGACACCGGCAAGCTGCTGGCATTCCTGGTGTTGCACAGATCGAGGCCAACCCGGAGAAGGTCAAGGCAATAGGAAGGATGAGTCTGCCGCAAACCCTCAAGGAGATGCAGAAGCTGGCAGGTTGTGGAACCTCGCTTGGGCGTTTCATCTCCAAGTTAGGTGAGCGCGCCCTCCCTTTCTTCAAGCTGATGAAGAAGAAGGGCCTGTTCGAGTGGACTCCAGAGGCTGAAGCGTCCTTCCAAGAGCTCAAGAGGTACCTCCCCATCCCACAGGTGAGGTAGCACCGCACCCCCTTGAACCCTTGGTGCTCTACCTGGCTGCCTCGCCTCACTCTGCTAGCGTGGCACTCGTGGCGATCTGGGAGGAGACTCTAGTCAAGGGCTCATGGAGCAGCACCTCGTACCCAGCCGAGACACCACAGCCTCAGGACGGTGCTCCTGAGGCCTCGACCACCCCTCCAGTCAGCGGGACTCCTGAGGATGGCGCTCCTGAGGCCACGACTGCCTCGACAGATGACAAAGCTCCTGAGGTCCCCCAGTCTCAGGAGGTACAGGACCCCGCCAATGCCTCCACCCTCGTCGAACACCTAGTGTACTTTGTCAGCATGGTGCTGGGTAATGCGCGGGTGCGCTACCCCATGGCGCAAAAGCTTTTACTCGCACTCCTCGTCGCCTCCCGGAAACTGCGTCACTACTTCCAAGGCCACCCCATTAAGGTTGTCTCGGCTTACCCCTTGGAGAGGGTACTCTGAATCCCTAACCAGCAGGAAGGGTCGCCGAATGGAACATTGAACTACAGGAGTTCTAGTTGGAATTCAGCACCACCAGGATCATCAAAGGTGCATCCCTCTCTAACTTTGTGGCAGAATGGACTGATGCCCCCGAGCGAGAAGTGGGCGAGGACCATTCCCTCATGCCTGGAAGCGAAGCACCGGATGGTTGGGCCATGTACTTCGACGGAGCATTCATGCGTCAGGGCGCGGGGGCTGGAGCCGTGCTCATCACGCCCACCTAGGACAAGCTCTACTACGCCGTGCAGCTCTGTTTCCAGTGCGGTGAGAAGGTCTCCAACAACATTGCAGAGTACAAGGGCCTAATCGCCGGCCTCAAGGCTGCGACGGCTCTGGGGGTGAAGCGCCTCACCATCAGGGGCGACTCCTAGCTCCATGTCAACTTCTCCAACAAGGCGTACAAGCCAAAGGACGAGCACATGGAGGCATACCTTGAGGAGGTACACAAAATTGAGAAATGGTTCTTAGGCTTGGAGTTGTAGCACGTGCCGCGCGACACGAACAAGGAGGAGGACCATATTGCCAAGAGGGCGTCCCGATTCCAACCTCAGGAGCCTGGCGTCTTTGAGGAGCGGCTCTTCAAGCCGTCGGCAGCTCCCCCCGCTGCAGGACCTGCATCGCCTCAGGAGGAGCTCCCCCCGGCGTCCCTCTCAAGTGCACCAGCCTGTGGCCCAACCTTGGGAGCCCGCCTGCTCCTTGCGCTAGAGCCTCAGGAGGGGTGCTGGTCCGAGGAGTTCAAGGCGTACCTGCTCTAAGGCATCTTGCCGGAAAAGGAGGAGGATGCGGAGCGTGTGGCCCGCCAGGCCACTGCGTACTGCATCCAGGATGACGAGCTCTACCAAAAGTGCCCAAACGATGTTTCTCTACAATGCATCTCCAGGGAGCAGGGATGCAAGCTATTGGCCGACATACATGGCGGGGACTGCGGGCATCACTCCTCATCGCGCACCCTCGTGGGCAAGGCGTTCCACAGCGGATTCTACTAGCCCACGATGCGCAGTGATGCTACTGAGTTGGTAAGGTCATGCGAGGCCTATCAGTTCCATGCTAAGCAGATGCACCGGCCCGCTCAGGGCCTCCAGACCACCCCGCTCTCGTGGTCGTTCGCGGTCTGGGGGTTGGACATCTTGGGCCCGTCCCCTCGAGCGCCCGGGAGCTACCTCTACCTCTACATCCCCATCCACAAGTACACCAAGTGGGCGGAGGTGGAGGCCGTCCGCACCATTCCGGCCGGCTTGGCCATCAGGTTCATCAAGGGCCTCGTGAGCCGCTTCGGGGTTCCTTAGCGCATCATCACCGACGATGGTTCATAGTTATCCAGCAACCTTTTTAAAACATATTGTGCTAACCTTGGAATGCAGATATGCTACGCTTTGGTGGCGCACCCACAAAGCAATGGCCAGGCTGAGCGCGCCACCGCAGAGGTCCTGAGAGGCCTCAAGGCGAGATCCTTAATACGTCTCCAACACATCTATAATTTTTGATTGTTCCATGCTATTATATTATCTGTTTTGGATGTCTAACGGGCTTTATTATGCACTTTTATTTTACTGGAGGCCCAGTGCAAATTGCTGTTGTTTTGTCTATTTTAGTGTTTCGCAGAAAAGGAATATCAAACGGAGTCCAAATGGAATGAAACCTTCACGAGGATCGTTTTTGGAACAAACGCAATCCAGGAGACTTGGAGTGGACGTCTAGGAAGCAACAAGGCGGCCACGAGGTAGGAGGGCGTGCCTCCCACCCTCATGGGCCCCTCGTGGCTCCACCGACCTACTTCCTTCGCCTATATATACTCTTATACCCTGAAAATATCCAGGAGCACCACGAAACCCTTTTTCCATCGCCGCAACCTTCTGTACCCGTGAGATCCCATCTTGGGGCCTTTTCCGGCGCTCCACCGGAGGGGAAATCGATCACGGAGGGCTTCTACATCAACACCATGGCCTCTCTGATGATGTGTGAGTAGTTTACTACAGACCTTTGGGTCCATAGTTATTAGCTAGATGGCTTCTTTTCTCTCTTTGGATCCCAATACAAAGTTCTCCTCGATTCTCTTGGAGATCTATTTGATGTAATACTTTTTGCAGTGTGTTTGTCGAGATCCGATGAATTGTGGGTTTATGATTAAGATTATCTATGAACAATATTTGGTTCTTCTCTGAATTCTTATATGTATGATTTGATATCTTTGCAAGTCTCTTCGAATTATCAGTTTGGTTTGGACTCCTAGATTGATCTTTCTTGCTGAGGGAGTCCCGGATTAGGGGGTGTCTGGATGACCGGACTATGACCTTTGGCCGGACTCCTGGACTATGAAGATACAAGATTGAAGACTTCGTCCCCTGTCCGGATGGGACTTTCCTTGGCGTGGAAGGCAAGCTTGGCGATACGGATATGTGGATCTCCTCCCATTGTAACCGACTCTGTGTAACCCTAGCCCTCTCCGGTGTCTATATAAACTGGAGGGTTTTAGTCCATAGGAAGAACAACAATCATACCATAGGCTAGCTTCTAGGGTTTAGCCTCTCTGATCTCGTGGTAGATCTACTCTTGTACTACCCATATCATCAATATTAATCAAGCAGGAGTAGGGTTTTACCTCCATCGAGAGGGCCCGAACCTGGGTAAAAACATCGTGTCCCTTGTCTCCTATTACCATCCGCCTAGACGCACAGTTCGGGACCCCCTACCCGAGATCCGCCGGTTTTGACACCGACATTGGTGCTTTCATTGAGAGTTCCTCTGTGTCGTCATCTTTAGGCCCGATGGCTCCTCCGATCATCAACAACGATGCGGTCCAGGGTGTGCATTTTCTCCCCAGACATATCTTCATATTCGGTGGCTTTGCACTACGGGCCAATTCGCTTGGCCATCTGGAGCAGATCGAAGGCTACGCCCCTGGCCATCAGGTCAGGTTCGGAAGTTTGAACTACACGGCTGACATCCGCGGAGACTTGATCTTCGACGGGTTCGAGCCACAGCCGAGCACGCCGCACTGTCACGATGGGCACGATTTAGCTCTGCTACCGGACAGTGCCTAGGAGGCTGCCCCAGTGTCCGCTTCGACCCTTAGCTTGGAGCCGACTGCACCAATCAAGGACTGATGGCTGGATGCCGCCTCGAAGGCTGCAATTTCTACGGTGATCGAGCCGAACACCAGTCTTGTCCTTTGCGAAGCTTGTGACTCCAAGGTGCCGGACTCCTTTCCAGACTCCGAGCCTTCCGCGCCCGTGCCGATCAAACCCGATTGGGCGCCGATCATGGAGTTCGCCGCCGCGGACATCTTTCAGCACTCGCCCTTCGACGACATTCTGAATTCACTAAAGTCTCTCTCTCTATCAGGAGAGCCCTGGCCGGACTATGGTCAGCAAGGTTGGGATGCGGACGACAAAGAAATTCAAAGCCCACCCACCACCCACTTCGTAGCCACTATCGATGATTTAACCGACATGCTCGACTTCGACTCCGAAGACATCGACGGTATGGACGCCGATGAAGGAGATGACCAAGAACCAACGCCTATAGGGCACTGGAAAGCCACCTTGTCATATGACATATACATGGTGGACACCCCAAAAGAAGGGAATGGCGATGGAACAACGGAGGATGACCCCTCCAAGAAGCAGCCTAAGCGCCGGCGTCAGCGGCGCCACTCTAAATCCTGCCAAAGCAAAAACGGCGATTCCGGCACGGGAGATAATAACACCCCAGACAGTGCTGAAGACAACCCCCTCTAGCAGGATTCACCACAGGAGGATGGAGAAGCCAGCCCTCATGAGAGAGTGGCAGACAGGGAGGTCGAGGACGATAATTACACGCCTCCCTCCGAACACGAGGCAAGCCTCGACGACGATGAATTTGTCGTGCATGAGGATCCCGTCGAACAAGAGCGTTTCAAACGCAGGCTTATGGCCACGGCAAGCAGCCTCAAGAAAAAACAGCAGCAGCTTAGAGCTGACCAAGACTTGCTAGCCGACCGATGGACTGAAGTCCTTGCGGATGAAGAGTATGAACTCGAACGCCCCTCCAAGAGCTACCCAAAGCACAGGCTGCTACCCCGATTAGAGGAGGAAGCAACTAAACCTACATCACCAGCATATGACGCGGCCGACCGGCCACCTCGTGGCCGCGACAGAGAGGCCTCTCGGCCATCAATTCAAGCCACACCTCGGCGCCGCTCAAAAAGTACCAAGGCACAGGGAAATGCACTAGACCTGCGAGAAATATTGGAGGACAAGGCAAAGCAAACAAGATCGATCTACGGATCGCGTGGGCACTCCACTGTCGGATTTTGGGTTCCGGCAGACCCTTGAGGTTCGAACTCTGGGGTGCGCACGGAGATTCAACCCTCTACCGTCTCGCACCTCGCCGAATCGCTGGGACCTAAACTACCAAACTGAACAGCACAAGAGACACAAGATTTATACTGGTTTAGGCCACCATTGTGGTGTAATACCCTACTCCAGTGTGTGGTGTGGTGGATTGCCTCTTGGGCTGATGAGGAACAATACAAAGGGAGAACAGCCTCACGAGGGACTGTTCTTGGCTGGCGCGGTGAACTGCTAAGGGGAGTTCAGTCGCCTCTCTCTCTCTCTTTGTCTTCCTATCCTTGTTCTCTCGATCCGGTCTAGCTGCCTCTACCCCAGGGGTGGCTAGTCCTATTTATAGGCAAAGGCCCTGGGCCTCTTCCCAAATATTGAGCGGGAAGGGCGCCAACAATTGGCCATTTTGAAGGGGAACAACGGGTACACTTATCCTGACTAAAGTTGGTCCTGGCCTGTCAAAGGCTCCGGTGATGACGCCGGCTTGGGCTCCACAATGACTTCCTTCCGGCTGTTGGGCTGGTCTTGGTCTTGTTGCACCGAAATGGACGCCTTTGCTTGATGCTCTCACCTGCGCTTGCTCCCTTTGCACCAAAGAGGAAAGGAGGACACTGCACGGCCTGGCGCCCGACTGGCGCCCTTGGTCATCATGGCTTGCATCTTGGGCATCTCGCGAGGTACCCTGCCTTGAACTCTCCGCCTCCTCCTGAGCCAGCCTGACGAGGCCGTGCCTGAGGAAGCTCCTTGTCGTCCGCCCCGCGAGGTTTGGCCCCTTGCGAGGGTCTTGAGCTTGCGCTGATGAAGATGGGCTGTGCTGGGCCTCCTTTGAGCCACGCCGCAGGCCGCAGGCAGGCAAGTCTGGGGACCCCCGTTCCCAGAACGCCGACAGTAGCCCCCGGGCGCACGGCGCGCCCGAGCTTGGCTGAGCAGAGAGGCGAAAGGGCAAGTGCGAAGCATCGCGGGCCCTAACAGCCTGCAGCCTTGGGCGCCGCATGGCGGTTGATTGGTCGGGGGCGACTCCGCTTCCCCATGACGCCTTGGTAACCGCATGGATTCGACAAGTCCCTGCATGCCAAGCGGGTCATGATTACCTGTGATCATGGAGGTCGACGGTTGGCCTTCGCCGGCTATAAGTATGGAACATCGCGCGCCCTTCCAGCCTATCCCCCCTTTGCTTCTCCTTCTTCTCCATGGCTCCACCAAGGAAGTTTTCGGCCGCAGAGAAAGGGAAGGCCCGCCAGGTCGAGTCTTCCTCTCCCCCGCCCAAGCGCGGTCGAGGTCGCCCTCGCAAGAATCCTGCGGCCTCCATGGTGGTCCCCCGTGGTCGCAGAGGTGGCTCTCAGCGCGGGGACGAGCGGCTGGCCATGGTCGGCGGGCGTGCCCCGGCCGTGCGACTCCCGAGGCAGCGCCTCCATGTTGCGGAGGTGCTGCCGGAGTTCATGGTGTGGGCGGTAGAGCCGTCCGGCGCCCGGCTTCAGCTCCCTCGCTTCCTCCTGGGTGAGCTCTTGGCTGGCGCTCTGGGTGGCCTCTGGCTCCAGGCGGACGACTACTGCAGCCGGGCTTCGTGGGCTTCTCTGGAGGTCTCTGCTACAGGAAACCTGTTCCTGACCCGCAGCTGGCAGATGTTTGCTCGCGCGCGTGGTCTCTACCGCCGGTGCTCCCTGCACTTCAAGTATGACGGTGATGCCACCCTCTACGTGAGGGTGTTTGGGGAAGATGGTCACTGCATGGGGTGCTGCCCTGAAGACGACGACCGCAGCCGGGGACTCAGCCCCGGCGTGGACGGAGAGGGCAGCGCGTGGGCGGCTGGCGACGCCCGTGACTCCTCAAGCTTCACCAGCTCTTCTTTGGGTGGTGACTCTTCTAGCAGCGGCCGCGGCCAGCCCCCACGCCGCCGCGCCTGCTTGGAGGGTGGCAGCGGATCTGCTCGCCGCCGCGCCCCGGTGAAGCGCGAGAGGGAGTCCGCCTAAGCTCCGGAGGCGGCTCGAGTCTTCCAAGAGGGCCGGCACGGGATGAGCCTCACCTGCTTTTGTTCTTTTCCTTTCTTTTCTCATGCGCAAAAAAAAAGACATCAATGTGTGGCCCCGTGGGGGCGCGTTTGGGTTAACGCCGTTAATCATTGTACTGCTTTTGTTATCCCGATACTGTTCTTTCCGTTGTACGCCCATTCGCAAGTAATCCCTGGCCTCGGCCGTGGGGGCGACCGACCCAGGCCCCCTGTTCGCGTCGTGGTGCCCGTGAGGCATGGTCCGGAGGGGTGCTCCGGCTGTGGACCCGGGTCGTGAAAACTTGAGCGATAGGGGTAGGAACGCTCGCGAGGGCTCCCGGGGCTTCTGCCTTGCGAGCCCCCATGCAAGAGAAATCGACGCAGGAAAGCGAAAAAGGTCGAAGAACCACGGACCAAAAGATGGCGATAGTTTCGATAAAAACTCCAAATGGGAACAACTAGTCAACTGCAGAAAGCAAATGAAAAAGCCGCGTCCGACACCTAGTCTAGTCTTCGACGTCTTCTCACCAGCAAGGAGCTAAGTGCTGCCACTGGGCGTGGGAGGGAGCCCCAGGGCTGAGGCCGGCATCCCTGAGACTCCGGGACGTGTACATCCCCAACTCATTATTACGTGAGAGTGTCACGAGCGGCGAGCTTCACAGGCGTTGGCCTTCTTCACAGGCTCCAGGCCTTTCTTCGGGGGAGCAAGCTTCACGGGCGTTGGCCCTCTTCACGGGCTCCGGGCCCTTTCCCAAGAGGTAAGCTTCACAGGCATTCGCCTTCTTCATAGGCTCTGGGCCTTTCTCAAAAAGATAGGCTTCACAGGCATTCGCCTTCTTCACAGGCTCTGGGCCTTTTCCCAAAAGACAAGCTTCACAGGCATTCGCCTTCTTCACAGGCTTCGGGCCTTTTCCCAAAAGATAAGCTTCACAGGCATTCGCCTTCTTCACAGGCTCTGGGCCTTTTCCCAAAAGATAAGCTTCACAGGCATTCGCCTTCTTCACAGGCTCTGGGCCTTTTCCCAAAAGATAAGCTTCACAAGCATTCGCCTTCTTCACAGGCTCCGGGCCTTTTCAGGGGTAAAACCTCCGGAGGTGCTGGATGTTCCACGCATTCTGTATAGGTACTACCTCCTGAGTCTCCAAGTGCACGGAGCCGGGCCTGGAAACATGAACAACCTTGAATGGGCCCTCCCACATGGGAGAGAGCTTATGCAGTCCCTCCCTGGAGAGGACCCGCCGGAGCACGAGGTCCCCTACCTCGAGAGTTCTGGGGCGAATGTTGCGGCAGTGGTATCACCGGAGTGCCTGCTGGTACCTTGCCACTCGCAGCACAGCTTCTCGACGATGCTCCTCCCCCAACACGAGGTCCGTCCCCCGCATGGTGTCCTGCAGCGTCTCATCGAACGCCAGGACCCGCGCGGATTGACGCTTGACCTCGTGAGGGAGGACCGCTTCGGCTCCGTAGACCAGGAAGAAGGGGGCCTCTCCAGTTGGCTTGGTCGCGGTTGTGCGGATGGACCACAGCACGGACTGAAGCTCGTCATACCAGCCCCTACTGCAGGCCTCCAGTTTCTTCTTGAACGTCCTGGTCTTGAGGCCCCTCAGGACCTCTGCGTTGGCCCGCTCGGCCTGGCCGTTGCTTCGGGGGTGCGCCAGCGAAGCGTAGCATATCTGCGTCCCAAGGTTAGCGCAATATGTTTTGAAAAGTTTACTGGTGAACTGCAGACCGTTGTCAGTGATGATGCGGTTCGGCACTCCGAACCGGCTCACGATGCCCTTGATGAACTTGACCGCAGAACCAGTAGGGATGGTGCGGACGGCCTCGACTTCGGCCCACTTGGTGAACTTGTCCACGGTGACGTAGAGGTAGCGATAGCCCCCTGGTGCCCGAGGAAAAGGGCCCAGGATATCCAGCCCCCAGACCGTGAATGGCCACGTGAGGGGTATGGTTTGCAGACCTCCTGCCGGCTGATGGATCTGCTTGGCATGGAATTGGCAGGCCTCGCAAGCCTTCACAAGCTCAACAATGTCATTGAGCGCAGTGGGCCAATAGAAACCACTACGGAACGCCTTGCCGACGAGGGTCCGTGACGACGAATGATGCCCACAGTCTCCACCGTGTATGTCTGCCAGCAGTTCCTTCCCTTGTTCCCTGGTGATGCAGCGCAGGGACACATCGTTTGGTCGTTTCCGGTAGAGCTCTCCATCCATGATGCAGTACGCTGTGGCTTGCCGCGCCACACGCTCTGCCTCCTCCTTCTCCGGCAAGGTTCCTTGCGTTAAGTAGCTCCTAAGCTCTGTGATCCAGCGCCCCTCCTTAGGTTCCATCGTCAGGAGCAGGCGTGCTCCTGAGGCCGGGCCACAGGCTGGGGCTCCCGAGGCAGGTGGCTGAGGAAGCTCCACCCGAGGCTGTGCTGTGCTCGACAATGGTGGCAGGGTTGAAGGCTTGAAGAGCCGTTCCTCAAAGACGCCCGGTGTCGGTGTCAAAACCGGCGGATCTCGGGTAGGGGGTCCCGAACTATGCGTCTAGGAGGATGGTAACAGGAGACAAAGGACACGTTGTTTTACCCAGGTTCGGGCCCTCTCGATGGAGGTAAAACCCTACGTCCATGCTTGATTGATATTGACGATGTGGGTATTACAAGAGTAGATCTACCACGATATCAAGGAGGCTAAACCCTAGAAGCTAGCCTATGGTATGATTGTTGTGATTGTTGTTGTATATCTATCGACTAGCCTGGCCCCGGTTTATATAATGCACCAGAGGCCTAGGATAACAAGAGTCCTAGCCGAATACGCCGGTGGGGAGGAGTCCTTGTCTTGATCGCCAAGTCTTGTGGATTCTTCCTTGTATGCGGCAGCTGTCCGGACTGGCCCATGAGTATACGACCATGGGGGGTCCTCGGCCCAATCCAACAGATCGGGAGATGACGCGTAAAGTACCCCCTAGTCCAGGACACCGTTAGTAGCCCCCTGAACCGGTCTTCAAGTTAGATACGCTCCTCGATTCTTCCGAACTGTTCTTCATCTTCAGTCGTCGGTCTTGAAAACTGGTTCAACAAATCTTCTCATCTTCAATCTTGAGGATCGCCGAAATGCATTCGACGACTTTATACGTCGGGTATCCGAGGAGCCCCTTTAAGTTTCCGGCCTTTATCAATGCCTTGTTATTTTTATGCCACACCTCGGGATTGAAGTTGTTCCCGGGCAGCAACGTCCTCTTGCGTCCGAGCTCCAATGCCGGACTGCATTCGAGGTATCCTTTGCAGCCGAGCACCAATGCCGGACTGCTTCCCAGCTCTAACGCCGGACTATGTATCCGAGCTCCAACGCCGGACTGTATCCAAGGTGTCGTAGATCACCTTGGTTCAAAGAAGTTTGAAGGAGTTTAGCCGAGCTTAATGCCGGAAATGCCCTCTATGGAGCCAGCCACTAGCGCCCGAGTTTTATGCCGGACTACTTCCGAGGTGGTTAAGCACCTCGGTCACGGGTTGATTTTTGGTCAATGTTTTTTATTGATGCAATTTATTCTCTGACGAGATATATAGCCAGTAGCCCTCAAGGTGGGTATCGGTCTAAAACCTGAGATGCACATGAAGGATGACATAAGACCGCTGATCCCCGTAGCCGCTGAGACTCAGGTTGATTTGCAAAATCGGTCTGAGGATCAAGTCCTAGCTCGGCAGAATACTTTGGGACACAAAAAGCGGCATGCTCAGTCCTCGAGACTCGGGTTGGGTGCGGCCGACCAACCTAAGGATCAAAATCTCCTCGGAAACTGTATTGCACTTAAAATTTTCTGCATAGAACAGGCAATGCAATAGCCCCCGAGACACTGGTCGGGTGGCAACACCAGATCAGGGGATTGATGTGCCCCTTTAATATTTGTAAATAATAAGCCCGAAGCCCAGTAGCCCCCGAGCCTTAATGCGGGCACGGGAGGCCGAATTAAGGATCGATATCCATAGTAAAATCACAAATTATGTGTAATGACTCTATGTATCCAAGTACTTTACGTCATTAATGCTCGGATTCACATTGTACAAAACTTTGTTGACCGACCATCGGCTTCCACCTCCTCGGTCAATAGCCGAGGAGTGTTTGTCCTACTTTATAAAGCCTTTATGATGACCTAGATTTACAACAAACAAGGCAATCTGGCCATACGGTTTTATAAACAAAGGTACGCGGAGAGACATGTTATATTACTGTTTAACAGAAGAAATGTCTTCCAAAGAAAATAGTCCCGCTATCGGTTCCTTTCTTTGGGTTGTCATGCTAAGCATGATCATGAAACCTCAGCTCCAATGAAAGAGCAAAATATCGAGGATTTAGTTTGGGAGGCCAGTTAATAGCCCCCGGTAGTGTTCGGCGACAGTCGAGGTCAAGCCGTAAACACTTCGGCCATTGTTATGAATGGCCCGTTGCTTAACACCGTCATCGGATCGCCGACCAGTTTACGCTTATTGTGATAGTCAATTTTCGGCTTTCTCTACTGAGGTGCTTAACCATGTGAGCTGGAAGCACAATCGCAGTGGTTCTCCCTTTGCACACCTAGCCGAACAAAGCGGAACATAGGAGGCAAGCGCAGGAGCCGGGCAACCCAACTATTGACCGAAGACACAATTCGAAACCGATGCATATATAGCAATATCCGAGAATGTTTTTGCCGAATCTCTAAAGGTGTCTGTCATTGCACTGCGAGACTTGTGCTAAAAACACACAAATAGTTTAAAAGTGCCATGGGCTCGAAAAGCCAAAAAACTTATTCAAAAGGTTAATGTCCGAACTAGATCAAGTGTTCGGTGCCAATCCAAAAATTGGACTTTAGAAAAAAAGGTGCTTCTGCCGTGCTTTAACATGACACATCCTATCTCAAAACTTCAAGCGGGTCAGCCTACGGCTTCTTTGAGAGAGAAATAGGCTCCCCGGCTAGTGACCGCACACTTGTGTCGAAAAAAGGAGTGATAAATAATAATAAAAACTTTGCAATGACTAAGAAGAAAAACACTTATCATAAAATGGCTCATATAAATTTAAGAGCCCCCAAGTGACTTGGGTAAAAGAATGATTGCATGTACCGAAGTACTTATATCATATCTATGTTCAACCGAACTTTAAACACGTCTTAACCGACCGTCGGCTTCTCCCTCTTCGGTCAAGGACCGAAAAGTGTTATGTACTCCATCTGTCGAGAATATCGATGGCGTTTCCAATAACCAGGCAATCAGGCCATAAGGCTGTAACAGACAAAGCGCGCTCAGGGAACTTATGCTACATTACTGCGAAGTGTAAGAATCATCTTCGAAGAAAATAGTACCCCCATCGATACCTTTCTTCGGTGCTCATTGTTATTATGAGACTTGTGCAACAGATTTTTTGTACTCATGAGTTCCATTGTGTGCCGACCATGATTGAAAACAATAAGAGCGCTAGCTTTCGGCTTCACCCAGTCTGAGGTCCGGCTCGGTTGACCTGATCGTGACAATCGCAGAGGTGCTCCCTTTACTCTCTAGCCAAACAATCGGGAACGTAGGGGTAAGCACCTGAGCCAGGCAACCCAACTTGCAAATCGCTTAAGTCAATATGGTGCATATTATGGCGTAATACACAAACAAGGAACGAAGCCGTACAAGTATAATCATATGCAAGAGGAAAAAGCTTCATGAAGGAAGCCCCCAAGTAAACGGGGTATTTGAATTTGCGCGTCATAAACAAAGTTTGGACAAGGAAATTTTTACAAGCAACTTTTTTCCAAAAAAGTATAATGCTTGGCTGAGCTGAACACAAGTTAAAAACTTAAAACTTTGAGCATGAAGACAACTTAGCTGGTTAATGTGTTCGGTATCGATGACGCGGTCCGAGCTTGACGCGGGACAAGGTTCCATCCCCGAGCCGGTCCCGAGGTGGCGGAGCAAAGAGCTCGGCACTCCGAAATGGTGACATAGCACGGTCAATGCAAGATGGCAGGGTGATGCCAAAGTCCCCGGCATGGGGTAATGATGTTTTGACGAAGCCCCCCGTCCAGCCGAGGTGATGCCAAAGGATATAGCCCAGCTGGATCATTTCCTGTGCACAAAAAATAGTGCAAACCAGAGATAATAGTAATAATAATAAAAATAAAAAAAATAAAAATTCGTTCCATAACAAATAATTTATGCAAAGTGAGTAATAAAAGAAATATGGCCTGGCGCCGAAGTCAATGTCGATGCAGGGCGGCGACGTGATGTGGTAAAGGCATGGCAAGGCCTGAATTCACAGGTCGGTTCGAGTTCCGGATGCGGCGTTCGCCGGACTATGTACGGAAACTGACCGAACCACCATGCGACCGTCGTTAATGCGGCCACCATTCGATAGACCTACGTACATATGACGGACAAACCAGAGTAATAATTCATTGGGAAAAATGAACCCTAACAAGCAAAACATACTAGGATTAATAGCACCTGGCTTATTTGTTGTAGCAATCCGAAGAAAGGTGATTCCCAAAATTGGGACTCGATCCACCCCTTTGTCCGGGGTCGAAGAGCCTAGACCAGGAGTGCTGAAAGATGTCCGCAGCGGTGAACTCCATGATCGGCGCCCAATCGGATTCGATTGGAGGGGGCGTAGGAGGTTCGAAGTCCGGCAAGGAGTCCGGCACCTCGGAGTCACGAGCTTCACAAGGGACAAGGTCAGTATTCGGCTCTATCGCCGTAGAGGTTGTAGCCCCCGAGGCGGTGTCTAACCACTCATCCTCGATCTGCACAGCCGGCTCCGAATTGAGGGTCGGAGCGGACTCGTGTGCGGCCTCCAGGGCACTGTCCGGCATCAGAGCTAAATCATGCCCATCGTGACAGTGCGGCGCGCTTGGCTATGGCTCAAATCCATCGAAGATCAAGTCTCCGCGGATGTCAGCCATGAAGTTCAGACTTCCAAATCTGACCTGACGGCCAGGGGCGTAGCTTTCAATCTGCTCCAGATGGCCAAACGAATTGGCCCGCAGTGCAAAGCCGCCGAATATGAAGATCTGTCCGGAGAGAAAAGTCTCACCCTGGACCGCGTCGTTGTTGATGATTGAAGGAGCCATCGAGCCTATCGGTGACGCAGAGGAACTCTCAATGAAAGCACCAATGTCGGTGTCAAAACCGGCGGATCTCGGGTAGGGGGTCCTGAACTATGCGTCTAAGCGGATGGTAACAGGAGACAAGGGACACGATGTTTTACCCAGGTTCGGGCCGTCTCGATGGAGGTAAAACCCTACGTCCTGCTTGATTGATATTGATGATGTGGGTATTACAAGAGTAGATCTACCACGAGATCAAGGAGGCTAAACCCTAGAAGCTAGCCTATGGTATGATTGTTGTGATTGTTGTTGTATATCTATCGACTAGCCTGGCCCCGGTTTATATAATGCACCAGAGGCCTAGGATAACAAGAGTCCTAGCCGAATACGCCGGTGGGGAGGAGTCCTTGTCTTGATCGCCAAGTCTTGTGGATTCTTCCTTGTATGCGGCAGCTGTCCGGACTGGCCCATGAGTATACGGCCATGGGGGGTCCTCGGCCCAATCCAACAGATCGGGAGATGACGCGTCGAGTACCCCCTAGTCCAGGACACCGTCACCCGGCTCCTGGGGCAACCTCCTGGAGGCTCGTTTGGGGATGTCGTCGGCCTCTTGATTAGTGCCGCGGGGCACATGCTGTAGCTCCAGCCCCCAGAACTGCTTCTCCATCCTGCGGACCTCCGCAAGGTAGGCCTCCATGTGCTCATCCCTCGGTTCATATACCTTGTTGGAGAAGTTGACAAGGAGCTGCGAGTCACCCTTGATAGTAAGACGCTTCACTCCCAGGGCAGCGGCCACCTTCAGGCCCGCTATCAGTCCCTCGTACTCTGCTATATTGTTGGAGACCCTCTCGCCTTCTGCTTCACGGGACGCACATTGGGGCACACGTTGAGGTGGTGCTCGATTACGCCCCGCGGGATCCCTGCCAGCTGATCGGGCTCCCAGGCGAACACCTTCTTGTTTGCACGCAGGAACTTGACCAGGGCTTCCTCTTGCTCTGGCTCAAGGTTGGCGCCTATGGTGAAAGTGGCGTTAGTGGACCCGTCCTCGTCGACAGGTACCTGCTTGGTTTCCGCCTTGTCTTGGGTGAACAGCTGCTTCTTCTTGGTCGGCGCAGCCCCCTTGGGCTTGGAGGTTTCCTTGTCGACGGGCCGCGCCACCGCCGCCGTCTTGAGGGCGAGCTTGAGCACTCGTAGCGCACCTTCGGTGTTCCCAGGCACGGTGAGGACGCCGCTGCTCCCGGGCATCTTCATGAGGTTGTACCCCGGGTGAGTCGCGGCCATGAATTTGGCCAATGCTGGATAGCCGAGAATGGCATTGTAGGGGAGGCCGATGGGGGCGATGTCGAAATCGACCAGCTCCGTGCGGAAATTGTCGTAGGTGCCGAAAGTCACCGGAAGTCGGATCTGCCCCAAGGAGCTGGCCGACCCGCCTCCGACGCCCGAGAAAGGCCGGCTGGGTCGCAGCCGCTCCCGGGGTATGCAGAGGAGGTTGAAGGCCTCAACTGAGAGCACATTGAGGCCCGCGCCACCATCGATGAGGGTCCTGGTGACGGCCACCTGGCAGATGGTGGGTGTGCAGAGCATGGGGAGCGCACCCGAGCAGGTCGAGTTGGTGGGGTGGTCCTCAGAGTCGAAGGTCAGCCCGGCCAACGGCTCCGTCCGGCCCGAGGGAGCCCCCTGCCGCGTGGAGGCGGCACCGACCCGACGGATGAATGTCTTGATGTGGTGGCTGGAGGGCGGCGCCTGCGAGCCGCCCAGGAGGGCCACGACGACCAAAGGAGCCGACGCGACGGGGCGGGTGGGGGAGAAGCTGCGCGGCTCCTCCCTAGAGGTCACTAGGGAATGCAGGGACGATGCTTGCTGCCCGTTCCATGCTGGGCCGGTGGCGGTGTTGACGGCGGGCGACGGGGAACGACGAGGATGCCCGCCGACGGGAGCCGTCTGGGCAACATGGGAGGCGGGGGCGGCTCGGCGCCCGGCGCGAGCCCGACGAGCGTCAGACATGGTTGCGGTGGTCGGGGAAGAACGAGACGACGGAAGGCAGATTCTAGCGCACCCCTACCTGGCGCGCCAAATGTCGGATTTCGGGTTCCGGCAGACCCTTGAGGTTCGAACACTGGGGTGCGCGCGGAGATTCAACCCTCTACCGTCTCGCACCTCGCCGAATCGCTGGGACCTAAACTACCAAACTGAACAGCACAAGAGACACAAGATTTATACTGGTTCAGGCCACCATTGTGGTGTAATACCGTACTCCAGTGTGTGGTGTGGTGGATTGCCTCTTGGGCCGATGAGGAACAATACAAAGGGAGAACAGCCTCGCGAGGGACTGTTCTTGGCTAGCACGGTGAACTGCTAAGGGGAGTTCAGTCGCCTCTCTCTCTCTCTCTCTCTCTCTCTCTCTGTGTGTGTCTTCCTATCCTTGTTCTCTCGATCCGGTCTAGCTGCCTCTACCCCGGGGGTGGCTAGTCCTATTTATAGGCAAAGGCCCTAGGCCTCTTCCCAAATATTGAGCGGGAAGGGCGCCAACAATTGGCCATTTTGAAGGGGAATAGCGGGTACACTTATCCTGACTAAAGTTGGTCCTCGCCTGTCAAAGGCTCCGGTGATGACGCCGGCTTGGGCTCCACAATGACTTCCTTCCGGCCGTTGGGCTGGTCTTGGTCTTGTTGCACCGAAATGGATGCCTTTGCTTGATGCTCTCGCCTGCGCTTGCTCCCTTTGCACCAAAGAGGAAAGGAGGACACTGCGTGGGCTGGCGCCCGACTGGCGCCCTTGGTCGTCATGGGTTGCATCATGGGCATCTCGCGAGGTACCCTGCCTTGAACTCTCCACCTCCTCCTGAGCCAGCCTGACGAGGCCGTGCCTGAGGAAGCTCCTTGTCGTCCGCCCCGCGAGGCTTGGCCCCTCGCGAGGGTCTTGAGCTTGCACTGATGAAGATGGGCTGTGCTGGGCCTCCTTTGAGCCACGGCGCAGGCCGCAAGCAGGCATGTCTGGGGACCCCCGTTCTTAGAACACCGACACCCACGAAACGTGACGATAACCGTCACGCCAGATATGGCAAATACGGCCAGGCCGAACACATCAGACAAAGCTCATCTGGGCCACGTCGTGATATAGCCCAGTACAGAGGCGCCGCACACCCACTATGCTTCATAGATGAAGTAATGGATCATCAAATCGCCGAGGGTTTTAAACCCGTAAACATCGAATCATACGATGGCACAACAGATCCCGCGGTATGGATCAAGGATTATCTCCTTCATATCCACATGGCCCGCGGTGATGATCTACACGCTATAAAATACCTCCCACTCAAGCTTAAAGGACCAGCTCGTCATTGGCTTAATAGCTTGCCAGCAGAGTCAATTGGTTGCTGGGAGGACCTGGAAGCCGCATTCGTTGACAATTTCCAGGGCACTTATGTGCGACCACCAGACGCCGATGACCTAAGCCACATAATTCAGCAGCCAAAGGAATCGGCCAGACAATTCTGGACACGGTTCCTAACCAAGAAAAATCAAATAGTCGACTGTCCAGACGCAGAGGCCCTCGCACCCTTCAAGCATAACATCCGAGACGAATGGCTTGCCCGGCACCTAGGACAGGAAAAGCCGAAATCCATGGCAGCCCTCACAACACTCATGACCCGCTTTTGCGCGGGAGAAGACAGCTGGCTAGCTCGTAGTAATAACATGACCAAGAGCCCTGGTAATTTGGATAACAAGGACAACAATGGCCGATCGCGTCGCAACAAATACAAGCGCCACATTAACAGCAACAATGCTGAGGATACGGCAGTTAATGCCGGATTCTGAGGCTCCAAACCCGGTCAGCGGAAAAAGCCATTCAAAAGAAGTACTCTGGGCCCGTCCAATTTGGACCGAATACTCGATCGCTTGTGCCAAATACACGGCATCCCTGAAAAACCAGCCAATCACACCAACAGGGATTGTTGGGTGTTCAAGCAGGCAGGCAAGTTAAGCGCCGAAAACAGAGACAAGGGGCTGCATAGCGATGACGAGGAGGAGCCCCGGCCGCCGAACAACAGGGGACAAAAAGGCTTTCCCCCACAAGTGCGGATGGTGAACATGATATACGCAACCCACATCCCCAAAAGGGAGGGGAAGCATGCACTCAGGGACGTATACGCGTTGGAGCCAGTCGCCCCAAAGTTCAACCCGTGGTCCTCCTGCCCGATCACTTTTGATCAAAGGGACCACCCCACTAGCATCCTCCATGGCGGATTCGCCGCGTTGGTTCTAGACCCAATCATTGACGGATTTCACCTCACTAGAGTCCTCATGGATGGCGGCAGTAGCCTGAACCTGCTTTATCAGGATACAGTGCGAAAAATGGGCATAGATCCCTCAAGGATTAAACCCACAAAGACGACCTTTAAAGGCGTCATACCAGGTGTAGAGGCCAACTGTACAGGCTCAGTTACACTCGAAGTGGTCTTCGGATCCCCGGATAATTTCCGAAGCGAGAAGTTTATCTTCGACATAGTCCCGTTCTGCAGTGGCTATCACGCCCTGCTCGGACGAACCGCATTTGCAAAGTTCAATGCGGTGCCGCACTACGCATACCTCAAGCTCAAGATGCCAGGCCCTCAAGGAGTCATTACGGTCAACGGAAACACCGAGCGCTCTCTCCAAATGGAGGAGCATACGGCGGCCCTAGCGGCGGAAGTACAAAGTAGCCTCTCAAGGCAATTCTCCAGTCCGGCTATTAAACGTCCGGACACCATCAAGCGCGCCCGGAGTAACATACAAAAAGACCGTCTAGCACGTTCCGAGCAAGCGTAGCAGTGCGGCCCCAACCCCAGCCCTCGCGAAATCGCGAAACCAGTACTACGAGTACATAATTACGCCCTGGATATACCATGGGCATAAGGGAGGGGCATAACCACGTCACGCCCAACAGGCGGCTCAACCGCACTAGGGGCTCCAAATTTTGTCATTTCTTTTTTCTTACTTTCAGGACTCCATTCTTCGGAAGGCCTGTCCGGCAGTACAATCGCCAAACACATGATGCAACAGCCAGGGAGGCATCAAGCTACGTTGAATGTCTAGGTGGTCTTTTTAACAAGCTAAATACCTGTCTTACATAAAGTCCCGCAGCTTGCCCCTGGAGGGGGACATGTCAAATAATCCTATCTCTTGCTTATCGTACTATTTGTATCTTTCTGCTTTCACAGCAGCCTTTTAATAAACAATACATAGCTCTCATCTATTATTGCATTCATTTTTATGTAAATATGTTCAATTATGACATTATGCAACCGTACACTTAGGTACGGCCAATACACCAGGGGCTTAAGTACCCCAGAATATGGTGCGAGAAGACCGAACACTCTCACGAGTGCGGCACCCTGAACTTATAACATTATATGCATCGGCTCCGAATCATGTCTTGGGTCAATAGTTGGGTTTGCCCGGCTCCCATGTTTTGGTACCTTACGTTCCGTTATATCGGCTAAGGTAGCACTGGGAGAACTACTGCGATTGTGCCCCAGTTGAGCTGGGTTGAGCACCTCAGTAGAGAAATCTAAAACTGACCGTCATGATAGGGCGAGAGCCGGTCGCTGTTCGAGAGGTTTTCGAGTCCCTAAAGACTTATGCCGCTTAGAGCGAGGAGCTGGCTTTGTCCGGCCTAGGTGTGGATAGCGCCCCGAACTCGGTCTTCCGAATAATAGGGGCTTCGCCGAAATTTAAAATTATAGAATTCTATGGCTAAGTGATAGTGATAAAGCATTATAGTCCGATTGCCTTGTTCGTTGTGCTGAGCGCCTCCCTCGAAGGACCCAAGAATGGGAACAAGAGCGCTCAGGTTTATCCCGAACACCCCAGCAGTCGTGGCATGGGGGTAGAAGCCGAACGACTTGCATCTCTTAGATTCAATAAACGGCCGCACAGAAGGTAATATTTTAAATTCAACAAGCGTTGCTTAGTGCATATGAACAAGTTTTCAGCGCACAGGATAAACACGAGCGAGTTTACTCAAAAATTACATCCCTGGTACTTCATTCGCCACAAGGCGGGCACCCTTCAGGACGCCCTCATAATACATTTCGGGCCTGCGATGCTCCTTCCCCTCCGGTGGCCCATCTGTCACCAGCTTCTCAGCATCCAGCTTGCCCCAGTGTACTTTCGCACGGGCAAGGGCCCTACGGGCGCCTTTGATGCATACGGAGCGCTTGATGACTTCAAGCCGTGGACAGGCATCCACCAGCCGCCTCGCCAGCCCAAAGTAGCTCCCAGGCAGGACCTCCACAGGCCACAACCGGCCTATAAGGCCCTTCATGGCCTGTTCGGCTACCTTATGGAGCTCGACCAGCTGCTTCAGCTGGTCGCTCAAGGGCACCGGGTGTCCGGCCTCAGCATACTGGGACCAGAACACTTTCTCTGTCGAGCTCCCTTCTTCGGCTCGGTAGAATGCGACGGCGTCGGACACACTGCAGGGCAGATCTACGAATGCTCCTGGAGAGCTCCAGACTCGGGTAAGTAATAAGTAATTCACTGTCATGTGCTTGCTTTGCATAAAGAATGCCTTACCCGCCGCTATCTTCTTCATCGCCTCAATTTCCTGGAGGGCTTTTTGGGCTTCGGCCTTGGCGGATTTGGCGCTCTCAAGGGCCGAGGCAAGCTCGGACTCTCGAGTCTTTGAGTCAAGCTCCAATCTCTCGTGTTTCTTCACAAGAGCATGGAGCTCTTGCCACACCTCCTCCGCCCGCGCCTCCTTCTTTTCTCGCTCGATGCGCTCCACGGCCGCATTGTCTTCAGCCTTGGACAACGCTTCCTTCAGGGTCGCCACCTCGGTCGTGGCCCCTGTAACATTCACGTTGGTCCTGTCACTATTTGCAACCAGGTATTTTTGTATATACTTACATAAGGTACTACTTACCTTCTTTGTCCTCGAGCTGCTTCTTGGCAAGGCCGGGCTCGTTCTCGGACCGCCCGAGGCTCTGCTTTAATGCATCGACCTCCGTAGTTAGTGTGGCAGAGGTCAGCAGCGCAGCCTGCATTCTCATATTGACATATTTATGTTAGACTCCTGCGTATATATTTTTAGATCCTTAGTCCGGCTTTTCTTTCCGAACACCGAACTGAGCATCAGGGGCTACTGTCTATGCGGTTATATTCTTACATGTCTTACATACATACCTCAAAGCCTGTTAGAAGGCTGGCACAGGCTTCTGTCAGCCCGCTCTTGGTGGACTGAACCTTCTGGATCACTGCACTCATAATAGTGCGGTGCTCCTCGTCGATGGAGGCGCCGTTGAGCACCTCCAGCAAATTATCCGGTGCCTCCGGTTGGATGGAGGTCACCGGCGTCGTAGGCTTGCCCTTCTTACAAAGGGGCCGCCTGCCGGACTCCGAAACCACTGAAGGTTCCGGTGCGGCGTCCGGCCCAGGGCCAGACTTAGAGCCCCTTGGGGTTTTATCCCCTTTGCGCCTGGAATCCGGAAGGTTGCCTTGTGGCGCCTCCGGGGCTACCTCCTCCTGGCTTGGCCCCTTTTGAGACTCCACCTCGGCATCGTCCGTGGGGCGAGGGGAGGTAGCAGTCGAGAGTGAAAGACTATTCACATCCGACGAATCCAGGGATCCGCTCGATGAAGCGTCGAGTTGGGCCTTGGGCGGACTGCATGATTATGTTCGGCATTAGAAGATACTGTGCAATAAAGGAATACCATGAGTTATTCTGGTATCCAGATACTTACGATTTCGCCAGGGGCTTGGCCCTGGATGGCCACTCCTCTCCGCTGTCGTCCGCGCTGGTGTAGTCCGGAAGATGGGTCTTTCCCTTCTTGGACCCTCCGGCCTTCCCGGTTGGGGCAGCCTTCCTTTTCTTTCCTCCCCCCGATGGAGGGGGAGAGGTTTCTTCCTCCTCCTCCTCGTCTTCGGGGGCGGAGTGCGCTCCGGGGTCATGGGCGATGAATCCGACACCACCAGGCGCCGGGAGCTCTTTCGAGTTCCCGTGGCCTTCTTCTTGGCCTTCTTCTCCGGCACCACGTGAGGTGCCGGGACCAGCAGCTTCGCCAAGCGAGCATCTGCTGGGCCTTCGAGCAAAGGAGCCGGACAGTCGATCTGTCCGGACGTCTTCTTCCAGTCCTGTCAAAGGAGCGGGAGCTTAGATCCCGCGTAGAGTCAAACTATGAAAAACGAGTATCCTGTAAAAAGTAAAACAAGCTTACCGCCCTGGCTTGGCGCTTCGCGCTGAATCCACGATCCTCGGTAATGGGAGGGTGAACCTCGGAGCCCTTGAATAGCACCTTCCAGGTGTCCTTGTGCGTTGTGTCAAAGGGCCTGGACAGAGTTTGGTGCTGGGCCGGGTCGAACTCCCACAGGTTAAAAGCCCGTCATTCACACGGGAGGATCCGGCAGAAGAGCATGACCTGGACTACGTTGGCGAGTTTAACCTTCTTGTCCATCAGGTTTTGGACGTAGGTTTGGAGTCCGGTCACCTCTTCTGAATTACCCCACGACAGGCCCGTCTCTTTCCAAGAGGTGAGCCGTGTGGGAATGCCAGATCAGAATTCGGGGGCCGCTGCCCATTCAGGGTCACGCGGCTCGGTGATGTAGAACCACCCCGAATGCCACCCCTTGATGGTTTCCACAAAAGAGCCCTCGAGCCATATGATGTTGGGCATCTTGCCCACCATGGCGCCTCCGCACTCTGCTTGCCGGCCGCCCACTACCTTCGGCTTGACATTGAAGGTCTTTAGCCATAAGCCGAAGTGGGGCTTGATGCGGAGGAAGACCTCGCACACGACGATAAACGCCGAGATGTTGAGAATGAAGTTCGGGGCCAGATCGTGGAAATCCAGGCCGTAGTAGAACATGAGCCCCCGGACAAATGGGTGGAGTGGGAAGCCTAGTCCGTAGAGGAAATGGGGGAGAAACACCACCCTCTCATGGGGCCTGGGGGTGGGGATGAGCTGCCCCTCATCTGGGAGCCGGTGCGCGATGTCATTGGACAAGTATCCGACTTTCCTCAACTTTTTGATGTGCCCCTCCGTGACGGAGGAGTCCATCCACCTGCCTCCCGCTCCGGACATGGTTGGAGAAGGTTGAGGTGGGAAGTGCGGACTTGGGCGCTGGAGCTCGAGTGCGCAGAAATGGATAAGCAAAGGAGGAAGAAGGCGTAGATGGAAAGGGTGGATCCTTATCCCCTTATATGGGCGGACGAAACTATGTATCCCCACCAGCCTGGTAAAACTCGCTTATCTCCCAAGCGTCGTGATTAATGGCGCGATTGGGTTACCCACGCCCGTATTGATGAGAATCCCGAAATAAGGGGACACGATCTCTGCTTTGACAAGACGTGCCAAGGAAACCACCTCGCTAAATGCACCGAGGTGGGACAGTAAAACGATTCGAATAAAGGCTTGGCCGTGGCATGATGACCCGCTGCGGAATACGTCAGCAGATTAGATTAGTAAAAATATTATTCTCTCTACGGTGGTATGTGGAACTTATTTTGCAGAGCCGGACACTATCCTTGTGTTCAACATCTTCTATGAAGTATTCGGAGGAGGAACCCTCCTTGCAATGCCAAAGACAATTTGTGTGCCGGACTCGTCGTCATTGAAGCCTGGTTCAGGGGCTACTGAGGGAGTCCCGGATTAGGGGGTGTCCGGATGACCGGACTATGACCTTTGGCCAGACTCCTGGACTATGAAGATACAAGATTGAAGACTTCGTCCCGTGTCCGGATGGGACTTTCCTTGGCATGGAAGGCAAGCTTGGCGATACGGATATGTGGATCTCCTCCCATTGTAACCGACTCTGTGTAACCCTAGCCCTGTCCGGTTTCTATATAAACCAGAGGGTTTTAGTCCGTAGGAAGAACAACAATCATACCATAGGCTAGCTTCTAGGGTTTAGCCTCTCTGATCTCGTGGTAGATCTACTCTTGTACTACCCATATCATCAATATTAATCAAGCAGGAGTAGGGTTTTACCTCCATCGAGAGGGCCCAAACATGGATAAAAACATCGTGTCCCTTGTCTCCTGTTACCATCCGCCTAGACGCACAGTTCGGGACCCCCTACCCGAGATCCGCCGGTTTTGACACCGACACTTGCAATGGCAGAAGTGCTTAGCTTTGGGTTCAATCTTGTAGTGTCCTTTCCCAGTGATAGCAGGGGCAGTAAGGCACATATTTTATTGTTGCCATCGAGGATAAAAAGATGGGGTTTATATCATATTGCTTGAGTTTATCCCTCTACATCATGTCATCTTGCCTAATGCGTTACTCTGTTCTTATGAACTTCATACTCTAGATGCATGCTGGATAGCGGTCGATGTGTGGAGTAATAGTAGTAGATGCAGAATCGTTTCAGTCTACTTGTCGCGGACGTGATGCCTATATACATAATCATGCCTAGATATTCTCATAACTATGCACTTTTCTATCAGTTGCTCGACAGTAATTTGTTCACGCGTGGATCGTTTTTGGAACAAACGCAATCCAGGAGACTTGGAGTGGACGTCAAGGAAGCAACGAGGTGGCCACGAGGTAGGAGGGTGCACCCAGGGGGGTAGGCACGCCCCCACCCTCGTGTGCCCCTCGTTGCTCCACCAACCTACTTCCTTCACCTATATATACTCTTATACCCTGAAAACATACAAGAGCACCACGAAACCCTTTTTCCACCGCCGCAACCTTCTGTACCCGTGAGATCCCATCTTGGGGCCTTTTCCGGCGCTCCGCCGGAGGGGGAATCGATCATGGAGGGCTTCTACATCAACACCATAGCCTCTCCGATGATGTGTGAGTAGTTTACTACAGACCTTCGCGTCCATAGTTATTAGCTAGATGGATTCTTCTCTCTCTTTGGATCTCAATACAAAGCTCTCCTCGATTCTCTTAGAGATCTATTTGATGTAATACTTTTTGCGGTGTGTTTGTCGAGATCCGATGAATTGTTGGTTTATGATCAAGATTATCTATGAACAATATTTGGTTCTTCTCTGAATTCTTATATGTATGATTTGATATCTTTGCAAGTCTCTTTGAATTATCAGTTTGGTTTGGCCTACTAGATTGATCTTTCTTGCAATGGGAGAAGTGCTTAGCTTTGGGTTCAATCTTGCGGTGTCCTTTCCCAGTGACAGCAGGGGCAGCATGGCACATATTTTATTGTTGCCATCGAGGATAAAAAGATGGGGTTTATATCATATTGCTTGAGTTTATCCCTCTACATCATGTCATCTTGCCTAATGCGTTACTCTGTTCTTATGAACTTAATACTCTAGATGCATGCTGGATAGCGGTTGATGTGTGGAGTAATAGTAGTAGATGCAAAATCGTTTTGGTCTACTTGCTGCGGACGTGATTCCTATATACATAATCATGCCTAGATATTCTCATAACTATGCACTTTTCTATCAATTGCTCGACAGTAATTTGTTCACCCACCGTAGACTATGCTATGTTGAGAGAAGACACTAGTGAAACCTATGGCCCCCGGGTCTATCTTCCATCATATTAATCTCCCGCCAACTAGCTATTTCTGTCGCCGTTTATTTTGCGATCTTTACTTTCCAATGTATAGCATAAAAATACCAAAAATATTTATCTTATTATCTCTATCAGATCTCACTTTTGAAGTGGTTGTGAAGGGATTGACAACCCCTTTATCGCGTTGGTTGCAAGGTTCTTATTTGTTTGTGCAGGTACGAGGGATTTGTGTGTAGTCTCCTACTGGATTGATACCTTGCTTTTCAAAAACTGAGGGAAATACTTACGCTACTTTGTTGGATCACCCTTTCGTCTTCAAGGGAACACCAATGCATGCTAAGAGGTAGCAGGCCTATGGCAGGGGCTGGCTCGATGAGCTCCAGTTCGTGCTGTGGTCTAACCGCACCATCGCGACCAACATGACGGGCGAGACTCCATTCTTCCTCGTCTATGGAGCCAAAGCGGTCCTCCCCCACGAGGTTAGGCATCACTCCGCACGGGTCTTGGTGTTTGACGAGGCACGCCAGGACGCCTCATTGGGGATGGAGCTCGTGCTGGGGGAGGAACACCTCCACCAAGCCTCGCTCCATGCAGCGAGGTACCAGCAGGCACTGCTGCGGAATCACCGCCGCAACGTCCGCTCTAGGACTCTCGAGGTGGGTGACCTCGTCCTGAGGTGGGTTCCCTCAAGGGAAGGGTTTCATAAGCTCTCGCCCATGTGGGAGGGCCTGTTCAGGATCGCCCGTGTCTCCAGTCCTGGCGCTGCGTGTCTGGAGACACAGGACGGGGTTCCCATCCAAAACGCTTGGAACATCTAGCACCTCCGAAAGTTCTACCCATGACCTAGGCCCCGTGCCTGTGAAGATCTCCGCTCGTGACACTCTCACGTAATAATGAGTTGGGACTCTACATGCCCCAGAGTCTCCTGAGTGCCGCCCTTGGGCCTCACGAGGGCTCCACCCACGTCCTAGTGGAGGCCCCATGTTCCGCGCTCGTGGGAAGACAAGAAGACTAGTCTAGGTGCCAGTTGCGGCTATTCTTTTGCTTGCTTTTTGCAGCTGCTTTTTGACTTCTTGAATGAAATTTGGAGCTTCCATGTCTTTCGTTTGCAATGGTTGGAAAATTTCTCTCTTTTTTTCCCCGCAGTGTTCGCCCTTTCTAGTCTTGTCTTAGGAAGAGTGGCAGTTGCTCGTCGCTCTTCCTCGCGTGACCAGTGCGTGGGGGCTTGGTACGGTGTGTGTGCCTGGGTTCGCTCGCGACCACACCTCGCCAAAACCTCGCTGCCCCAGCTTTGGCACCTTAATCCTCGCAAGACGCTCTCAAACGAGCTCACGGGCATGCGCGCCCTCTCAAGTCCGTGCCTCCAGGTATTGCGACGTGGCGTACTGGCTACAACCAACCCAAGCTTGGGGGCTTGCGCGAGGTATGGCGCCTCATGAGGATTTCTAACCCTGCAGCCACAGGACCCTTCCGGAGGCGCAACGTTCCTCGAGTTCTCAAGAAGGAAGCCCTTAGAAGATGCTCCTGAAAGGGCATGCCATCGCAGCATGGAGGTCTACCGCGAGCACATCGAGCTAAGTCACCCTAACCACACCCAGTAGCAGCGCGGACATCACGACATAGTATAAAAATAACGAGCATAGCATAATGGCGCAAGTGCCATGGTTAATTACACGCCCCAACAGGGCCCTCTACTTTTTTTGATGCAGGAGAAAGGAAGAAACAAAAGCAATCCGCACGACTACAGCGGTCCCTGAGGCCCGGCTCCAGCGGCACTCGAGCTCAGTCGGAGTCTTCCTCCTGTTTCATCGGGGCGCGCTGGCGATGCAGCTCGTCGCCCTCCCCGGTCCGAGCTCGGCGGTGTGGCAGCTCATCATAGTCGCCATCGCTCGTGCTCTGCCTAGAAGAGGAGCCCCCGCTGCTAGAGGTGGCGCCGCCATCGCCAAGGGCAAGCTCACCACCAGCGATGGTGCCATCGTCGTCGTCCTCGTCTTTGCTGTCGCTCTCCGGGCAGCACCCCACGCGCCGGCCACCTTCCTCGAAGACCCTGACATAGAGGGCCGTGATGCCGTCGTACCAGAAGTGGAGGGTGCACCTCCCATGCAGGCCGCATGCGCGGGCAAACGTCTACCACCCGCGGTTCAGGAACACATTGCCAGTGGCGGTGACCTCAACATCCACCCATGAGGCCTTGCTATAGCAGCCGTCGGCCTGTAGCCAGAGGCTACAAGGCCCTCCGGCCGGCAGCACGCTCGTGAAGGAACACGAAAGCTGGAACCATATGCCTGCTGGACTCTCCGACCACACAATGAATTCCGAAGGCGCGTCGGCTGAGTGGGAGCGCGGTTGTGGCGGCCAGACAATCTTCGCGCGCCTCCCCCCATCGCCGAGGTCGCTCCGTCCGTGGCATCCCCTGCCGCGGGAAGGATCTCCACCACGGCTGCCGGAGGCAGTGCCTGCCATCGAAGGAGCGCACTCGCGCCCCGGAGAGGCCGCCGTCGGAGTCGCCACGTGCTTTCGGGGCCACCTGCGACCTCTCTTGGGCAACAGCAAGCCCGAGCCCTCCTTGGGGGCCTTCCCCTTATCCGCTGCGGAAAACCTCCTCATTGGCGCCATGGATGCTTCGACGAGATGGCGAGACATGAAGGAATAAGAAGGACCAAGCAGCGGGAAGACGGAGATGAGTAGGGGGCTCCGCCCCCTCCATTTATAGCCACAGGGAGGCCAACCGCCGGCCACCACGATCCCCAGTAATGATGAGCTTTTTTTGCTTGTAGCAGGCTGTTGTCAAGTCGAACGGTTGCCGAGGCAGCATGGGGAAGCGGAGACGCCCACGCCCATCAAGCGCCACACGTCGACCGGGTCCGCAGGCGGTTGGGGCCCGCGGCATGATACGTCTCCAATGTATCTATAATTTTTTATTGTTCCATGCTATTATATTATCTGTTTTGGATGTTTAATGGGCTTTATTATACTCTTTTATATTATTTTTGGGACTAACCTATTAACCGAAGGCCTAGTGCAAATTGCTATTTTTTTTTGCCTATTTCAGTGTTTCACAGAAAAGGAATATCAAACGGAACGAAACCTTCGCGAGGATCATTTTTGGAACAAACACAATCCAGGAGACTTAGAGTGGAAGTTAAGGAAACAAAGAGGCAGCCACGAGGTAGGAGGGTGCGCCAAGGGGGGTAGGCGTGCCCCCCACCCTCATGGACGCCTCGTAGCTCCACCGACCTACTTATTTCCCCTATATATACTCTTATACCCTGGAAACATCCAGGGGAGCCACGGAACCACTTTTCCACCGCCGCAACCTTTTGTACCCATGAGATCCCATCTTGGGGCCTTTTCCGGCGATCTGCCGGAGGGGGATTCGATCACAGAGGGCTTCTACATCAACACCATAGCCTCTCCGATGATGTGTGAGCAGTTTACCACAGACCTTTGGGTCCATAGCTATTAGCTAGATGGCTTCTTCTCTCTCTTTGGATCTCAATACAAAGTTCTCCTCGATGATCTTGGAGATCTATTTGATGTAATACTCTTTTGCGGTGTGTTTGCCGAGATCCAATGAATTGTGGGTTTATGGACTTGATTATCTATGAATATTATTTGGTTCTTCTCTGAATTCTTATCTGCATGATTTGATATCTTTGCAAGTCTCTTCGAATTATCGGTTTAGTTTGGCTTACTAGATTGATCTTTCTTGCAATGGGAGAAGTGCTTAGCTTTGGGTTCAATCTTGCGGTGCTCGATCCCAGTGACACAAAGGGAAACGACACATATTGTATTGTTGCCATCGAGGATAAAAAGATGGGCTTTATATCATATTGCTTGAGTTTATCCCTCTACATCATGTCATCTTGCCTAATGCGTTACTCTGTTCTTATAAACTTAATACTCTAGATGCATGCTGGATAGCGGTCGATGTGTGGAGTAATAGTAATAGATGCAGAATCGTTTCGGTCTACTTGACACGGACGTGATGCCTATATTCATGATCATTGCCTTAGATATCATCATAACTACACGCTTTTCTATCAATTGCTCGGCAGTAATTTGTTCACCCACCGTAATACATGCTATCATGAGACAAGCCAGTAGTGAAACCTATGGCCCTCGGGTCTTGTCGGGTGGTAGGTGCGACATAGGCCAACGGATGGCTTATCACTGTGGGAGCCAGTAAGACATCGTCGGTGCCTGGAAACGGGATAAGGCAAAGACATGCACGCCGAAGGATCTTACCTTGGTTGGGGGCTCTCCGTGGAGATAATACCCCTACTCCTACTTTGTGGGGTCTCCGCATGATCACTAGATCGATAAGAAGCTACAAGAGGCTCCTTGAGCTGTTCGGTGGGAGGAGGAAGAAGGGCAAGGCTAACTCTCTTCTCTCTCTATGGTGGTGTCTAAGACTCTATGAGATCAACCCTTTGCATGGGTGTCCCGGGGGGTTTATATAGGCCTACCCCGGGGGTACAATGGTAATCCGGCTGGTCGCGGGTCCAGGCCATTAGCGTCTACGTCCGCCGGCTTCTCCGCCGGCTACTGGGGTGTCACGACCGGTTTTTCCGGGTATCAATTTCCAGAAAAAGACCGTCGTGCTCATCAGCCCCAGGATTACTGTTAGCTGATGAGGTATCAACTTGATACAAAAAATCCAAGCAAGATACAGAATATGAAGTACAAGACCATTCTGGCCTGTGGGTACAACAAATGGTTTCTAGTGGTTGAGGGTGGAAGCGGTTTGTGGTTCATCAGTGTCTATGGGACTCCATTTCCCAACAGGAACAGCTGACCAGGTTAACTCCTATCTTCACGAGGCTGCTATCACCGTTGCTTAGGTTCTGGGGCTGTCATCGCGTCGCTCCTCTCCGTGCAAGAAATCTGGCCAAGACAATAGCCAGGGACAAGCCAGTGAGTACTTTGAATGTACTCGCAAACATTATGAACACGGGTATAATATAATTGATAATCATGCGCTGAAATATTCTATGATCACATCGTCAGTCTAAATAAAATCTTTTGTGCATGCAAGCAAGTTATTTATATGCAACACGAATAAGCAATAAGGGAATGGAAAATAAAATGCCACAGTCGGGCGTCTGTGCGACACCACATAAAGGGCTTGTAAGGTAAATAAATAACAAGCAATGCCACAGTCGGGCGTCTCAGCGACACCACATAAAGGGCTTATAAAGTAAATAATAACAAGCAATGCCACAGTCGGGCGTCTGTGCGACGCCACATAAAGGGCTTATAAAGTAAATAATAACAAGCAATGCCACAGTCGGGCGTCTGTGCGACGCCACATAAAGGGCTTATAAAGTAAATAATAACAAGCAATGCCACAGTCGTGCGTCTCAGCGACACCACATAAAGGGCTTATAAAGTAAATAATAACAAGCAATGCCACAGTCGGGCGTCTCAGTGACACCACATAAAGGGCTTATAAAGTAAATAATCACAATGAATATCCAGGAGGTAGAACCATCCCAGGGATACTCAATGATATAATGGGTTAGTCCATAATAATAATAATCGTAATCATCACAAGTCACAAGTCACAATCCAAGTTCTGGTTTAACAATTTCTCCTCCGAAGACCGACACTAAGACCGACACTTGACCCATCCCAGACTGTAGTCCTTAACCATGGACATGGCTATTCGAATAGATTTAATCTCTGCAGAGGGTGTACTCTTTACCCACGAGCAACGGATTCCTTTAGTCCATCAAGACTAATTCCGTCTACGGCCTTTTAGTTGAAAACACACCTAACTTGCACACACTAGCTTAACTCACCGGTGTCTGGAATCACCCACGACACCTGTCAAGCAAAACACTAAGTGGGGAGGCTACAACCTCGCGTAGCATGGGATCAAATTTATATTGTCACATCCCTGGTCCTGTTATGCACTAGGCTAGACCTTCATGTGAGCATCATGTTTTAATTCAAATGAAATTTGAATTGAGGAATTTTCAAAAGCCTCAGAAGACCTCTAAAAATAACCAACATTTAAATCTCATCAAATGAGTCCAAAGGAATGTTCCTGTTACTCTGTGAAAATATTGGTAAGAGGTAAAATTCAAACCAATATTTTGGAATCACAGAATTATTTATTTTTGGGCCTTTGACTTAAAACAATGACATATTTGAGTTGAATTTATTTCTATTATATAAGAAATAAAGTTCAAATATTTTTGTAAGTTGCCTGTGACCTTGGACTAGTTCCTAAGCTCACATACAATTTACAGAAAGTTTTAAAAAAATGATTTGATATTTTAAATCAAATCAAAACCAATTGCAGAAAATAGAAAACAGAAACAAATAAAAGAAAGAGAGACACTCACCTGGCAACCTACTGTGCGGCCCACCACTGTAGCCTGTGCTGGCCCAGCCCACCTCCACCTCCCCTGTCGTCTTCCTCCCGAGGCCAGTAGGCAGAGCGCGTGCTCGCCGCGCATGCACACGCGCCCGAGCCACCTCCTGCCTGGCTGCCTGCGTCCCCAACGCCCTGGACGCCTCCATGCATCGCCACGCATCACCCTGGTCCCTCTCGCTCACTCCCTCGAGCTCATCCCCCTCCTCTGTTCTCTCTCTCGCATGCATCCGAAAGCGACCGCTGCCGCCGAGTCCAGAGCCACCCCCTCACCCTGCCGCCATGTCCAGAGGCTCCGCAGCGTCTTCATCTTCGTCTCCGACGAGCCAAGCGACGCCGGACACCCCCGCAGCACCACCTCCGTCGCCTTCTTCAACCTTGGACGACCGAGATCGCCGACTCTGATTCGCCGGCGTCAGCGCCTCCCCGAGCCCACTGGCCTGCTCTGTGAGTTCACCGTGAGCACCGACATCTTTCCCCTCTCTTCTACCTTCCGTCTAAGCGCCCTAACTAACTTCACCGCTGAGCCCGCGAGCACATCGCCGCCGGCCATGGTGCCGCCGCGGCCACAGCCGCTGCCGCTCGCGTCCGAGCCCATCAGCGCGCTCAGCACACTCCCGGAAGCCAAGCACACCCACCAGATCCTCCTCCCGCATGCAGTAGCGCTGAACCCGACTGCTCCCGTGCTTCGGCCGCCGCCAAACCTCGACGCCGGTATAGTTCCCGGCCACACCGGCTCCAACCAGTGGCACCACTAGATGCGGCGCACTCCCAGGAGTCGAGCAAGCCTAGCCGCGCGTCGAACCATCGCCGGAGGGCGATTTCCGAAGATCTCCGCCGCGGTTTGTGTCACCGGCGGCTAAACGCCGGTGGGTTGACGTGGCTACGTCATTAGGTGCTAATGACCCCTCTAATCAACCCCTTAAGCCACTGCCAGGTGGGCCCATGCGCCTGTTTAGTTTAGATTAATTTTCCTGTTTAGTTTAGATTAACCCAGTGGGACCCACGCGTCAGCCTTGACCGTGCTGACATGGCTGTTGACTGGCCCCACATGTCATGTTGACTTCGCTGACGTGGGCGTTGACCGGACCCACCTGTCAGTGTCTCTAACCAGCACTAGTCACTGACCAGTGGACCCCACTGGTCAAGTTTGCCCTGGGCTGGCGCCTTTGACCTGCTGACGTCACCCTGACGCAATGCTAACGCAATAAGTATTTTCTGGATTTATCTTTTTCAGGAAATTCCAGAAAATAGTATAAACTTCTAAAAATCATAGAAATTCAACCGTAACTCCAAATGAAATAAATTATATTTGAAAAATGATCAGAAAAATCCAATCTATCCATCTGCACTGGTTTCATGCATGTTTAAGCAACTTAAACCTGCTGTTTATATCAAAACATGATAATGCACTTTATTAGGTCATAGCTTCAATTTGAATTTGAACCTTGGGTTCAAACTAACTCAAACTCATCTGATTATAGTTGCATTAGCCCAACACACTCATTTTGCCATGTTATGATCATGCATCATATTGTGCATTGCATTGATTATGTTCCTTTTTGTGTTGCCGGTATTTGTTCCCTCTCGATAGACGTGATACCGACGATGTGATCATTGACACCGATGAAGAACTATACCATCTTCAGAAGTGCCAGGCAAGCAAAACCCCCTTGTTCATTCCGATACAATCCTACTCTCTCGCCCTGCTCTCTTTTACCGCATTAGGACAATAACAATTCATCTGTTACTTGCTGCGGTAGCTGAACCCCTTTATCCTCTGCATGACCTGTCATTGCCACAGTAAATAGATGAAACCCACTAGCATGAGTAGGAGTTGTTTGAGCCCTAATGTGCCTACTCATTCATGCTTGTTTGTCATGCCTGCTATTGCTTAGAGTTGTGTCAGGTCTGATTCATCCGGGATGAATCAGAGGTGTGTGAACATGTCCTACTGTGTGTGAGCTAAGTGTGTAAACACAATTTGGTAAAGGTAGCGGTGAGAGGCCATGTAGGAGTACATGGTGGGTTGTCTCATTGCAGCAGTCCTCAGGAACTGAGTTCTGTGTTTGTGATCCATGAAATAGCTACTACCACGCATTGGGCCCAAAACCAATGGACCCTCTCGGCTTCTTAATCACCCTTGTTCTCTGTCCAGGAGTTGCAACTAGTTTCTGGTGTTTGTAGGATATGTGTTGGAGGCCGTGGGCAGCGCTGACCCGAGGGGTGGGCTGTGATGCGGTAGATACACCGTGGCCCGGTGTACCGAGCGCCCGTTTGGTGTCTCGGGAACCCTGCACACATCGTTTGGGGCTGTTAGTGAAACTCCGGCCGGATCTCCTCGCGGATGGAACCCGAATAGGCGATAAACCTGGACTAGAGACTTGAGTGTTTAGGTAGGCCGTGGCCGACACCCACGTTGGGCTTCCGCTTGAAGGTTGCCGAGTACATGTGGTGTAAACGGCGGTAAGTGGTGAGAGCGTGTGTGAAGAAGTACACCCCTGCAGGGTTAATATGATCTATTCGAATAGCCGTGTCCGTGGAAAAGGACTTCTGGGTTGCCTGTGCAGTTCATAGACAAGTGAAAGTGGATACTTTAAAATGCGCAAGATAAGCGTGAGTGCTATGGATGGCGCTCTCGTAGGGAGACGGGAGTGGATCCATAGTGGTGTATTGGTTGGTGAATTTGTGGACTCGTGTGCGCCACCTCAAAAGAGTTACTTGCAGTCGTAGTTCAGGATAGCCACCGAGTCAAAGCTGGCTTGCTGCAGTTAAACCCCACCATCCCCTTTGTTGATAATGATGCATATGTAGTTAGTTCTTATGTAAGTCTTGCTGGGTACATTTGTACTCACGTTTGCCTATTTTATGTTTTTGCAGAGAGACTTCAGTCTCACTAGTAGTTCCACTTGGACTTCGATGTTTAGCTTGTTACCTCAGCTACGATCTTGTGCCCTCGGCAGGATCTGATAGACAGTCAGGCTTCTTAGCCTTTTTCATTTGTAGATGTCTGTACTCAGACATGTTAAGCTTCCGCATGTGCTTTGCCTTGTATGCTCTGAATGTTGGGTCATGAGACCCATGATTGTAATATCTCTCTCCCCGGAGCCTATTGAATAAATACTTGAGTCATAGAGTCATGTTGTGATGCCATGTTGTATTTGCACATATCGAGCATATTGTGTGTATGTTATTGAAAGGCTTGGTATGTGTGGGATCTGACTATCTAGTTGTTTATCCTTGGTAGCCTCTCTTACCGGGAAATGTCTCCTAGTGTCTCCACTGTGCCTTGGTAGCTTGCTACTGCTCCGGAACACTTAGGCTGGCCGGCATGTGTCCTTCTTCGTTCCTGTGTCTGTCCCTTCGGGGAAATGTCACGCGATGAACGCCGGAGTCCTGCTAGCCCAGTGCTACTGCCTGGATTCACTCGCTGATGACCGACACGTTCGATGCTGGGTCATGGATGCCTGTCCCTGTAGGTTTGTGCCACTTTGGGTTTACGACTAGCCATGTCAGCCCAGGCTCCTTATCATATGGATGCTAGCGACACTATCATATACGTGTGCCAAAAGGCGCAAACGGTCCCGGGCAAAGGTAAGGCGAAACCCGTGGGAATACCGTGCGTGAGGCCGCAAAGTGATATGAGGTGTTACATGCTAGATCGATGTGGCATTGAGTCGGGGTCCTGACAGCTTTGGTATCAGAGCCTGACTGCCTGTAGGATTACCAAGCCAAACCGGTCGAAGTTGTGTCTAGAAATGCTTTAGTTATGTAAGGGAATTGATTGTGGGATGGAACGTAAGGCTCTTTTACTCCTTATACCTCATGGCCTTCTAATCTGAGTCAACCTCTTCTCTTCTACGGGGATTAAGAACTAGGCCTTCTCATCTATCTATCAGGATGACGTGTTACTAATCCATAGACTTTTAAGATTGTTGGTTTTAAGCCTCAGTTCAGTCTCTACTACTTCCATGTGTTAACTATTGATCTCAAACCTTGATATTGTGCTTGTGAGTGGTTACGCCACCATTTTTGTAGCATGTCTCAATCCTTTTGAGCATTTACAGCCGTTATGCTGTCCGAGTCATCCCAGGTTTCTAAACAGTCTGATGCATGTGCAACTCCCTTCTTCCCGTTCCAGATGTCCCTTTGGTCAGATTAATCACACAAATTAGTGAGTTGAGGTACTTTATTGCCTCGACACATATGTTGGAGTTAATATTATGACCCTAGGTGTTTTAGGGGATCATCCAGTGGTCTAGCCAGGATCGGTGTTTCCAGTGTGATGATTCTGGCCGTCATTATCGAAAGCATCCCGTGATGCCATTTAGTTAGTAGGCATTCTATTTCTGGGTTCTGAACCCGAGATTCACCCCATTTATCTCATGTTGATAGTGTTTGCTAGTTACTTTAGGAAATTAATAACCTTTGCATTAGTCCTCGAGGTCCATGGTATTTTCCTTCTTCCAAATACTATGAACCACTTATGGCAGTAGTTTGTTGGATCAAAAGATCATAACAGGAGTGCTCTCGATGGGTTCTCTATTCTATATTGCGACTCTGCCAGTTCAACTTTTCTGCATGGGTTATCCGGAAGAAATTTGTTGAACATGGTTCAACATACTAATCTAAGCATCCACAACTCAGAAAACCGTATGTTCCTTTGAGTTGTCCCGCTTTAGTTGTCTTCCGACCCTCGTCTATCAATTGATAGTCAAGAGTATGCGTGCATTCATTCATTGATGCCTGTTACTCTTGTGGTCCGTCAAGCCATTCTAGTTCAGAATGACTAGGAGAAAGAAACTCCAGTACCTCATCCATTTCTAGGATTGGGTCAAAGCAGTTGTCTTCCGCAGATCAAATGCAATCCAGCTTTTGAATTCTATTCTACCCTAGAGTATCACCCCCTTTATGTCAGGATTTTCATGAGAATTGCTCCAGCTCTTGTGAATTCTTGACATAGTGATACTTCTCGCCATCATTACTCATTCCTTGGTTCCGTGTTGTCACAACCGGAATACCGACAAGTGAATCGTGATGTGTGAAATCTATACGCCTAGCAACCCCGTTGCTTGGTAGTTAAATGGACAACAACCTCATTCTTAGCGTGCTGATTATTGAATCATCATTCTAAGATAGATTATGCTACCTAGTCCTTATTTCCGGTGCACTCTTTGATCAATGAGTTAGGATTGTGCCAATCCCTTTCTCTTTTGTTCATACCGTCTTGCCCTGAAAAGCAAGATTGTTCTCGAGCTTAGTAACATATCGGTGGTTCGTGATTTTCCGGATATCTTCTCGAAAGTGTTACCGGGTCGTCACCTGACCGCTATGTTGAGTTCGTGATCAAGTTGGTTTTCTTGTAAACCACCCTTACTCCAAGAATCTGTGTTGGATAACCCTGAGCTAGTTGGTCAAGCTAATTAACAACTTGGAGAGTTGGAAGATAAAAGCTTGTCTAACCTAGTTCATTTCCAAAGGGATATCCCGTGTTTGTGTGTTTGTTGTAGAAAGATGATCTCTTCAACGATTGGTCCTCGTGATCAATTGTTGCATCTATTGTCTTACCCAAACCTTTGATTTGAGTATGGGCTATTGTCAAATCAAATCGGAGCCAACGATGTTCATAATGTTGTCTTATTCGCGGTTGAACCCCCCGAGCATACACCATTACATCTTTTGAGTCTGACCAATGCTATGTCCTTGTTCACATAATTATGGAATTCCATTTATATGGTCATCCAGATGACTTGTTGTTGAGCCCATCAGCAACATTTTATCTTCTCCATGATCATGTTGAACATCCATCTAGTGTTGGAAATTTTTGTAAACATTACCTCTATGTTCCATTCATGAGGTATATGTTCGGATGAAAGAAGTGACTTTCTCTAATTCACGTGCACTTGGTGTAAGTTGCCGCCGTGGATCCGAGAAAGATTGTTTTTGCTTCCTTTGGAATCATTCCAAGTCAGTCATGCACGTGCGAAGTATACCATGGCTTGAGAGATTAGCTACCTCCATTCCATCGGTATTCCCTAGCACACCAAGCCACTGATTGATTTGTTCAAGGAGAAGAAGTTCCTTCTTAAGAATCATGACTTATGTTAGGACTTCGTTATCCTCGTTGATGGTTCCCCTCCTGAACTCGGTAGTGTTTTATTATAAGACTACTACATGATCATGCTTGTTTTGGACAGCGTGTTCACAGGTTTTGTAGCAGAACCAGCTCATGTTTTGGAGCTTACTACCGTAGTCCATTTCCCGAGAATCTCGCAACGTAGTCTCGTCGATTTGTGTTGCAAACTTTCATTTTTCTTCCTAGACTCGATGAGTCTGGAATATTCTGACACCAACCAGGTCTGAATCTCAGGCAGATATGAAGATTGGAACATTTCCCAAGAACTATAATATTGGTCCCTCGATAACCGGTAAAGTGAATGTCGTGGCCAACACACCCAGCCGGAAGACCTATAATTGTAGTATCTTGATTGAAGAAGTTGGTCACCTTCCCATAAGGATTTTGCAGGATTTACTTCCGTAGTTATTCCTTATGATTTTTGTGTTCCCGAAGTCCGACCGTTACTTGATGTCCTAGATATCAACCCAGTTTAATAAATGGGTTGCGCTAGCACATCAAGGAGAACATTAGAAGCGGAGTGCTAAATGTCTCTCGGTCGATCATCCAGATTCTGTTTCCTTGGCCTCGCTAAGGTGAAATCTGAGAAGCTATTATCTTCCTATGCATCTGCATCGTCCATCAGTATCCATCATGGTAGTATGTTGTGTTGCCAGGATCCTTGACACGGATATTGGTAAAACCTTGATGAATATGGAAATGCTCAAGTTCTTGAGAGCACGCACAAGTGCTAGGTGTTATCATTGGCACTAACTGGGATTGCTCTCAGTTTCCTCGGTTATGCTATAACTTTTCAAATAGTGTACTCACTCTCTACTATTGAGCTTCTCCCCAATTACTAAAATCATTCCTTGTGTTGTTTTCAACAAGGTAATCCACATCATCCATTCTAGTCTGAGTATGTCATTCAACCGAACTCCTTCAAATGATCGATTGTGTTTTGCCTTAAGCTGGTATAAAGAGTTTCAATGATCTCTGAATCAAAGGTAATTCTTTTTGCCACTTAAGGGGATGATTCTACAAGTCACCTTCCCTAAGGTACCCCATTATGGTATCATGGCAACTCAACTCCTCGCTACATTGACAACCGTTCACCACCCTCTTAAGTGTGGAATTGTTGTCTACCAAGTGAACCCTCATCATCTGTTCCACTCCATCCCTCCAGATGTGTGCTTCATGTCTCAGCTCGAGAGGTGTTGCTATGACTCACTCTGTGAGTTGATCCTAAGTTGATTGATCTTCGAGAAGATCGATTCTTCTGGAATTATTCCTTTCCTCTTATTGTCATGTTAGATGGAGATCTCAGAGCAAGACATCGAGACAATGATGGTGATTGAATCAACGTTCTTATGAAGGGCAACCTGGATCTTGAAGATTGTGTTAGTTTGCGTCCCCCCATCATCTTACCCTATGCTTGAATCTCGAGGCGAGATTCTTGTTTAGTGGGGGTGAGTTGTCACATCCCTGGTCCTGTTATGCACTAGGCTAGACCTTCGTGTGAGCATCATGTTTTAATTCAAATGAAATTTGAATTGAGGAATTTTCAAAAGCCTCAGAAGACCTCTAAAAATAACCAACATTTAAATCTCATCAAATGAGTCCAAAGAAATGTCCCTGTTACTCTGTGAAAATATTGGTAAGAGGTAAAATTCAAACCAATATTTTGGAATCACAGAATTATTTATTTTTGGGCCTTTGACTTAAACCAATGACATATTTGAGTTGAATTTATTTCTATTATATAAGAAATAAAGTTCAAATATTTTTGTAAGTTGCCTGTGACCTTGGACTAGTTCCTGAGCTCACATACAATTTACAGAAAGTTTTAAAAAAATGATTTGATATTTTAAATCAAATCAAAACCAATTGCAGAAAATAGAAAACAAAAACAAATAAAAGAAAGAGAGACACTCACCTGGCAACCTACTGTGCGGCCCAGCACTGTAGCCTGTGCTGGCCCAGCCCACCTCCACCTCCCCTGTCGTCTTCCTCCCCAGGCCAGTAGGCAGAGCGCATGCTCGCCGCGCGTGCACACGCGCCCGAGCCACCTCCTGCCTGGCTGCCTGCGTCCCCAACACCCTGGACGCCTTCATGCATCGCCACGCATCACCCTGGTCCCTCTCGCTCACCCCCTCGAGCTCATCCTCCTCCTCAGTTCTCTCTCTCGCACGCATCCGAAAGCGACCACTGCCGCCGAGTCCAGAGCCACCCCCTCACCCTGCCGCCATGTCTAGAGGCTCCGCAGCGTCTTCATCTTCGTCTCCGACGAGCCAAGCGACGCCGGACACCCCCGCAGCACCACCTCCGTCGCCTTCTTCAACCTCGGACGACCGAGATCGCCGACTCCGATTCGCCGGCGTCAGTGCCTCCCCGAGCCCACTGGCCTGCTCTGCGAGTTCACCGTGAGCACCGGCATCTTTCCCCTCTCTTCTACCTTTCGTTTGAGCGCCCTAACTAACTTCACCGCTGAGCCCGCGAGCACATCGCCGCCGGCCATGGCGCCGCCGCGGCCACAGCCGCTGCCGCTCGCGTCCGAGCCCATTAGCGCGCTCAGCACACTCCCAGAAGCCGAGCACACCCACCAGATCCTCCTCCCGCACACAGGAGCGCCGAACCCGACTGCTCCCGTGCTTCGACCGCCGCCAAACCTCGACGCCGACATAGTTCCCGGCCACACCGGCTCCAACCAGTGGCACCACTAGATGCGGCGCACTCCCGGGAGTCGAGCAAGCCTAGCCGCGCGTCGAACCATCGCCGGAGGGCGATTTCCGAAGATCTCCGCCGCGGTTTGTGTCACCGGCGGCTAAACGCCGGTGGGTTGACGTGGCTACGTCATTAGGTGCTAATGACCCCTCTAATCAACCCCATAAGCCACTGCCACGTGGGCCCATGCGCCTGTTTAGTTTGGATTAATTTTCCTGTTTAGTTTAGATTAACCCAGTGGGACCCACGCATCAGCCTTGACCGCGCTGACATGGCTGTTGACTGGCCCCACATGTCATGTTGACTTCGCTGACGTGGGCATTGACCGGACCCACCTGTCAGTGTCTCTAACCAGCACTAGTCACTGACCAGTGGACCCCACTGGTCAGGTTTGACCTGGGCTGGCGCCTTTGACCTGCTGACGTCACCCTGACGCAATGCTAACGCAATAAGTATTTTCTGGATTTATCTTTTTCAGGAAATTCCAGAAAATAGTATAAACTTCTAAAAATCATAGAAATTCAACTGTAACTCCAAATGAAATAAATTATATATGATAAATGATCAGAAAAATCCAATCTATCCATCTGCACTGGTTTCATGCATGTTTAAGCAACTTAAACCTGCTGTTTATATCAAAACATGATAATGCACTTTATTAGGTCATAGCTTCAATTTGAATTTGAACCTTGGGTTCAAACTAACTCAAACTCATCTGATTATAGTTGCATTAGCCCAACACACTCATTTTGCCATGTTATGATCATGCATCATATTGTGCATTGCATTGATTATGTTCCTTTCTGTGTTGCCGGTATTTGTTCCCTCTCGATAGACGTGATCCCGACGATGTGATCGTTGACACCGATGAAGAACTATACCATCTTCATAAGTGCCAGGCAAGCAAAACCCCCTTGTTCATTCCGATACAATCCTACTCTCTCGCCCTGCTCTCTTTTACTGCATTAGGACAACAACAATTCATCTGTTACTTGATGCGGTAGCTGAACCCCTTTATCCTCTGCATGACCATTCATTGCCATAGTAAATAGATGAAACCCACTAGCATGAGTAGGAGTTGTTTGAGCCCTGATGTGCCTACTCATTCATGCTTGTTTGTCATGCCTGCTATTGCTTAGAGTTGTGTCAGGTCTGATTCATCCGGGATGAATCAGAGGTGTGTGAACATGTCCTACTGTGTGTGAGCTAAGTGTGTAAACACGATTTGGTAAAGGTAGCGGTGCGAGGACATGTAGGAGTACATGGTGGGTTGTCTCATTGCAGCCGTCCTCAGGAACTGAGTTCTGTGATTGTGATCCATGAAACAGCTACTACCATGCATTGGGCCCGAAAGCAATGGACCCTCTCGGCTTCTTAATCACCCTTGTTCTCTGTCCAGGAGTTGCAACTAGTTTCTGGTGTTTGTAGGATATGTGTTGGAGGCCGTGGGCAGCACTAACCCGAGGGGTGGGCTGTGATGCGGTAGATACACCGTGGCCCGGTGTACCGAGCACCCGTTTGGTGTCTCGGGAACCCTGCAGACATCGTTTGGGGCTGTGAGCGAAACTCCGGCCGGATCTCCTCGCGGATGGAACCCGAATAGGCGATAAACCTGGACTAGAGACTTGAGTGTTTAGGTAGGCCGTGGCCGACACCCACAGTGGGCTTCCGCTTGAAGGTTGCCGAGTACATGTCGTGTAAACGACGGTAAGTGGTGAGAGCGTGTGTGAAGAAGTACACCCCTGCAGGGTTAATATGATCTATTCGAATAGCCATGTCCGCGGAAAAGGACTTCTGGGTTGCCTGTACAGTTCATAGACAAGTGAAAGTGGATACTTTAAAATGCGCAAGATAAGCGTGAGTGCTATGGATGGCGCTCTCGTAGGGAGACGGGAGTGGATCCATAGTGGTGTATTGGTTGGTGAATTTGTGGACTCGTGTGCGCCACCTCAAAAGAGTTACTTGCAGTCGTAGTTCAGGATAGCCACCGAGTCAAAGCTGGCTTGCTGCAGTTAAACCCACCATCCCCTTTGTTGATAATGATGCATATGTAGTTAGTTCTGATGTAAGTCTTGCTGGGTACATTTGTACTCACGTTTGCCTATTTTATGTTTTTGCAGAGAGACTTCAGTCTCACTAGTAGTTCCGCTTGGACTTCGATGTTTAGCTTGTTACCTTAGCTACGATCTTGTGCCCTCGGCAGGATCTGATAGATAGTCAGGCTTCTTAGCCTTTTTCATTTGTAGATGTCTGTACTCAGACATGTTAAGCTTCCGCATGTGCTTTTCCTTGTACGCTCTGAATGTTGGGTCATGAGACCCATGATTGTAATATCTCGCTCCCTGGAGCCTATTGAATAAATACTTGAGTCGTAGAGTCATGTTGTGATGCCATGTTGTATTTGCACATATCGAGCATATTGTGTGTATGTTATTGAAAGGCTTGGTATGTGTGGGATCTGACTATCTAGTTGTTTATCCTTGGTAGCCTCTCTTACCGGGAAATGTCTCCTAGTGTCTCCACTGAGCCTTGGTAGCTTGCTACTGCTCCGGAACACTTAGGCTGGCCGGCATGTGTCCTTCTTCGTTCCTGTGTCTTTCCCTTCGGGGAAATGTCACGCGATGAACGCCAGAGTCCTGCTAGCCCAGTGCTACAACCTGGATTCACTCGCTGATGACCGACACGTTTGATGCTGGGTCATGGATGCCTATCCCTGTAGGTATGTGCCACTTTGGGTTTACGACTAGCCATGTCAGCCCGGGCTCCTTATCATATGGATGCTAGCGACACTATCATATACGTGTGCCAAAAGGCGCAAACGGTCCCGGGCAAAGGTAAGGCGACACCCGTGGGAATACCGTGCGTGAGGCTGCAAAGTGATATGAGGTGTTACATGCTAGATCAATGTGGCATTGAGTCGGGGTCCTGACATATATCGCGCGCTCTAAGGGGTGGCCTCCCCTCTCGGTCCCAACCGGAAACGCCCATGCCACTGGACCAGGTGGCCTGCCTACCGGCTACAATCGATATCTTCCACCATGGCCTCTCTGTACGGTGTGTGCTAGAAAGGGGTTGACGACTTACTGAACCGTACCCTACCTGCGGTAGAGACAAGTGGTAGTACGAGACAAGTATGGGGGTTACTGGAACAAGACTCGATCTATGGTCGACTCAAGAGGTTTATGAATTTCTTGCATGACATGCATAACAAATATATTTCAACCAACAGAATCACCGCTCATTATACCTTACTATGCCATACCGGACATAACCGTCCCGACGGAGACCGGCGACAAGCTCACGCCTACCCAAGGCAAAGGCTTTCCCGAAGTCCTTCCGGCATGCATGCAAGGCACATGAGGATGATTACCATCACAAGTGTGTTCATTTCCAACAGCATGGAAATCACTAATATGCATCCATGCAAATGATCATATCACATGAAATAACAAGTCCTCCGAAATGAGGTGGTGTTATAAACGTGTCAACGAACACACCAAAAATATTATGCCGGGGTTCAGAATGCTTGCCTTCAAGTTGTGGGGTGGTGAGGTGCATCCTAAAACTTTTGAAAGTCTTTCTCCTCTCTCCAAAATCCTATTTAAAAATATTTTTGAATCAATATATAGTTTCAAGAATAGTACCAAAAAGTTGTCTGATTTTTTTGAAATAAATCTTAAAATAAACTAGACAAAATTTTAAAGAGGACAGAAAAAGAATCAATCAAAAATACTTCTCTGTTTAAAAGTTATAAGGGTTTTAATCCAGGGACCTTTTTGTAATGAAACAGAAAACTCTCAGGGGGCAGAACAGAAAATTGCAAAAAACGATTCAGATTAGAAAGCGCATTTGCCAGAATACGCTTTCAGAAAACGGTTGCAAAAAAAAACAGAGAGGCTGACGGGCGGGTCCCACCCGTCAGGTTTGAATATTCAAAAGAGGCGGCAGAGCTCGTCGGCGCCCGAGAGCTGCGGAGGTCGCTGGCGGCGATCCACGGCGAGGCAGGGGGATCGGGGAGTACCTCCGTGTTCAGTGCATCCTTCCGCGTCGGTGGGTGGTGGTAGTGGTCGCCGGCGAGCACCACGTCGACGGCGGCCCTTGCTCCGGCGAACGGTGGTTCGGGTAGTCGTGGGCCTCGTCAGAGAGAGCTGCTGGGGTCAAATTGGAGTGGGGGTTAGTCTTCTAGAGACGCCATGAGGCTACGGGCAAGCCTAGGGCGGTGGAGGAGCTCTCACCAGCGAGAACGCTGCCGGAGCCCGAGGCGGACGGAGGTAGCCGGAGTTGAGGAAGAAGGGCCCCTCGAGGCTCTTCTAGTGGCTGGGCGGGGTCTGGTGAGGTGGTGGAGGTGTGCGGGGGCGAGAGCAAGCTCGGAGGCGTTATTTATAGCCGGCCCGAGGCGGTTGCCGTGAACGGGATAAGTCCGGCGAGCGATTACGGTGGCGCTGTGGCTGGACAGTTGGTTTAGGGCTATAGCATCGACTAGACGGGGTACTGACTCCACTCCGATGCCTAATTCAGCAGGGCAGGGCGGTTACGGCCTGTCCCCAACGGAACGGCTGTGCGGCACGTCTGCGGCAGAGAGCGCGCCCTGCGCGTGCCAGGCCACGGCGACGGTGCTGCATGCATGCGTTGGCAAGGGAGATGGCCACGCGGAGCTCCCAGGTGGCTTGGGTGGTGCCGAACGGCGTTGTGCCGTAGGGTGCCTCCTGTTGGCCGCCACGGGAGGTTCTGCCGCCGCGGAAGACGCTGGCGCAGGCGGGCCAGGGTGCCACCGATGCCAGGAACCAGCCAAGCGCGCGTGCGGTGCTCTGGACAGGGAGGAGGGGCCGTGCGCAACACGCCAGGTGCACTGTTGACATGTGACAGAACACTGATGAAGAAACGACACTGAATCTACTGAAACTCTGAATTTTTCTGAAAATGCATAGTAACAGTGCTGGCCAGGTGTTCGACAGAATGATTCTGGTATGTGGGGGTTCTCCTTGAGCTGATCTTTGGTGGGGTGGCCTCTCATTGCATCTGGGGGCTGCCTGAATTTTGGTAGAATTTTTGGAGAAGGGGAAATATGAATTTCACCAAATTTGGCAAATCTGGTCCAAACTTGCAGAGGCTGAAACTTGAAAATTTTGAAAAGAGGAAGAGTGGATCTTGATGGTTCTAGGTTGTGGGTGCTAAGGACTATCCAAAGGAGTTGATTTGAGATCAAAACTCAAAGGAAATTAGGTACTTCCTTTGTAAATCACCTAGGCCTAAAATAATTGATAGAAATGTTTTGGGAAATAAAATAAATGGAATAAAATCCAAAAATGATTTGGACTTGTTGGAACAGAATGTTAGGATTGCCCCAAGTGGAAGGGAGTGGTCTTGGAAGGATTTACCACATGAGGCATGGTAAAACCATGGGTGGTTTCAATATAAGATAAGTCCCAAAACTCCTAGGGTTTTCTGTTAAAGAAAATAATCCCAAAAAAATAAATTTGAGAAGGGAACAAACAGAAGAAAGGTTTTTAATAACCAAACACCAGTGTTGATGAAGATACCAATATAAAATCCTTGCCAAGGGGAAAAAGTCTTGAGAGGGAAGAGAGTCCAATAAATTTGGGAAGTATTTCACTTGAGGTAAAAACTCCAAGGTAAAAAGGAAATGTTTCAAAAAAAAATCAAAAGGAAGTCCAGAAAATAAAAGTTTTTAATTTCCTGGCAAAGTTTTTATTAACAAAACAAGGCTAAAATTTTGGGGTGTCACAACACTACCCCCCTTAAGAAAAATCTCGTCCTCGAGATTTGCTAAAGGCTGTTTTAATAAAAAAAATGCAATGAAACAAAAAAGGCTACAGTGAGAGGGCAATAAGTGGTGCAAAAATACAGTGTGGGGCACTGGCGCTGCGTGGAAAAATCTACGGTTTTGGGAAGAAAACGAGGGATTTCTACACTGGATATAAATTTAGAATAAATTCTAAATTTAATAATACGCTGGTCATACCCGAGAGCACAGTGCTCTCTCTGGCTGACAGGTGGACCCGGGTCCACTGTCAGCCTCTTCTTCTTCCTTTGGCTCTTTCTTCCTCCTCTCTCCCGCGTGCTTTCTGCGCTTTCTCATCGGCGACGCCTAGCGTGTAGGGTATCTAGGCCGTACCGTGGTAGTGCGCGGCGTGCTAGCTGCCGGTGCAGCGTGCACTCACCTCGCGGGCCAGTGCGCTGTCGGCACTGCTCGAGGATTCGCCTCCGAACACCGGCGATCGGGCGACGAGCGGCAGGAAGTATCCTGAAAATCCTTGATTTAGTTTCGAGTAATAAACTAATAAAACCTTAATCAAAACTATTCAACTAGCCTAAAAAAACTTCAATGGAAGAGCTCTAAAAATATAGAGAAAGTTTCAAAAACAAAGAAAAAAAGTGAATCAATTTAGTAGAAAAGTACTCTATCAGATTCGAACCTACGATCCAACCAATTGGGAGAGAATCAATAGACTCCTTTTCGGCGAAGAGCTGCTTTTGAGAAATCTTTTACCCCCTTTACGCCCTTCAGGGCTGCTAACCGCCTTCTTGTCGCCCGCCTTTTTATCTCCCCTCTTAGTGAACCCACTTTTTTAGTAAAGCGGTCATTGATAAAAAGAAAAAAAAGAGGATAAATAATAATAATATAGTATAGTTAGGGAATAAAAGAGGATTTGGGGATAGAGGGACTTGAACACCTTTAGTTTTTTTCTCTATCTAGAAGTGGAATAGAATAACCCGGTTGAATTATTTGCGAACCCTTTTGTTTAATCTTAAAAAAAATTCTTTCGATTTCGATTAGATACTTTTTTCTTTTTTTAGTAAATTGGTATTTGCTTCCGCAATTCCAATTATATCAATACTTTATTTAATTTACTCCTATTTATTACTCCTGGAATTATCTATTTATCGGGACAGATAATACCCCATTCTAGGAAGGGCTGAGTTGAGTATTATTAATTTAGAAGATATGCTCACCTTCTTATTTCCCGTCCTTAGTTTAGGAAAGTGGAAAGTTTTTTCCTTTTATTTTAGGAATTTTGGGAACAGAAAGATTGCCCTGCTTTTTATTTTTCTACACAAAAGAGCCCCCCTCCTAATTCACTAATTTGTAGGAAGGTACTGAACTTTTGGATTTGAAAAAAGTTTCAGAAGATATATCTAATGTAGATGGTGATTGATAGAGCAATTCTTGCTCATAAGTTCCTGTATGAGTACTGCGCCTAACATAAAGCTTGTGACTGGTAGTAAAACATCTATTTTTATGTTGATCACTGGAGATGATCAGAAGTACATTGCTTTTGTTAATAAAAAGTTGAGTGGGCCATTTTTTTCGTGTCACAGCTGATTACTCCTTTTTTCCTTTTTAAAGAATAGCCATCGACTACCTGGAAAAGGTAGAAGAATAGGACCTATTCTGGGCGGTACCGCTCGCGCAGCCCGCACCGAAACAGTGCTTTACCCCTAGATGTCCAGTCAACTGCTGACTTCTTTCTATTTTGGATAATTTCTTTTTCAATAGGACCCTCTTTTTGGAGTGAACGATCGGGGAAAGTATACAGAAAAGACAGTTCTTTTCAATTTCGATTATCTATATATTAGTTCATTTCTATTTCTAGATATCTATTTCTATATATTAGTATTAGTTAGTAGTACTATTAGTTACCGATCCCGGCTCTGTGAGTTCTTTCTTCTGTGATGAACTGTCGGCACCAGTCCTACATTTTTTTCTTTGTGGACCGAGGAGAAAGGGGGCTCAGCAGGAAGAGGATTGTACCATGAGAGAAGCACAGAGGTCAACCCGCTTCAAATATGGAACATGGATTCTGGCAATGCAACGGAGTTGGGTCTTCGGATTCTGTCCATTGATAGAATAAAAAATGACAAGAGACTCAAAATAAAGGGTTTCGTTTTTAGACTTTTCCAATTGTTCCAAACTAATAGAAGTAGCATTAATCAAATTTGCTTTTTCTCGTTCTATATCGTCGAGATCGTGCACCCTTTTCTTATTTATCCGAAAAATACTAAAAAATGAAAGACTAATTTAAATTGCATCCAAAATAAAAATTGGATTATGAGTACAGAGTCGCGAAGCATAATTTTGCATTGGATTAAGTATTCCAATTTTGAAAATATGAGTAAAGGATCTATGGATGAAGATACAAAAAAGTTGATTTCCAATCGTAACTAAATCTTCTTAAAATAAGGAATAAGGAAGCCAAATAGCTCAACAAACAATTCGAAATACCTCGACTTTTTCAGAACAGGTCCGAGTCAAATAGCAATGATTCGAAGCACTTCTTGTAGTAAAACCTGGCCTGTTGACCTTTTTGCTTTTCCAGTGATATGTACATATCTAAGTAATTGTCATTCTGTCAGACCATAATGAAAACGCAATTTCTGTTTTTCTTGAAGACGAATACGATATTGCTCCTTTTTCCCAGAATTGATCCTTGTGAGATTGTCAATTTTGTACCAAAGGTGTATTTTGAGTATACTGAATTAGTATAGCTATCCTTCCTATGGCACAGCAATCTGGTTTTGCCTGGTTCCGAAACATAATTACTTTTTTACAACAAGGAAGGAGGATTTTCAATGCGGGATATAAAAACATATCTCTCTGTAGCACCCGTGATAAGTACTCTATGGTTTGGTGCTTTAGCAGGTTTATTGATAGAAATTAATCGTTTATTCTCAGATGCTTTGTCATTCCCTTTTTTTAATTCTAGTTATTGCTATGGAAGGGATAGATTTCTTCGTGATATGACAAAATTTGATCCTTTTCAATCTTTTTTTAGTATCGGAAGGAAAAAGAAAGAAAAGATGGATTGGGTTGAACCTCAGAGTCATTAAAAATTTGGTAAACCCCATTTTTGAAAATAGAAATTCTCGAGACCACCCGCTGGGAATCTCGGCAACCCACATTTTAGGAAACCGCTACTTCAAGATAGGTTGGTCTTGATTGAAGGCATGTTTCAGAAGTTAGCCATCACCCACAAAGCTGTTCGCACTCCAGAAAAATCAAGAACCAACAATGCACAGGAAGAGGTGATCTTCCTATCCTAGCACGATACTGGGATCTGATAAGCGTAATTTGGAGCGGCTGCAAAGGGTGCAATACTACTTGGCCTAGAGGGGACTAGGATAAACTGTTCCGCTGGGAATCTCGGCAACCCACATTTTAGGAAACCGCTACTTCAAGATAGGTTGGTCTTGATTGAAGGCATGTTTCAGAAGTTAGCCATCACCCACAAAGCTGTTCGCACCCCAGAAAAATCAAGAACCAACAATGCACAGGAAGAGGTGATCTTCCTATCCTAGCACGATACTGGGATCTGATAATCGTAATTTGGAGCGGCTGCAAAGGGTGCAATACTACTTGGCCTAGAGGGGACTAGGATAAACTGTTCCAAGTACCAAAAGCCCTAAGGCTGCAAACGATTACCCATAACGACCAAATAGTAATCTTTGACGAATTAGGAAGAAAAAGGATTCTTATTTTGATACAAGAAGAATCGGCACAAGAAAAAGCCTTTTTCTTGTGCCGAATAGACGATTAAGAAGACCTGCAATCCCTTCGAAAAGGAAGAAATTTTAATTTTATTGTTCTCGCCTTTGCCTTGGATTCTCTTCTTTTGCCGTGTTCCTCAACCCTGGGTAGGGCGTGACTAGGACATACCTAGCCACTCGAGCCAGACTATTGTCTACCTGAATAGCTTTTCGTTTGGTGGACCTCGCCCACCGTACACCGAGCTCGAGCTATAAAACGGCTGAGGTGTTCTTCTCTTCTCCTCACACCTGGCCTTGCTTTTCCTTCTCCTCCCTTCTCCTCTGTTTCCGTTTGCCGAAGCTCGAGGCAAGGCTCTAATGGCGGCGGTGGTGCCGGACTGGTACGTGATCCTATTGTGCGGAGGGCTGGCAGCGGTGCTGGGGCTCTCCGTGCTCCTGTGCGCGATGATCCTCGATGATCGTCGTGATGCTGCTGCTCGGGTGTTGGCTCTCCGCGGTGGTGGTGATCACGAGGAGTAGGTGGGGTGTGTCGGGCGCTGACTGTTGTCGGGAGGTGCTCAGTTAAATGTAACACCATTGCAAGGTTTTGCAAGAAGTGTATGTGCTCGAATGATTATGGGTGTGAGTCTGCTGCCGGGGTGCTGTGGGAAAATAAAATTAATCCATGTCGTGAGAAGATGTATGATGCAGCAATTCAGGGAAGAAAAATCTCACTCCAGGATTTTTCTCGAGAGAAATCAGTAATACATTAGAGTCAAACCGCAAAAGAGCCACTCACATCAATAGAAACTAAATGATTTACTTGCCGCGCAAACTCGGGGTACCACGCATAAGTTACAACACATAAATAAAAGTTGCGATAATAAATACAGCAGTGACATCTAAATTGAAAACGGTAACTGGACGGGGTCCTGAGAAAATGTCTCTGGCACTGGGATACACTCCTCTTCTATCGGGGAAAGTGGATTGACCAGATGATGAATGTGTCTCTCCTGGTCAGGCCTCAGTGATCTACCGATGGCGATCTGAGGATTTAAATCCGCGAGACTCTGGAGATAACCCATCACGTGCTGGGTTAAACGCTCTTGAGCGATGACGTACTGGACAAGGTTGGCCAGGACTGGGTCTCTCTCAATTCGTCCACCGGGAAAAGATGTTACTCCTCCGGGTGCTGCACGGCTGGAAAGTAATAATACCCTCGTTTGCTGGTGTAGGGTACCGCGAATCGAAGGCGAGCAAGCACTTCGTACGCAGCAGCTTCTATGGTCGTATGTGGGGTTGGCATAGATTTCCCCACGAAGGAGACCTCCGTTGGGTCTTGGTTTGAGTTAACGGGAGGGATGTGCACTGCTGCCCAATATCTCGAGGTGGAAGGGGTGATTCTCGATTTGAACAGCTCATACTGGGGTGGCTGGGTAGCGCCCATGGTACTGCAGGTAAAATCCCACAATATTTTGACAAAACTACCCGGGGTTGCATCTGGAGTTCTCAGATAAATACTAGGGCTCGGCATGGCAAGAAATGGTTGTGAGGGTGGTGCACAAGGTGAGGGGTGCTTGGCAAGGTCACGCGGTGTCCCTTTTATAGCACCGGAGCTGGATCACTTTACCGTGGTGAAAGGTAAAGAATTTTGTCAGTTCCGCTCCAAGGGTCAGGGTCAAAGCCACAGATACACATCTCACCAAAGTGACATATCACTATGGGGGTTGTCGAGGTGGTTTTGGTAGCTGTGCTTGGGATAGAAAAATCACACTGCATGCTAATATATCCATGCAAGGCTACTATTTAAATAATAGCAGCACAACGACAGGCTGCGTTTACTTACAAGGTCATACGATTACAAGCGAGGATACACTGGGACTCGACACTACTTGGGTGACTTAGTCTACCTCGTTTACATCCAAGCGGGCGTGCCTTGTGGATGTCGAGGCTTCTCCACGGGTCTCACCATCGGAATTAGCTGGAGAGGGTTGAGGGGCTGCAGGCTCGGGGTAGCGATGATGACCATCACGGGGATTGTTGGCCACAAACCCGTTGGAGTGTGCTCCCAAAAGACGACGAAGTACTTCTGGGGTCATCAAAGCACCTTGGTTGACGGATGGGGCTGACCTCAGGGTCTCGATCGGGTGTCCGAACAGCACGACTGGGTTGTCGGCGTCGGGCTCGTTTTCTTCTCTCGCCGGGGCTCGACGAACCAGCTCTCCACGAGCAGCGATCAGATCAATGGTGATTTGATCGAACAGTTCCTCTAGTGCACCTACATAGCGCACTAGGTGCAGCAATGCAAGATCCGTCTCGTGATCTCCGTTGGCAACTTGGGGTGGTCTGCCATACCCTTCACGTCTGGGGTAGTAGTGGAACGAGCGACAGTTAACTCTGGGCGACAAGTGCCGGAGTTGAACTATAGCCTCTCGCGCCGCTAGTTGGACGGCTTGTGGCTCAAAGGAAGTTGTCCTTCCGGTGAACCTGTAGGGGCGTTCGGGCGCTAGACCCCTACTGTAGATGTGTAGAGTGGCCCAGAATTGACGGTCCTCACCGCTCATGGGTCCTTGGTACACAACATATTCTGGTGGCTCTTCTAACGCATAGGCACGACGGGTGAGGTTTGCGAGTATGGTCACAAAGCCTCCAAGGTTGGTTGCCGTGGTCTCGTTGTGCACGACGGGACCAGGCATTGTGGCTCGGTTTGGGGTAGAGGCTGTGCTGTGCTGGTTTGGGGCTAGCGTGCCCTTTTTATAGGAAAAGGGGACGGAGTCTTCCTTCGCACGCTTGCGAATGAGACACCTTGGGTGCTGGTCACTGGTGCGTGATCGACAGGCTAGGTTGATAGGTTGGGCACCGACTGCCAAAAGTGTCGGGATCACTGTGTGGTTATCTTGCACGAGAAGCTTGGCTGGGGTTTGGTTATGGTCTGGTGGGTTGGTTTGCCTAAGTTTATTGACCTGGCTAAGATAGGATTAGCCAATGGTCAGCCTGGCTCTGATACCAAGTCTGTCACGACCAATTTTTCTGGGTATCAATTTCCAGAAAAAGACCGTCGTGCTCATCAGCCCCAGGATTACTGTTAGCTGATGAGGTATCAACTTGATACAAAAAACCCAAGGAAGATACAAAATATGAAGTACAAGACCATTCTGGCCCGTGGGTACAACAAATGGTTTCTAGTGGTTGAGGGCGGAAGCGGTTTGTGGTTCATCGGTGTCTATGGGACTCCATTTCCCAACAGGAACAGCTGACCAGGTTAGCTCCTATCTTCACGAGGCTGCTATGACCGTTGCTTAGGTTCCGGGGCTGTCATCGCGTCGCTCCTCTCCGTGCAAGAAATCTGGCCAAGACAATAGCCAGGGACAAGCCAGTGAGTACTTTGAATGTACTCGCAAACATTATGAATACGGGTATAATATAATTGATAATCATGCGCTGAAATATTCTATGATCACATCGTCAGTCTTAAATAAAATCTTTTGTGCATGCAAGCAGGTTATTTATATGCAACACGAATAAGCAATAAGGGAATGGAAAATAAAATGCCACAGTCGGGCATCTGTGCGACACCACATAAAGGGCTTGTAAGGTAAATAAATAACAAGCAATGCCACAGTCGGGCATCTCAGCGACACCACATAAAGGGCTTATAAAGTAAATAATAACAAGCAATGCCACAGTCGGGCGTCTGTGCGACGCCACATAAAGGGCTTATAAAGTAAATAATAACGAGCAATGCCACAGTCGGGCGTCTGTGCGACGCCACATAAAGGGCTTATAAAGTAAA